>NW_028126081.1:0-521366 GCF_965194825.1 Balaenoptera physalus
AAACCTCAGTCATGTTCCCAGTCCACAGGGTTTCAGAACCAAGGCTCAGTCAGGTTCCCGGGGCACAGTATTCCACAATCTAAACAGATGTCATGTTCCCAGGCCACAGTTTTCCAGAATCACGCCTCAGTCATGTTCCCAGGCCACCGGGATCCAGAATCAAACGTCAGTCATGTTTCCAGGCCACAGGTTTCTGCCATCAAACCTCAGTCACGTTCCCGGGCCACAGGGTTCCAGAATCAAGCCTCAGTCATTTTGCCAGGCCAGAGTGTTCCACCATCAAACCTCAGTCATGATCCCAGGCCACATGTTTCCACAATGAAACCTCAGTCATTTTCTCAGGCCAAAGGTTTCCAGAATCAAACCTCAGTCATATTCCCAGGACACATGGTTCCAGAATCAAACCTGCATCATGTTCGCAGGCCACAGGTTTCAACAATCAAACATCACTCATGTTCCCAGGACACAGGTGTCCAGAATCAAACCTCAGTCATGTACCCAGGGAACAGGCTTCCAGCAACAAAACTTTGTCATATTCCCAGGACACAGGGTTCCAGAATCAAACCTCAGTCTTGTTCCCAGGACAGAAGTTTCCAGAATCAACCCGATATCATGTTTCCTGGCCACAGTCTTCCAGTATCAAACCTCAGTCATGTTGCCAGGCCACAGGGTTCCACCATCAATCCTCACTCATGTTCCCAGGCCACAGGGTTCCAGAATCAAACCGTTCTCATGTTCCCAGGCCACAGGGTTCCAGAATCCACCGATGTCATGTTAAAGGCCACAGGGTTCCAGAATCAAACCGTTCTCATGTTCCCGGGCCACAGGGTTCCAGAATCAAGCCTCAGTCATTTTGCCAGGCCAGAGTGTTCCACCATCAAACCTCAGTCATGATCCCAGGCCACATGTTTCCACAATGAAACCTCAGTCATTTTCCCAGGCCAAAGGTTTCCAAAATCAAACCTCAGTCATGTTCCCAGGACACATGGTTCCAGAATCAAACCTGAGTCATGTTCGCGGGCCACAGGTTTCAACCATCAAACCTCAGTCATGTTCCCAGGACACAGGTGTCCAGAATCAAACCTCAGTCATGTTCCCAGGGCACAGGCTTCCAGAAACAAACCTCAGTCATGTTCCCAGGACACAAGTTTCCAGAATCAACCAGATATCATGCTTCCTGGCCACAGTCTTCCAGAATCAAACCTTAGTCATGTTGCCAAGCCACAGGTTTCCACCATCAATCCTCAGGCATGTTCCCAGGCCACAGGGTTCTAGAATCCACCGATGTCATGTTCCCAGGCCACAGGGTTCGAGAATCAATCCTCAGTTATGTTTCCAGGCTACAGGGTTCTAGAATAAATCCTCAGTCATGTTCCCAATCCACAGGGTTCCAGAACCAAGGCTCAGTCAGGTTCCCGGGGCACAGTATTCCACAATCTAAACAGATGTCACATGCCCAGTGCCCAGGGTTCCAGAATCCATCGGTATCATGTTCCTAGGCCACAGGGTTCCAGAATCAATCCTCAGTTATGTTCCCAGGCTACAGGGTTCCAGAATAAAACCTCAGTCATGTTCCCAGTCCACAGGGTTTCAGAACCAAGGCTCAGTCAGGTTCCCGGGGCACAGTATTCCACAATCTAAACAGATGTCATGTTCCCAGGCCACAGTTTTCCAGAATCACGCCTCAGTCATGTTCCCAGGCCACCGGGATCCAGAATCAAACGTCAGTCATGTTGCCAGGCCACAGGTTTCTGCCATCAAACCTCAGTCACGTTCCCGGGCCACAGGGTTCCAGAATCAAGCCTCAGTCATTTTGCCAGGCCAGAGTGTTCCACCATCAAACCTCAGTCATGATCCCAGGCCACATGTTTCCACAATGAAACCTCAGTCATTTTCTCAGGCCAAAGGTTTCCAGAATCAAACCTCAGTCATATTCCCAGGACACATGGTTCCAGAATCAAACCTGAGTCATGTTCGCAGGCCACAGGTTTCAACCATCAAACATCACTCATGTTCCCAGGACACAGGTGTCCAGAATCAAACCTCAGTCATGTACCCAGGGAACAGGCTTCCAGCAACAAACCTTTGTCATATTCCCAGGACACAGGGTTCCAGAATCAAACCTCAGTCTTGTTCCCAGGACAGAAGTTTCCAGAATCAACCCGATATCATGTTTCCTGGCCACAGTCTTCCAGTATCAAACCTCAGTCATGTTGCCAGGCCACAGGGTTCCACCATCAATCCTCACTCATGTTCCCAGGCCACAGGGTTCCAGAATCAAACCGTTCTCATGTTCCCAGGCCACAGGGTTCCAGAATCCACCGATGTCATGTTAAAGGCCACAGGGTTCCAGAATCAAACCGTTCTCATGTTCCCGGGCCACAGGGTTCCAGAATCAAGCCTCAGTCATTTTACCAGGCCAGAGTGTTCCACCATCAAACCTCAGTCATGATCCCAGGCCACATGTTTCCACAATGAAACCTCAGTCATTTTCCCAGGCCAAAGGTTTCCAAAATCAAACCTCAGTCATGTTCCCAGGACACATGGTTCCAGAATCAAACCTGAGTCATGTTCGCGGGCCACAGGTTTCAACCATCAAACCTCAGTCATGTTCCCAGGACACAGGTGTCCAGAATCAAACCTCAGTCATGTTCCCAGGGCACAGGCTTCCAGAAACAAACCTCAGTCATGTTCCCAGGACACAAGTTTCCAGAATCAACCAGATATCATGCTTCCTGGCCACAGTCTTCCAGAATCAAACCTTAGTCATGTTGCCAAGCCACAGGTTTCCACCATCAAACCTCAGACATGTTCCCAGGCCACAGGGTTCTAGAATCCACCGATGTCATGTTGCCAGGCCACAGGGTTCGAGAATCAATCCTCAGTTATGTTTCCAGGCTACAGGGTTCTAGAATAAATCCTCAGTCATGTTCCCAATCCGCAGGGTGCAAGAACCAAGGCTCAGTCAGGTTCCCGGGGCACAGTATTCCACAATCTAAACAGATGTCACATGCCCAGTCCCCAGGGTTCCAGAATCCACCGGTATCATGTTCCCAGGCCACAGGGTTCCAGAATCAATCCTCAGTTATGTTCCCAGGCTACAGGGTTCCAGAATAAAACCTCAGTCATGTTCCCAGTCCACAGGGTTTCAGAACCAAGGCTCAGTCAGCTTCCCGGGGCACAGTATTCCACAATCTAAACAGATGTCATGTTCCCAGGCCACAGTATTCCAGAATCACGCCTCAGTCATGTTCCCAGGCCACCGGGATCCAGAATCAAACGTCAGTCATGTTGCCAGGCCACAGGTTTCTGCCATCAAACCTCAGTCACGTTCCCGGGCCACAGGGTTCCAGAATCAAGCCTCAGTCATTTTGCCAGGCCAGAGTGTTCCACCATCAAACCTCAGTCATCATCCCAGGCCAGATGTTTCCACAATGAAACCTCAGTCATTTTCTCAGGCCAAAGGTTTCCAGAATCAAACCTCAGTCATATTCCCAGGACACATGGTTCCAGAATCAAACCTGAGTCATGTTCGCAGGCCACAGGTTTCAACAATCAAACATCACTCATGTTCCCAGGACACAGGTGTCCAGAATCAAACCTCAGTCATGTACCCAGGGAACAGGCTTCCAGCAACAAACCTTTGTCATATTCCCAGGACACAGGGTTCCAGAATCAAACCTCAGTCTTGTTCCCAGGACAGAAGTTTCCAGAATCAACCCGATATCATGTTTCCTGGCCACAGTCTTCCAGTATCAAACCTCAGTCATGTTGCCAGGCCACAGGGTTCCACCATCAATCCTCACTCATGTTCCCAGGCCACAGGGTTCCAGAATCAAACCGTTCTCATGTTCCCGGGCCACAGGGTTCCAGAATCAAGCCTCAGTCATTTTGCCAGGCCAGAGTGTTCCACCATCAAACCTCAGTCATGATCCCAGGCCACATGTTTCCACAATGAAACCTCAGTCATTTTCCCAGGCCAAAGGTTTCCAAAATCAAACCTCAGTCATGTTCCCAGGACACATGGTTCCAGAATCAAACCTGAGTCATGTTTGCGGGCCACAGGTTTCAACCATCAAACCTCAGTCATGTTCCCAGGACACAGGTGTCCAGAATCAAACCTCAGTCATGTTCCCAGGGCACAGGCTTCCAGAAACAAACCTCAGTCATGTTCCCAGGACACAAGTTTCCAGAATCAACCAGATATCATGCTTCCTGGCCACAGTCTTCCAGAATCAAACCTTAGTCATGTTGCCAAGCCACAGGTTTCCACCATCAAACCTCAGGCATGTTCCCAGGCCACAGGGTTGTAGAATCCACCGATGTCATGTTCCCAGGCCACAGGGTTCGAGAATCAATCCTCAGTTATGTTTCCAGGCTACAGGGTTCTAGAATAAATCCTCAATCATGTTCCCAATCCACAGGGTTCCAGAACCAAGGCTCAGTCAGGTTCCCGGGGCACAGTATTCCACAATCTAAACAGATGTCACATGCCCAGTCCCCAGGGTTCCAGAATCCACCGGTATCATGTTCCCAGGCCACAGGGTTCCAGAATCAATCCTCAGTTATGTTCCCAGGCTACAGGGTTCCAGAATAAAACCTCAGTCATGTTCCCAGTCCACAGGGTTTCAGAACCAAGGCTCAGTCAGGTTCCCGGGGCACAGTATTCCACAATCTAAACAGATGTCATGTTCCCAGGCCACAGTTTTCCAGAATCACGCCTCAGTCATGTTCCCAGGCCACCGGGATCCAGAATCAAACGTCAGTCATGTTGCCAGGCCACAGGTTTCTGCCATCAAACCTCAGTCACGTTCCCGGGCCACAGGGTTCCAGAATCAAGCCTCAGTCATTTTGCCAGGCCAGAGTGTTCCACCATCAAACCTCAGTCATGATCCCAAGCCACATGTTTCCACAATGAAACCTCAGTCATTTTCTCAGGCCAAAGGTTTCCAGAATCAAACCTCACTCATATTCCCAGGACACATGCTTCCAGAATCAAACCTGAGTCATGTTCGCAGGCCACAGGTTTCCACAATCAAACATCACTCATGTTCCCAGGACACAGGTGTCCAGAATCAAACCTCAGTCATGTACCCAGGGAACAGGCTTCCAGCAACAAACCTTTGTCATATTCCCAGGACACAGGGTTCCAGAATCAAACCTCAGTCTTGTTCCCAGGACAGAAGTTTCCAGAATCAACCCGATATCATGTTTCCTGGCCACAGTCTTCCAGTATCAAACCTCAGTCATGTTGCCAGGCCACAGGGTTCCACCATCAATCCTCACTCATGTTCCCAGGCCACAGGGTTCCAGAATCAAACCGTTCTCATGTTCCCAGGCCACAGGGTTCCAGAATCCACCGATGTCATGTTAAAGGCCACAGGGTTCCAGAATCAAACCGTTCTCATGTTCCCGGGCCACAGGGTTCCAGAATCAAGCCTCAGTCATTTTGCCAGGCCAGAGTGTTCCACCATCAAACCTCAGTCATGATCCCAGGCCACATGTTTCCACAATGAAACCTCAGTCATTTTCCCAGGCCAAAGGTTTCCAAAATGAAACCTCAGTCATGTTCCCAGGACACATGGTTCCAGAATCAAACCTGAGTCATGTTCGCGGGCCACAGGTTTCAACCATCAAACCTCAGTCATGTTCCCAGGACACAGGTGTCCAGAATCAAACCTCAGTCATGTTCCCAGGGCACAGGCTTCCAGAAACAAACCTCAGTCATGTTCCCAGGACACAAGTTTCCAGAATCAACCAGATATCATGCTTCCTGGCCACAGTCTTCCAGAATCAAACCTTAGTCATGTTGCCAAGCCACAGGTTTCCACCATCAAACCTCAGGCATGTTCCCAGGCCACAGGGTTCTAGAATCAATCCTCAGTTATGTTTCCAGGCTACAGGGTTCTAGAATAAAACCTCAGTCATGTTCCCAATCCACACGGTTCCAGAACCAAGGCTCAGTCAGGTTCCCGGGGCACAGTATTCCACAATCTAAACAGATGTCACATGCCCAGTCCCCAGGGTTCCAGAATCCACCGGTATCATGTTCCCAGGCCACAGGGTTCCAGAATCAATCCTCAGTTATGTTCCCAGGCTACAGGGTTCCAGAATAAAACCTCAGTCATGTTCCCAGTCCACAGGGTTTCAGAACCAAGGCTCAGTCAGGTTCCCGGGGCACAGTATTCCACAATCTAAACAGATGTCATGTTCCCAGGCCACAGTTTTCCAGAATCACGCCTCAGTCATGTTCCCAGGCCACCGGGATCCAGAATCAAACGTCAGTCATGTTGCCAGGCCACAGGTTTCTGCCATCAAACCTCAGTCACGTTCCCGGGCCACAGGGTTCCAGAATCAAGCCTCAGTCATTTTGCCAGGCCAGAGTGTTCCACCATCAAACCTCAGTCATGATCCCAGGCCACATGTTTCCACAATGAAACCTCAGTCATTTTCTCAGGCCAAAGGTTTCCAGAATCAAACCTCAGTCATATTCCCAGGACACAGGGTTCCAGAATCAAACCTGAGTCATGTTCGCAGGCCACAGGTTTCAACAATCAAACATCACTCATGTTCCCAGGACACAGGTGTCCAGAATCAAACCTCAGTCATGTACCCAGGGAACAGGCTTCCAGCAACAAACCTTTGTCATATTCCCAGGACACAGGGTTCCAGAATCAAACCTCAGTCTTGTTCCCAGGACAGAAGTTTCCAGAATCAACCCGATATCATGTTTCCTGGCCACAGTCTTCCAGTATCAAACCTCAGTCATGTTGCCAGGCCACAGGGTTCCACCATCAATCCTCACTCATGTTCCCAGGCCACAGGGTTCCAGAATCAAACCGTTCTCATGTTCCCAGGCCACAGGGTTCCAGAATCCACCGATGTCATGTTAAAGGCCACAGGGTTCCAGAATCAAACCGTTCTCATGTTCCCGGGCCACAGGGTTCCAGAATCAAGCCTCAGTCATTTTGCCAGGCCAGAGTGTTCCACCATCAAACCTCAGTCATGATCCCAGGCCACATGTTTCCACAATGAAACCTCAGTCATTTTCCCAGGCCAAAGGTTTCCAAAATCAAACCTCAGTCATGTTCCCAGGACACATGGTTCCAGAATCAAACCTGAGTCATGTTTGCGGGCCACAGGTTTCAACCATCAAACCTCAGTCATGTTCCCAGGACACAGGTGTCCAGAATCAAACCTCAGTCATGTTCCCAGGGCACAGGCTTCCAGAAACAAACCTCAGTCATGTTCCCAGGACACAAGTTTCCAGAATCAACCAGATATCATGCTTCCTGGCCACAGTCTTCCAGAATCAAACCTTAGTCATGTTGCCAAGCCACAGGTTTCCACCATCAAACCTCAGGCATGTTCCCAGGCCACAGGGTTCTAGAATCCACCGATGTCATGTTCCCAGGCCACAGGGTTCGAGAATCAATCCTCAGTTATGTTTCCAGGCTACAGGGTTCTAGAATAAATCCTCAGTCATGTTCCCAATCCACAGGGTTCCAGAACCAAGGCTCAGTCAGGTTCCCGGGGCACAGTATTCCACAATCTAAACAGATGTCACATGCCCAGTCCCCAGGGTTCCAGAATCCACCGGTATCATGTTCCCAGGCCACAGGGTTCCAGAATCAATCCTCAGTTATGTTCCCAGGCTACAGGGTTCCAGAATAAAACCTCAGTCATGTTCCCAGTCCACAGGGTTTCAGAACCAAGGCTCAGTCAGGTTCCCGGGGCACAGTATTCCACAATCTAAACAGATGTCATGTTCCCAGGCCACAGTTTTCCAGAATCACGCCTCAGTCATGTTCCCAGGCCACCGGGATCCAGAATCAAACGTCAGTCATGTTGCCAGGCCACAGGTTTCTGCCATCAAACCTCAGTCACGTTCCCGGGCCACAGGGTTCCAGAATCAAGCCTCAGTCATTTTGCCAGGCCAGAGTGTTCCACCATCAAACCTCAGTCATGATCCCAGGCCACATGTTTCCACAATGAAACCTCAGTCATTTTCTCAGGCCAAAGGTTTCCAGAATCAAACCTCAGTCATATTCCCAGGACACATGGTTCCAGAATCAAACCTGCATCATGTTCGCAGGCCACAGGTTTCAACAATCAAACATCACTCATGTTCCCAGGACACAGGTGTCCAGAATCAAACCTCAGTCATGTACCCAGGGAACAGGCTTCCAGCAACAAACCTTTGTCATATTCCCAGGACACAGGGTTCCAGAATCAAACCTCAGTCTTGTTCCCAGGACAGAAGTTTCCAGAATCAACCCGATATCATGTTTCCTGGCCACAGTCTTCCAGTATCAAACCTCAGTCATGTTGCCAGGCCACAGGGTTCCACCATCAATCCTCACTCATGTTCCCAGGCCACAGGGTTCCAGAATCAAACCGTTCTCATGTTCCCAGGCCACAGGGTTCCAGAATCCACCGATGTCATGTTAAAGGCCACAGGGTTCCAGAATCAAACCGTTCTCATGTTCCCGGGCCACAGGGTTCCAGAATCAAGCCTCAGTCATTTTGCCAGGCCAGAGTGTTCCACCATCAAACCTCAGTCATGATCCCAGGCCACATGTTTCCACAATGAAACCTCAGTCATTTTCCCAGGCCAAAGGTTTCCAAAATCAAACCTCAGTCATGTTCCCAGGACACATGGTTCCAGAATCAAACCTGAGTCATGTTCGCGGGCCACAGGTTTCAACCATCAAACCTCAGTCATGTTCCCAGGACACAGGTGTCCAGAATCAAACCTCAGTCATGTTCCCAGGGCACAGGCTTCCAGAAACAAACCTCAGTCATGTTCCCAGGACACAAGTTTCCAGAATCAACCAGATATCATGCTTCCTGGCCACAGTCTTCCAGAATCAAACCTTAGTCATGTTGCCAAGCCACAGGTTTCCACCATCAAACCTCAGGCATGTTCCCAGGCCACAGGGTTCTAGAATCCACCGATGTCATGTTCCCAGGCCACAGGGTTCGAGAATCAATCCTCAGTTATGTTTCCAGGCTACAGGGTTCTAGAATAAATCCTCAGTCATGTTCCCAATCCACAGGGTTCCAGAACCAAGGCTCAGTCAGGTTCCCGGGGCACAGTATTCCACAATCTAAACAGATGTCACATGCCCAGTGCCCAGGGTTCCAGAATCCACCGGTATCATGTTCCCAGGCCACAGGGTTCCAGAATCAATCCTCAGTTATGTTCCCAGGCTACAGGGTTCCAGAATAAAACCTCAGTCATGTTCCCAGTCCACAGGGTTTCAGAACCAAGGCTCAGTCAGGTTCCCGGGGCACAGTATTCCACAATCTAAACAGATGTCATGTTCCCAGGCCACAGTTTTCCAGAATCACGCCTCAGTCATGTTCCCAGGCCACCGGGATCCAGAATCAAACGTCAGTCATGTTTCCAGGCCACAGGTTTCTGCCATCAAACCTCAGTCACGTTCCCGGGCCACAGGGTTCCAGAATCAAGCCTCAGTCATTTTGCCAGGCCAGAGTGTTCCACCATCAAACCTCAGTCATGATCCCAGGCCACATGTTTCCACAATGAAACCTCAGTCATTTTCTCAGGCCAAAGGTTTCCAGAATCAAACCTCAGTCATATTCCCAGGACACATGGTTCCAGAATCAAACCTGCATCATGTTCGCAGGCCACAGGTTTCAACAATCAAACATCACTCATGTTCCCAGGACACAGGTGTCCAGAATCAAACCTCAGTCATGTACCCAGGGAACAGGCTTCCAGCAACAAAACTTTGTCATATTCCCAGGACACAGGGTTCCAGAATCAAACCTCAGTCTTGTTCCCAGGACAGAAGTTTCCAGAATCAACCCGATATCATGTTTCCTGGCCACAGTCTTCCAGTATCAAACCTCAGTCATGTTGCCAGGCCACAGGGTTCCACCATCAATCCTCACTCATGTTCCCAGGCCACAGGGTTCCAGAATCAAACCGTTCTCATGTTCCCAGGCCACAGGGTTCCAGAATCCACCGATGTCATGTTAAAGGCCACAGGGTTCCAGAATCAAACCGTTCTCATGTTCCCGGGCCACAGGGTTCCAGAATCAAGCCTCAGTCATTTTGCCAGGCCAGAGTGTTCCACCATCAAACCTCAGTCATGATCCCAGGCCACATGTTTCCACAATGAAACCTCAGTCATTTTCCCAGGCCAAAGGTTTCCAAAATCAAACCTCAGTCATGTTCCCAGGACACATGGTTCCAGAATCAAACCTGAATCATGTTCGCGGGCCACAGGTTTCAACCATCAAACCTCAGTCATGTTCCCAGGACACAGGTGTCCAGAATCAAACCTCAGTCATGTTCCCAGGGCACAGGCTTCCAGAAACAAACCTCAGTCATGTTCCCAGGACACAAGTTTCCAGAATCAACCAGATATCATGCTTCCTGGCCACAGTCTTCCAGAATCAAACCTTAGTCATGTTGCCAAGCCACAGGTTTCCACCATCAATCCTCAGGCATGTTCCCAGGCCACAGGGTTCTAGAATCCACCGATGTCATGTTCCCAGGCCACAGGGTTCGAGAATCAATCCTCAGTTATGTTTCCAGGCTACAGGGTTCTAGAATAAATCCTCAGTCATGTTCCCAATCCACAGGGTTCCAGAACCAAGGCTCAGTCAGGTTCCCGGGGCACAGTATTCCACAATCTAAACAGATGTCACATGCCCAGTGCCCAGGGTTCCAGAATCCACCGGTATCATGTTCCTAGGCCACAGGGTTCCAGAATCAATCCTCAGTTATGTTCCCAGGCTACAGGGTTCCAGAATAAAACCTCAGTCATGTTCCCAGTCCACAGGGTTTCAGAACCAAGGCTCAGTCAGGTTCCCGGGGCACAGTATTCCACAATCTAAACAGATGTCATGTTCCCAGGCCACAGTTTTCCAGAATCACGCCTCAGTCATGTTCCCAGGCCACCGGGATCCAGAATCAAACGTCAGTCATGTTGCCAGGCCACAGGTTTCTGCCATCAAACCTCAGTCACGTTCCCGGGCCACAGGGTTCCAGAATCAAGCCTCAGTCATTTTGCCAGGCCAGAGTGTTCCACCATCAAACCTCAGTCATGATCCCAGGCCACATGTTTCCACAATGAAACCTCAGTCATTTTCTCAGGCCAAAGGTTTCCAGAATCAAACCTCAGTCATATTCCCAGGACACATGGTTCCAGAATCAAACCTGAGTCATGTTCGCAGGCCACAGGTTTCAACCATCAAACATCACTCATGTTCCCAGGACACAGGTGTCCAGAATCAAACCTCAGTCATGTACCCAGGGAACAGGCTTCCAGCAACAAACCTTTGTCATATTCCCAGGACACAGGGTTCCAGAATCAAACCTCAGTCTTGTTCCCAGGACAGAAGTTTCCAGAATCAACCCGATATCATGTTTCCTGGCCACAGTCTTCCAGTATCAAACCTCAGTCATGTTGCCAGGCCACAGGGTTCCACCATCAATCCTCACTCATGTTCCCAGGCCACAGGGTTCCAGAATCAAACCGTTCTCATGTTCCCAGGCCACAGGGTTCCAGAATCCACCGATGTCATGTTAAAGGCCACAGGGTTCCAGAATCAAACCGTTCTCATGTTCCCGGGCCACAGGGTTCCAGAATCAAGCCTCAGTCATTTTACCAGGCCAGAGTGTTCCACCATCAAACCTCAGTCATGATCCCAGGCCACATGTTTCCACAATGAAACCTCAGTCATTTTCCCAGGCCAAAGGTTTCCAAAATCAAACCTCAGTCATGTTCCCAGGACACATGGTTCCAGAATCAAACCTGAGTCATGTTCGCGGGCCACAGGTTTCAACCATCAAACCTCAGTCATGTTCCCAGGACACAGGTGTCCAGAATCAAACCTCAGTCATGTTCCCAGGGCACAGGCTTCCAGAAACAAACCTCAGTCATGTTCCCAGGACACAAGTTTCCAGAATCAACCAGATATCATGCTTCCTGGCCACAGTCTTCCAGAATCAAACCTTAGTCATGTTGCCAAGCCACAGGTTTCCACCATCAAACCTCAGACATGTTCCCAGGCCACAGGGTTCTAGAATCCACCGATGTCATGTTGCCAGGCCACAGGGTTCGAGAATCAATCCTCAGTTATGTTTCCAGGCTACAGGGTTCTAGAATAAATCCTCAGTCATGTTCCCAATCCGCAGGGTGCAAGAACCAAGGCTCAGTCAGGTTCCCGGGGCACAGTATTCCACAATCTAAACAGATGTCACATGCCCAGTCCCCAGGGTTCCAGAATCCACCGGTATCATGTTCCCAGGCCACAGGGTTCCAGAATCAATCCTCAGTTATGTTCCCAGGCTACAGGGTTCCAGAATAAAACCTCAGTCATGTTCCCAGTCCACAGGGTTTCAGAACCAAGGCTCAGTCAGCTTCCCGGGGCACAGTATTCCACAATCTAAACAGATGTCATGTTCCCAGGCCACAGTATTCCAGAATCACGCCTCAGTCATGTTCCCAGGCCACCGGGATCCAGAATCAAACGTCAGTCATGTTGCCAGGCCACAGGTTTCTGCCATCAAACCTCAGTCACGTTCCCGGGCCACAGGGTTCCAGAATCAAGCCTCAGTCATTTTGCCAGGCCAGAGTGTTCCACCATCAAACCTCAGTCATGATCCCAGGCCAGATGTTTCCACAATGAAACCTCAGTCATTTTCTCAGGCCAAAGGTTTCCAGAATCAAACCTCAGTCATATTCCCAGGACACATGGTTCCAGAATCAAACCTGAGTCATGTTCGCAGGCCACAGGTTTCAACAATCAAACATCACTCATGTTCCCAGGACACAGGTGTCCAGAATCAAACCTCAGTCATGTACCCAGGGAACAGGCTTCCAGCAACAAACCTTTGTCATATTCCCAGGACACAGGGTTCCAGAATCAAACCTCAGTCTTGTTCCCAGGACAGAAGTTTCCAGAATCAACCCGATATCATGTTTCCTGGCCACAGTCTTCCAGTATCAAACCTCAGTCATGTTGCCAGGCCACAGGGTTCCACCATCAATCCTCACTCATGTTCCCAGGCCACAGGGTTCCAGAATCAAACCGTTCTCATGTTCCCGGGCCACAGGGTTCCAGAATCAAGCCTCAGTCATTTTGCCAGGCCAGAGTGTTCCACCATCAAACCTCAGTCATGATCCCAGGCCACATGTTTCCACAATGAAACCTCAGTCATTTTCCCAGGCCAAAGGTTTCCAAAATCAAACCTCAGTCATGTTCCCAGGACACATGGTTCCAGAATCAAACCTGAGTCATGTTTGCGGGCCACAGGTTTCAACCATCAAACCTCAGTCATGTTCCCAGGACACAGGTGTCCAGAATCAAACCTCAGTCATGTTCCCAGGGCACAGGCTTCCAGAAACAAACCTCAGTCATGTTCCCAGGACACAAGTTTCCAGAATCAACCAGATATCATGCTTCCTGGCCACAGTCTTCCAGAATCAAACCTTAGTCATGTTGCCAAGCCACAGGTTTCCACCATCAAACCTCAGGCATGTTCCCAGGCCACAGGGTTGTAGAATCCACCGATGTCATGTTCCCAGGCCACAGGGTTCGAGAATCAATCCTCAGTTATGTTTCCAGGCTACAGGGTTCTAGAATAAATCCTCAATCATGTTCCCAATCCACAGGGTTCCAGAACCAAGGCTCAGTCAGGTTCCCGGGGCACAGTATTCCACAATCTAAACAGATGTCACATGCCCAGTCCCCAGGGTTCCAGAATCCACCGGTATCATGTTCCCAGGCCACAGGGTTCCAGAATCAATCCTCAGTTATGTTCCCAGGCTACAGGGTTCCAGAATAAAACCTCAGTCATGTTCCCAGTCCACAGGGTTTCAGAACCAAGGCTCAGTCAGGTTCCCGGGGCACAGTATTCCACAATCTAAACAGATGTCATGTTCCCAGGCCACAGTTTTCCAGAATCACGCCTCAGTCATGTTCCCAGGCCACCGGGATCCAGAATCAAACGTCAGTCATGTTGCCAGGCCACAGGTTTCTGCCATCAAACCTCAGTCACGTTCCCGGGCCACAGGGTTCCAGAATCAAGCCTCAGTCATTTTGCCAGGCCAGAGTGTTCCACCATCAAACCTCAGTCATGATCCCAGGCCACATGTTTCCACAATGAAACCTCAGTCATTTTCTCAGGCCAAAGGTTTCCAGAATCAAACCTCACTCATATTCCCAGGACACATGCTTCCAGAATCAAACCTGAGTCATGTTCGCAGGCCACAGGTTTCCACAATCAAACATCACTCATGTTCCCAGGACACAGGTGTCCAGAATCAAACCTCAGTCATGTACCCAGGGAACAGGCTTCCAGCAACAAACCTTTGTCATATTCCCAGGACACAGGGTTCCAGAATCAAACCTCAGTCTTGTTCCCAGGACAGAAGTTTCCAGAATCAACCCGATATCATGTTTCCTGGCCACAGTCTTCCAGTATCAAACCTCAGTCATGTTGCCAGGCCACAGGGTTCCACCATCAATCCTCACTCATGTTCCCAGGCCACAGGGTTCCAGAATCAAACCGTTCTCATGTTCCCAGGCCACAGGGTTCCAGAATCCACCGATGTCATGTTAAAGGCCACAGGGTTCCAGAATCAAACCGTTCTCATGTTCCCGGGCCACAGGGTTCCAGAATCAAGCCTCAGTCATTTTGCCAGGCCAGAGTGTTCCACCATCAAACCTCAGTCATGATCCCAGGCCACATGTTTCCACAATGAAACCTCAGTCATTTTCCCAGGCCAAAGGTTTCCAAAATGAAACCTCAGTCATGTTCCCAGGACACATGGTTCCAGAATCAAACCTGAGTCATGTTCGCGGGCCACAGGTTTCAACCATCAAACCTCAGTCATGTTCCCAGGACACAGGTGTCCAGAATCAAACCTCAGTCATGTTCCCAGGGCACAGGCTTCCAGAAACAAACCTCAGTCATGTTCCCAGGACACAAGTTTCCAGAATCAACCAGATATCATGCTTCCTGGCCACAGTCTTCCAGAATCAAACCTTAGTCATGTTGCCAAGCCACAGGTTTCCACCATCAAACCTCAGGCATGTTCCCAGGCCACAGGGTTCTAGAATCCACCGATGTCATGTTGCCAGGCCACAGGGTTCGAGAATCAATCCTCAGTTATGTTTCCAGGCTACAGGGTTCTAGAATAAAACCTCAGTCATGTTCCCAATCCACAGGGTTCCAGAACCAAGGCTCAGTCAGGTTCCCGGGGCACAGTATTCCACAATCTAAACAGATGTCACATGCCCAGTCCCCAGGGTTCCAGAATCCACCGGTATCATGTTCCCAGGCCACAGGGTTCCAGAATCAATCCTCAGTTATGTTCCCAGTCTACAGGGTTCCAGAATAAAACCTCAGTCATGTTCCCAGTCCACAGGGTTTCAGAACCAAGGCTCAGTCAGGTTCCCGGGGCACAGTATTCCACAATCTAAACAGATGTCATGTTCCCAGGCCACAGTTTTCCAGAATCACGCCTCAGTCATGTTCCCAGGCCACCGGGATCCAGAATCAAACGTCAGTCATGTTGCCAGGCCACAGGTTTCTGCCATCAAACCTCAGTCACGTTCCCGGGCCACAGGGTTCCAGAATCAAGCCTCAGTCATTTTGCCAGGCCAGAGTGTTCCACCATCAAACCTCAGTCATGATCCCAGGCCACATGTTTCCACAATGAAACCTCAGTCATTTTCTCAGGCCAAAGGTTTCCAGAATCAAACCTCAGTCATATTCCCAGGACACAGGGTTCCAGAATCAAACCTGAGTCATGTTCGCAGGCCACAGGTTTCAACAATCAAACATCACTCATGTTCCCAGGACACAGGTGTCCAGAATCAAACCTCAGTCATGTACCCAGGGAACAGGCTTCCAGCAACAAACCTTTGTCATATTCCCAGGACACAGGGTTCCAGAATCAAACCTCAGTCTTGTTCCCAGGACAGAAGTTTCCAGAATCAACCCGATATCATGTTTCCTGGCCACAGTCTTCCAGTATCAAACCTCAGTCATGTTGCCAGGCCACAGGGTTCCACCATCAATCCTCACTCATGTTCCCAGGCCACAGGGTTCCAGAATCAAACCGTTCTCATGTTCCCAGGCCACAGGGTTCCAGAATCCACCGATGTCATGTTAAAGGCCACAGGGTTCCAGAATCAAACCGTTCTCATGTTCCCGGGCCACAGGGTTCCAGAATCAAGCCTCAGTCATTTTGCCAGGCCAGAGTGTTCCACCATCAAACCTCAGTCATGATCCCAGGCCACATGTTTCCACAATGAAACCTCAGTCATTTTCCCAGGCCAAAGGTTTCCAAAATCAAACCTCAGTCATGTTCCCAGGACACATGGTTCCAGAATCAAACCTGAGTCATGTTTGCGGGCCACAGGTTTCAACCATCAAACCTCAGTCATGTTCCCAGGACACAGGTGTCCAGAATCAAACCTCAGTCATGTTCCCAGGGCACAGGCTTCCAGAAACAAACCTCAGTCATGTTCCCAGGACACAAGTTTCCAGAATCAACCAGATATCATGCTTCCTGGCCACAGTCTTCCAGAATCAAACCTTAGTCATGTTGCCAAGCCACAGGTTTCCACCATCAAACCTCAGGCATGTTCCCAGGCCACAGGGTTCTAGAATCCACCGATGTCATGTTCCCAGGCCACAGGGTTCGAGAATCAATCCTCAGTTATGTTTCCAGGCTACAGGGTTCTAGAATAAATCCTCAGTCATGTTCCCAATCCACAGGGTTCCAGAACCAAGGCTCAGTCAGGTTCCCGGGGCACAGTATTCCACAATCTAAACAGATGTCACATGCCCAGTCCCCAGGGTTCCAGAATCCACCGGTATCATGTTCCCAGGCCACAGGGTTCCAGAATCAATCCTCAGTTATGTTCCCAGGCTACAGGGTTCCAGAATAAAACCTCAGTCATGTTCCCAGTCCACAGGGTTTCAGAACCAAGGCTCAGTCAGGTTCCCGGGGCACAGTATTCCACAATCTAAACAGATGTCATGTTCCCAGGCCACAGTTTTCCAGAATCACGCCTCAGTCATGTTCCCAGGCCACCGGGATCCAGAATCAAACGTCAGTCATGTTGCCAGGCCACAGGTTTCTGCCATCAAACCTCAGTCACGTTCCCGGGCCACAGGGTTCCAGAATCAAGCCTCAGTCATTTTGCCAGGCCAGAGTGTTCCACCATCAAACCTCAGTCATGATCCCAGGCCACATGTTTCCACAATGAAACCTCAGTCATTTTCTCAGGCCAAAGGTTTCCAGAATCAAACCTCAGTCATATTCCCAGGACACATGGTTCCAGAATCAAACCTGCATCATGTTCGCAGGCCACAGGTTTCAACAATCAAACATCACTCATGTTCCCAGGACACAGGTGTCCAGAATCAAACCTCAGTCATGTACCCAGGGAACAGGCTTCCAGCAACAAACCTTTGTCATATTCCCAGGACACAGGGTTCCAGAATCAAACCTCAGTCTTGTTCCCAGGACAGAAGTTTCCAGAATCAACCCGATATCATGTTTCCTGGCCACAGTCTTCCAGTATCAAACCTCAGTCATGTTGCCAGGCCACAGGGTTCCACCATCAATCCTCACTCATGTTCCCAGGCCACAGGGTTCCAGAATCAAACCGTTCTCATGTTCCCAGGCCACAGGGTTCCAGAATCCACCGATGTCATGTTAAAGGCCACAGGGTTCCAGAATCAAACCGTTCTCATGTTCCCGGGCCACAGGGTTCCAGAATCAAGCCTCAGTCATTTTGCCAGGCCAGAGTGTTCCACCATCAAACCTCAGTCATGATCCCAGGCCACATGTTTCCACAATGAAACCTCAGTCATTTTCCCAGGCCAAAGGTTTCCAAAATCAAACCTCAGTCATGTTCCCAGGACACATGGTTCCAGAATCAAACCTGAGTCATGTTCGCGGGCCACAGGTTTCAACCATCAAACCTCAGTCATGTTCCCAGGACACAGGTGTCCAGAATCAAACCTCAGTCATGTTCCCAGGGCACAGGCTTCCAGAAACAAACCTCAGTCATGTTCCCAGGACACAAGTTTCCAGAATCAACCAGATATCATGCTTCCTGGCCACAGTCTTCCAGAATCAAACCTTAGTCATGTTGCCAAGCCACAGGTTTCCACCATCAAACCTCAGGCATGTTCCCAGGCCACAGGGTTCTAGAATCCACCGATGTCATGTTCCCAGGCCACAGGGTTCGAGAATCAATCCTCAGTTATGTTTCCAGGCTACAGGGTTCTAGAATAAATCCTCAGTCATGTTCCCAATCCACAGGGTTCCAGAACCAAGGCTCAGTCAGGTTCCCGGGGCACAGTATTCCACAATCTAAACAGATGTCACATGCCCAGTCCCCAGGGTTCCAGAATCCACCGGTATCATGTTCCCAGGCCACAGGGTTCCAGAATCAATCCTCAGTTATGTTCCCAGGCTACAGGGTTCCAGAATAAAACCTCAGTCATGTTCCCAGTCCACAGGGTTTCAGAACCAAGGCTCAGTCAGGTTCCCGGGGCACAGTATTCCACAATCTAAACAGATGTCATGTTCCCAGGCCACAGTTTTCCAGAATCACGCCTCAGTCATGTTCCCAGGCCACCGGGATCCAGAATCAAACGTCAGTCATGTTTCCAGGCCACAGGTTTCTGCCATCAAACCTCAGTCACGTTCCCGGGCCACAGGGTTCCAGAATCAAGCCTCAGTCATTTTGCCAGGCCAGAGTGTTCCACCATCAAACCTCAGTCATGATCCCAGGCCACATGTTTCCACAATGAAACCTCAGTCATTTTCTCAGGCCAAAGGTTTCCAGAATCAAACCTCAGTCATATTCCCAGGACACATGGTTCCAGAATCAAACCTGCATCATGTTCGCAGGCCACAGGTTTCAACAATCAAACATCACTCATGTTCCCAGGACACAGGTGTCCAGAATCAAACCTCAGTCATGTACCCAGGGAACAGGCTTCCAGCAACAAAACTTTGTCATATTCCCAGGACACAGGGTTCCAGAATCAAACCTCAGTCTTGTTCCCAGGACAGAAGTTTCCAGAATCAACCCGATATCATGTTTCCTGGCCACAGTCTTCCAGTATCAAACCTCAGTCATGTTGCCAGGCCACAGGGTTCCACCATCAATCCTCACTCATGTTCCCAGGCCACAGGGTTCCAGAATCAAACCGTTCTCATGTTCCCAGGCCACAGGGTTCCAGAATCCACCGATGTCATGTTAAAGGCCACAGGGTTCCAGAATCAAACCGTTCTCATGTTCCCGGGCCACAGGGTTCCAGAATCAAGCCTCAGTCATTTTGCCAGGCCAGAGTGTTCCACCATCAAACCTCAGTCATGATCCCAGGCCACATGTTTCCACAATGAAACTTCAGTCATTTTCCCAGGCCAAAGGTTTCCAAAATCAAACCTCAGTCATGTTCCCAGGACACATGGTTCCAGAATCAAACCTGAGTCATGTTCGCGGGCCACAGGTTTCAACCATCAAACCTCAGTCATGTTCCCAGGACACAGGTGTCCAGAATCAAACCTCAGTCATGTTCCCAGGGCACAGGCTTCCAGAAACAAACCTCAGTCATGTTCCCAGGACACAAGTTTCCAGAATCAACCAGATATCATGCTTCCTGGCCACAGTCTTCCAGAATCAAACCTTAGTCATGTTGCCAAGCCACAGGTTTCCACCATCAATCCTCAGGCATGTTCCCAGGCCACAGGGTTCTAGAATCCACCGATGTCATGTTCCCAGGCCACAGGGTTCGAGAATCAATCCTCAGTTATGTTTCCAGGCTACAGGGTTCTAGAATAAATCCTCAGTCATGTTCCCAATCCACAGGGTTCCAGAACCAAGGCTCAGTCAGGTTCCCGGGGCACAGTATTCCACAATCTAAACAGATGTCACATGCCCAGTGCCCAGGGTTCCAGAATCCACCGGTATCATGTTCCTAGGCCACAGGGTTCCAGAATCAATCCTCAGTTATGTTCCCAGGCTACAGGGTTCCAGAATAAAACCTCAGTCATGTTCCCAGTCCACAGGGTTTCAGAACCAAGGCTCAGTCAGCTTCCCGGGGCACAGTATTCCACAATCTAAACAGATGTCATGTTCCCAGGCCACAGTATTCCAGAATCACGCCTCAGTCATGTTCCCAGGCCACCGGGATCCAGAATCAAACGTCAGTCATGTTGCCAGGCCACAGGTTTCTGCCATCAAACCTCAGTCACGTTCCCGGGCCACAGGGTTCCAGAATCAAGCCTCAGTCATTTTGCCAGGCCAGAGTGTTCCACCATCAAACCTCAGTCATGATCCCAGGCCACATGTTTCCACAATGAAACCTCAGTCATTTTCTCAGGCCAAAGGTTTCCAGAATCAAACCTCAGTCATATTCCCAGGACACATGGTTCCAGAATCAAACCTGAGTCATGTTCGCAGGCCACAGGTTTCAACCATCAAACATCACTCATGTTCCCAGGACACAGGTGTCCAGAATCAAACCTCAGTCATGTACCCAGGGAACAGGCTTCCAGCAACAAACCTTTGTCATATTCCCAGGACACAGGGTTCCAGAATCAAACCTCAGTCTTGTTCCCAGGACAGAAGTTTCCAGAATCAACCCGATATCATGTTTCCTGGCCACAGTCTTCCAGTATCAAACCTCAGTCATGTTGCCAGGCCACAGGGTTCCACCATCAATCCTCACTCATGTTCCCAGGCCACAGGGTTCCAGAATCAAACCGTTCTCATGTTCCCAGGCCACAGGGTTCCAGAATCCACCGATGTCATGTTAAAGGCCACAGGGTTCCAGAATCAAACCGTTCTCATGTTCCCGGGCCACAGGGTTCCAGAATCAAGCCTCAGTCATTTTACCAGGCCAGAGTGTTCCACCATCAAACCTCAGTCATGATCCCAGGCCACATGTTTCCACAATGAAACCTCAGTCATTTTCCCAGGCCAAAGGTTTCCAAAATCAAACCTCAGTCATGTTCCCAGGACACATGGTTCCAGAATCAAACCTGAGTCATGTTCGCGGGCCACAGGTTTCAACCATCAAACCTCAGTCATGTTCCCAGGACACAGGTGTCCAGAATCAAACCTCAGTCATGTTCCCAGGGCACAGGCTTCCAGAAACAAACCTCAGTCATGTTCCCAGGACACAAGTTTCCAGAATCAACCAGATATCATGCTTCCTGGCCACAGTCTTCCAGAATCAAACCTTAGTCATGTTGCCAAGCCACAGGTTTCCACCATCAAACCTCAGACATGTTCCCAGGCCACAGGGTTCTAGAATCCACCGATGTCATGTTGCCAGGCCACAGGGTTCGAGAATCAATCCTCAGTTATGTTTCCAGGCTACAGGGTTCTAGAATAAATCCTCAGTCATGTTCCCAATCCGCAGGGTGCAAGAACCAAGGCTCAGTCAGGTTCCCGGGGCACAGTATTCCACAATCTAAACAGATGTCACATGCCCAGTCCCCAGGGTTCCAGAATCCACCGGTATCATGTTCCCAGGCCACAGGGTTCCAGAATCAATCCTCAGTTATGTTCCCAGGCTACAGGGTTCCAGAATAAAACCTCAGTCATGTTCCCAGTCCACAGGGTTTCAGAACCAAGGCTCAGTCAGCTTCCCGGGGCACAGTATTCCACAATCTAAACAGATGTCATGTTCCCAGGCCACAGTATTCCAGAATCACGCCTCAGTCATGTTCCCAGGCCACCGGGATCCAGAATCAAACGTCAGTCATGTTGCCAGGCCACAGGTTTCTGCCATCAAACCTCAGTCACGTTCCCGGGCCACAGGGTTCCAGAATCAAGCCTCAGTCATTTTGCCAGGCCAGAGTGTTCCACCATCAAACCTCAGTCATGATCCCAGGCCACATGTTTCCACAATGAAACCTCAGTCATTTTCTCAGGCCAAAGGTTTCCAGAATCAAACCTCAGTCATATTCCCAGGACACATGGTTCCAGAATCAAACCTGAGTCATGTTCGCAGGCCACAGGTTTCAACCATCAAACATCACTCATGTTCCCAGGACACAGGTGTCCAGAATCAAACCTCAGTCATGTACCCAGGGAACAGGCTTCCAGCAACAAACCTTTGTCATATTCCCAGGACACAGGGTTCCAGAATCAAACCTCAGTCTTGTTCCCAGGACAGAAGTTTCCAGAATCAACCCGATATCATGTTTCCTGGCCACAGTCTTCCAGTATCAAACCTCAGTCATGTTGCCAGGCCACAGGGTTCCACCATCAATCCTCACTCATGTTCCCAGGCCACAGGGTTCCAGAATCAAACCGTTCTCATGTTCCCAGGCCACAGGGTTCCAGAATCCACCGATGTCATGTTAAAGGCCACAGGGTTCCAGAATCAAACCGTTCTCATGTTCCCGGGCCACAGGGTTCCAGAATCAAGCCTCAGTCATTTTACCAGGCCAGAGTGTTCCACCATCAAACCTCAGTCATGATCCCAGGCCACATGTTTCCACAATGAAACCTCAGTCATTTTCCCAGGCCAAAGGTTTCCAAAATCAAACCTCAGTCATGTTCCCAGGACACATGGTTCCAGAATCAAACCTGAGTCATGTTCGCGGGCCACAGGTTTCAACCATCAAACCTCAGTCATGTTCCCAGGACACAGGTGTCCAGAATCAAACCTCAGTCATGTTCCCAGGGCACAGGCTTCCAGAAACAAACCTCAGTCATGTTCCCAGGACACAAGTTTCCAGAATCAACCAGATATCATGCTTCCTGGCCACAGTCTTCCAGAATCAAACCTTAGTCATGTTGCCAAGCCACAGGTTTCCACCATCAAACCTCAGACATGTTCCCAGGCCACAGGGTTCTAGAATCCACCGATGTCATGTTGCCAGGCCACAGGGTTCGAGAATCAATCCTCAGTTATGTTTCCAGGCTACAGGGTTCTAGAATAAATCCTCAGTCATGTTCCCAATCCGCAGGGTGCAAGAACCAAGGCTCAGTCAGGTTCCCGGGGCACAGTATTCCACAATCTAAACAGATGTCACATGCCCAGTCCCCAGGGTTCCAGAATCCACCGGTATCATGTTCCCAGGCCACAGGGTTCCAGAATCAATCCTCAGTTATGTTCCCAGGCTACAGGGTTCCAGAATAAAACCTCAGTCATGTTCCCAGTCCACAGGGTTTCAGAACCAAGGCTCAGTCAGCTTCCCGGGGCACAGTATTCCACAATCTAAACAGATGTCATGTTCCCAGGCCACAGTATTCCAGAATCACGCCTCAGTCATGTTCCCAGGCCACCGGGATCCAGAATCAAACGTCAGTCATGTTGCCAGGCCACAGGTTTCTGCCATCAAACCTCAGTCACGTTCCCGGGCCACAGGGTTCCAGAATCAAGCCTCAGTCATTTTGCCAGGCCAGAGTGTTCCACCATCAAACCTCAGTCATGATCCCAGGCCAGATGTTTCCACAATGAAACCTCAGTCATTTTCTCAGGCCAAAGGTTTCCAGAATCAAACCTCAGTCATATTCCCAGGACACATGGTTCCAGAATCAAACCTGAGTCATGTTCGCAGGCCACAGGTTTCAACAATCAAACATCACTCATGTTCCCAGGACACAGGTGTCCAGAATCAAACCTCAGTCATGTACCCAGGGAACAGGCTTCCAGCAACAAACCTTTGTCATATTCCCAGGACACAGGGTTCCAGAATCAAACCTCAGTCTTGTTCCCAGGACAGAAGTTTCCAGAATCAACCCGATATCATGTTTCCTGGCCACAGTCTTCCAGTATCAAACCTCAGTCATGTTGCCAGGCCACAGGGTTCCACCATCAATCCTCACTCATGTTCCCAGGCCACAGGGTTCCAGAATCAAACCGTTCTCATGTTCCCAGGCCACAGGGTTCCAGAATCCACCGATGTCATGTTAAAGGCCACAGGGTTCCAGAATCAAACCGTTCTCATGTTCCCGGGCCACAGGGTTCCAGAATCAAGCCTCAGTCATTTTGCCAGGCCAGAGTGTTCCACCATCAAACCTCAGTCATGATCCCAGGCCACATGTTTCCACAATGAAACCTCAGTCATTTTCCCAGGCCAAAGGTTTCCAAAATCAAACCTCAGTCATGTTCCCAGGACACATGGTTCCAGAATCAAACCTGAGTCATGTTCGCGGGCCTCAGGTTTCAACCATCAAACCTCAGTCATGTTCCCAGGACACAGGTGTCCAGAATCAAACCTCAGTCATGTTCCCAGGGCACAGGCTTCCAGAAACAAACCTCAGTCATGTTCCCAGGACACAAGTTTCCAGAATCATCCAGATATCATGCTTCCTGGCCACAGTCTTCCAGAATCAAACCTTAGTCATGTTGCCAAGCCACAGGTTTCCACCATCAAACCTCAGACATGTTCCCAGGCCACAGGGTTCTAGAATCCACCGATGTCATGTTGCCAGGCCACAGGGTTCGAGAATCAATCCTCAGTTATGTTTCCAGGCTACAGGGTTCTAGAATAAATCCTCAGTCATGTTCCCAATCCACAGGGTTCCAGAACCAAGGCTCAGTCAGGTTCCCGGGGCACAGTATTCCACAATCTAAACAGATGTCACATGCCCAGTGCCCAGGGTTCCAGAATCCACCGGTATCATGTTCCCAGGCCACAGGGTTCCAGAATCAATCCTCAGTTATGTTCCCAGGCTACAGGGTTCCAGAATAAAACCTCAGTCATGTTCCCAGTCCACAGGGTTTCAGAACCAAGGCTCAGTCAGGTTCCCGGGGCACAGTATTCCACAATCTAAACAGATGTCATGTTCCCAGGCCACAGTTTTCCAGAATCACGCCTCAGTCATGTTCCTAGGCCACCGGGATCCAGAATCAAACGTCAGTCATGTTGCCAGGCCACAGGTTTCTGCCATCAAACCTCAGTCACGTTCCCGGGCCACAGGGTTCCAGAATCAAGCCTCAGTCATTTTGCCAGGCCAGAGTGTTCCACCATCAAACCTCAGTCATGATCCCAGGCCACATGTTTCCACAATGAAACCTCAGTCATTTTCTCAGGCCAAAGGTTTCCAGAATCAAACCTCAGTCATATTCCCAGGACACATGGTTCCAGAATCAAACCTGAGTCATGTTCGCAGGCCACAGCTTTCAACAATCAAACATCACTCATGTTCCCAGGACACAGGTGTCCAGAATCAAACCTCAGTCATGTACCCAGGGAACAGGCTTCCAGCAACAAAACTTTGTCATATTCCCAGGACACAGGGTTCCAGAATCAAACCTCAGTCTTGTTCCCAGGACAGAAGTTTCCAGAATCAACCCGATATCATGTTTCCTGGCCACAGTCTTCCAGTATCAAACCTCAGTCATGTTGCCAGGCCACAGGGTTCCACCATCAATCCTCACTCATGTTCCCAGGCCACAGGGTTCCAGAATCAAACCGTTCTCATGTTCCCAGGCCACAGGGTTCCAGAATCCACCGATGTCATGTTAAAGGCCACAGGGTTCCAGAATCAAACCGTTCTCATGTTCCCGGGCCACAGGGTTCCAGAATCAAGCCTCAGTCATTTTGCCAGGCCAGAGTGTTCCACCATCAAACCTCAGTCATGATCCCAGGCCACATGTTTCCACAATGAAACCTCAGTCATTTTCCCAGGCCAAAGGTTTCCAAAATCAAACCTCAGTCATGTTCCCAGGACACATGGTTCCAGAATCAAACCTGAGTCATGTTCGCGGGCCTCAGGTTTCAACCATCAAACCTCAGTCATGTTCCCAGGACACAGGTGTCCAGAATCAAACCTCAGTCATGTTCCCAGGGCACAGGCTTCCAGAAACAAACCTCAGTCATGTTCCCAGGACACAAGTTTCCAGAATCATCCAGATATCATGCTTCCTGGCCACAGTCTTCCAGAATCAAACCTTAGTCATGTTGCCAAGCCACAGGTTTCCACCATCAAACCTCAGACATGTTCCCAGGCCACAGGGTTCTAGAATCCACCGATGTCATGTTGCCAGGCCACAGGGTTCGAGAATCAATCCTCAGTTATGTTTCCAGGCTACAGGGTTCTAGAATAAATCCTCAGTCATGTTCCCAATCCACAGGGTTCCAGAACCAAGGCTCAGTCAGGTTCCCGGGGCACAGTATTCCACAATCTAAACAGATGTCACATGCCCAGTGCCCAGGGTTCCAGAATCCACCGGTATCATGTTCCCAGGCCACAGGGTTCCAGAATCAATCCTCAGTTATGTTCCCAGGCTACAGGGTTCCAGAATAAAACCTCAGTCATGTTCCCAGTCCACAGGGTTTCAGAACCAAGGCTCAGTCAGGTTCCCGGGGCACAGTATTCCACAATCTAAACAGATGTCATGTTCCCAGGCCACAGTTTTCCAGAATCACGCCTCAGTCATGTTCCCAGGCCACCGGGATCCAGAATCAAACGTCAGTCATGTTGCCAGGCCACAGGTTTCTGCCATCAAACCTCAGTCACGTTCCCGGGCCACAGGGTTCCAGAATCAAGCCTCAGTCATTTTGCCAGGCCAGAGTGTTCCACCATCAAACCTCAGTCATGATCCCAGGCCACATGTTTCCACAATGAAACCTCAGTCATTTTCTCAGGCCAAAGGTTTCCAGAATCAAACCTCAGTCATATTCCCAGGACACATGGTTCCAGAATCAAACCTGAGTCATGTTCACAGGCCACAGCTTTCAACCATCAAACATCACTCATGTTCCCAGGACACAGGTGTCCAGAATCAAACCTCAGTCATGTACCCAGGGAACAGGCTTCCAGCAACAAACCTTTGTCATATTCCCAGGACACAGGGTTCCAGAATCAAACCTCAGTCTTGTTCCCAGGACAGAAGTTTCCAGAATCAACCCGATATCATGTTTCCTGGCCACAGTCTTCCAGTATCAAACCTCAGTCATGTTGCCAGGCCACAGGGTTCCACCATCAATCCTCACTCATGTTCCCAGGCCACAGGGTTCCAGAATCCACCGATGTCATGTTAAAGGCCACAGGGTTCCAGAATCAAACCGTTCTCATGTTCCCGGGCCACAGGGTTCCAGAATCAAGCCTCAGTCATTTTGCCAGGCCAGAGTGTTCCACCATCAAACCTCAGTCATGATCCCAGGCCACATGTTTCCACAATGAAACCTCAGTCATTTTCCCAGGCCAAAGGTTTCCAAAATCAAACCTCAGTCATGTTCCCAGGACACATGGTTCCAGAATCAAACCTGAGTCATGTTCGCGGGCCACAGGTTTCAACCATCAAACCTCAGTCATGTTCCCAGGACACAGGTGTCCAGAATCAAACCTCAGTCATGTTCCCAGGGCACAGGCTTCCAGAAACAAACCTCAGTCATGTTCCCAGGACACAAGTTTCCAGAATCAACCAGATATCATGCTTCCTGGCCACAGTCTTCCAGAATCAAACCTTAGTCATGTTGCCAAGCCACAGGTTTCCACCATCAAACCTCAGACATGTTCCCAGGCCACAGGGTTCTAGAATCCAACGATGTCATGTTCCCAGGCCACAGGGTTCGAGAATCAATCCTCAGTTATGTTTCCAGGCTACAGGGTTCTAGAATAAATCCTCAGTCATGTTCCCAATCCACAGGGTTCCAGAACCAAGGCTCAGTCAGGTTCCCGGGGCACAGTATTCCACAATCTAAAAAGATGTCACATGCCCAGTCCCCAGGGTTCCAGAATCCACCGGTATCATGTTCCCAGGCCACAGGGTTCCAGAATCAATCCTCAGTTATGTTCCCAGGCTACAGGGTTCCAGAATAAAACCTCAGTCATGTTCCCAGTCCACAGGGTTTCAGAACCAAGGCTCAGTCAGGTTCCCGGGGCACAGTATTCCACAATCTAAACAGATGTCATGTTCCCAGGCCACAGTTTTCCAGAATCACGCCTCAGTCATGTTCCCAGGCCACCGGGATCCAGAATCAAACGTCAGTCATGTTGCCAGGCCACAGGTTTCTGCCATCAAACCTCAGTCACGTTCCCGGGCCACAGGGTTCCAGAATCAAGCCTCAGTCATTTTGCCAGGCCAGAGTGTTCCACCATCAAACCTCAGTCATGATCCCAGGCCACATGTTTCCACAATGAAACCTCAGTCATTTTCTCAGGCCAAAGGTTTCCAGAATCAAACCTCAGTCATATTCCCAGGACACATGGTTCCAGAATCAAACCTGAGTCATGTTCGCAGGCCACAGGTTTCAACCATCAAACATCACTCATGTTCCCAGGACACAGGTGTCCAGAATCAAACCTCAGTCATGTACCCAGGGCACAGGCTTCCAGCAACAAACCTTTGTCATATTCCCAGGACACAGGGTTCCAGAATCAAACCTCAGTCTTGTTCCCAGGACAGAAGTTTCCAGAATCAACCCGATATCATGTTTCCTGGCCACAGTCTTCCAGTATCAAACCTCAGTCATGTTGCCAGGCCACAGGGTTCCACCATCAATCCTCACTCATGTTCCCAGGCCACAGGGTTCCAGAATCAAACCGTTCTCATGTTCCCAGGCCACAGGGTTCCAGAATCCACCGATGTCATGTTAAAGGCCACAGGGTTCCAGAATCAAACCGTTCTCATGTTCCCGGGCCACAGGGTTCCAGAATCAAGCCTCAGTCATTTTACCAGGCCAGAGTGTTCCACCATCAAACCTCAGTCATGATCCCAGGCCACATGTTTCCACAATGAAACCTCAGTCATTTTCCCAGGCCAAAGGTTTCCAAAATCAAACCTCAGTCATGTTCCCAGGACACATGGTTCCAGAATCAAACCTGAGTCATGTTCGCGGGCCACAGGTTTCAACCATCAAACCTCAGTCATGTTCCCAGGACACAGGTGTCCAGAATCAAACCTCAGTCATGTTCCCAGGGCACAGGCTTCCAGAAACAAACCTCAGTCATGTTCCCAGGACACAAGTTTCCAGAATCAACCAGATATCATGCTTCCTGGCCACAGTCTTCCAGAATCAAACCTTAGTCATGTTGCCAAGCCACAGGTTTCCACCATCAAACCTCAGGCATGTTCCCAGGCCACAGGGTTGTAGAATCCACCGATGTCATGTTCCCAGGCCACAGGGTTCGAGAATCAATCCTCAGTTATGTTTCCAGGCTACAGGGTTCTAGAATAAAACCTCAGTCATGTTCCCAATCCACAGGGTTCCAGAACCAAGGCTCAGTCAGGTTCCCGGGGCACAGTATTCCACAATCTAAACAGATGTCACATGCCCAGTCCCCAGGGTTCCAGAATCCACCGGTATCATGTTCCCAGGCCACAGGGTTCCAGAATCAATCCTCAGTTATGTTCCCAGGCTACAGGGTTCCAGAATAAAACCTCAGTCATGTTCCCAGTCCACAGGGTTTCAGAACCAAGGCTCAGTCAGGTTCCCGGGGCATAGTATTCCACAATCTAAACAGATGTCATGTTCCCAGGCCACAGTTTTCCAGAATCACGCCTCAGTCATGTTCCCAGGCCACCGGGATCCAGAATCAAACGTCAGTCATGTTGCCAGGCCACAGGTTTCTGCCATCAAACCTCAGTCACGTTCCCGGGCCACAGGGTTCCAGAATCAAGCCTCAGTCATTTTGCCAGGCCAGAGTGTTCCACCATCAAACCTCAGTCATGATCCCAGGCCACATGTTTCCACAATGAAACCTCAGTCATTTTCTCAGGCCAAAGGTTTCCAGAATCAAACCTCAGTCATATTCCCAGGACACAGGGTTCCAGAATCAAACCTGCGTCATGTTCGCAGGCCACAGGTTTCAACAATCAAACATCACTCATGTTCCCAGGACACAGGTGTCCAGAATCAAACCTCAGTCATGTACCCAGGGAACAGGCTTCCAGCAACAAACCTTTGTCATATTCCCAGGACACAGGGTTCCAGAATCAAACCTCATTCTTGTTACCAGGACAGAAGTTTCCAGAATCAACCCGATATCATGTTTCCTGGCCACAGTCTTCCAGTATCAAACCTCAGTCATGTTGCCAGGCCACAGGGTTCCACCATCAATCCTCACTCATGTTCCCAGGCCACAGGGTTCCAGAATCAAACCGTTCTCATGTTCCCGGGCCACAGGGTTCCAGAATCAAGCCTCAGTCATTTTGCCAGGCCAGAGTGTTCCACCATCAAACCTCAGTCATGATCCCAGGCCACATGTTTCCACAATGAAACCTCAGTCATTTTCCCAGGCCAAAGGTTTCCAAAATCAAACCTCAGTCATGTTCCCAGGACACATGGTTCCAGAATCAAACCTGAGTCATGTTCGCGGGCCACAGGTTTCAACCATCAAACCTCAGTCATGTTCCCAGGACACAGGTGTCCAGAATCAAACCTCAGTCATGTTCCCAGGGCACAGGCTTCCAGAAACAAACCTCAGTCATGTTCCCAGGACACAAGTTTCCAGAATCAACCAGATATCATGCTTCCTGGCCACAGTCTTCCAGAATCAAACCTTAGTCATGTTGCCAAGCCACAGGTTTCCACCATCAAACCTCAGGCATGTTCCCAGGCCACAGGGTTCTAGAATCCACCGATGTCATGTTCCCAGGCCACAGGGTTCGAGAATCAATCCTCAGTTATGTTTCCAGGCTACAGGGTTCTAGAATAAATCCTCAGTCATGTTCCCAATCCACAGGGTTCCAGAACCAAGGCTCAGTCAGGTTCCCGGGGCACAGTATTCCACAATCTAAACAGATGTCACATGCCCAGTCCCCAGGGTTCCAGAATCCACCGGTATCATGTTCCCAGGCCACAGGGTTCCAGAATCAATCCTCAGTTATGTTCCCAGGCTACAGGGTTCCAGAATAAAACCTCAGTCATGTTCCCAGTCCACAGGGTTTCAGAACCAAGGCTCAGTCAGGTTCCCGGGGCACAGTATTCCACAATCTAAACAGATGTCATGTTCCCAGGCCACAGTTTTCCAGAATCACGCCTCAGTCATGTTCCCAGGCCACCGGGATCCAGAATCAAACGTCAGTCATGTTGCCAGGCCACAGGTTTCTGCCATCAAACCTCAGTCACGTTCCCGGGCCACAGGGTTCCAGAATCAAGCCTCAGTCATTTTGCCAGGCCAGAGTGTTCCACCATCAAACCTCAGTCATGATCCCAGGCCACATGTTTCCACAATGAAACCTCAGTCATTTTCTCAGGCCAAAGGTTTCCAGAATCAAACCTCAGTCATATTCCCAGGACACATGGTTCCAGAATCAAACCTGCGTCATGTTCGCAGGCCACAGGTTTCCACAATCAAACATCACTCATGTTCCCAGGACACAGGTGTCCAGAATCAAACCTCAGTCATGTACCCAGGGAACAGGCTTCCAGCAAGAAAACTTTGTCATATTCCCAGGACACAGGGTTCCAGAATCAAACCTCAGTCTTGTTCCCAGGACAGAAGTTTCCAGAATCAACCCGATATCATGTTTCCTGGCCACAGTCTTCCAGTATCAAACCTCAGTCATGTTGCCAGGCCACAGGGTTCCACCATCAATCCTCACTCATGTTCCCAGGCCACAGGGTTCCAGAATCAAACCGTTCTCATGTTCCCAGGCCACAGGGTTCCAGAATCCACCGATGTCATGTTAAAGGCCACAGGGTTCCAGAATCAAACCGTTCTCATGTTCCCGGGCCACAGGGTTCCAGAATCAAGCCTCAGTCATTTTGCCAGGCCAGAGTGTTCCACCATCAAACCTCAGTCATGATCCCAGGCCACATGTTTCCACAATGAAACCTCAGTCATTTTCTCAGGCCAAAGGTTTCCAGAATCAAACCTCAGTCATATTCCCAGGACACAGGGTTCCAGAATCAAACCTGCGTCATGTTCGCAGGCCACAGGTTTCAACAATCAAACATCACTCATGTTCCCAGGACACAGGTGTCCAGAATCAAACCTCAGTCATGTACCCAGGGAACAGGCTTCCAGCAACAAACCTTTGTCATATTCCCAGGACACAGGGTTCCAGAATCAAACCTCATTCTTGTTACCAGGACAGAAGTTTCCAGAATCAACCCGATATCATGTTTCCTGGCCACAGTCTTCCAGTATCAAACCTCAGTCATGTTGCCAGGCCACAGGGTTCCACCATCAATCCTCACTCATGTTCCCAGGCCACAGGGTTCCAGAATCAAACCGTTCTCATGTTCCCGGGCCACAGGGTTCCAGAATCAAGCCTCAGTCATTTTGCCAGGCCAGAGTGTTCCACCATCAAACCTCAGTCATGATCCCAGGCCACATGTTTCCACAATGAAACCTCAGTCATTTTCCCAGGCCAAAGGTTTCCAAAATCAAACCTCAGTCATGTTCCCAGGACACATGGTTCCAGAATCAAACCTGAGTCATGTTCGCGGGCCACAGGTTTCAACCATCAAACCTCAGTCATGTTCCCAGGACACAGGTGTCCAGAATCAAACCTCAGTCATGTTCCCAGGGCACAGGCTTCCAGAAACAAACCTCAGTCATGTTCCCAGGACACAAGTTTCCAGAATCAACCAGATATCATGCTTCCTGGCCACAGTCTTCCAGAATCAAACCTTAGTCATGTTGCCAAGCCACAGGTTTCCACCATCAAACCTCAGGCATGTTCCCAGGCCACAGGGTTCTAGAATCCACCGATGTCATGTTCCCAGGCCACAGGGTTCGAGAATCAATCCTCAGTTATGTTTCCAGGCTACAGGGTTCTAGAATAAATCCTCAGTCATGTTCCCAATCCACAGGGTTCCAGAACCAAGGCTCAGTCAGGTTCCCGGGGCACAGTATTCCACAATCTAAACAGATGTCACATGCCCAGTCCCCAGGGTTCCAGAATCCACCGGTATCATGTTCCCAGGCCACAGGGTTCCAGAATCAATCCTCAGTTATGTTCCCAGGCTACAGGGTTCCAGAATAAAACCTCAGTCATGTTCCCAGTCCACAGGGTTTCAGAACCAAGGCTCAGTCAGGTTCCCGGGGCACAGTATTCCACAATCTAAACAGATGTCATGTTCCCAGGCCACAGTTTTCCAGAATCACGCCTCAGTCATGTTCCCAGGCCACCGGGATCCAGAATCAAACGTCAGTCATGTTGCCAGGCCACAGGTTTCTGCCATCAAACCTCAGTCACGTTCCCGGGCCACAGGGTTCCAGAATCAAGCCTCAGTCATTTTGCCAGGCCAGAGTGTTCCACCATCAAACCTCAGTCATGATCCCAGGCCACATGTTTCCACAATGAAACCTCAGTCATTTTCTCAGGCCAAAGGTTTCCAGAATCAAACCTCAGTCATATTCCCAGGACACATGGTTCCAGAATCAAACCTGCGTCATGTTCGCAGGCCACAGGTTTCCACAATCAAACATCACTCATGTTCCCAGGACACAGGTGTCCAGAATCAAACCTCAGTCATGTACCCAGGGAACAGGCTTCCAGCAAGAAAACTTTGTCATATTCCCAGGACACAGGGTTCCAGAATCAAACCTCAGTCTTGTTCCCAGGACAGAAGTTTCCAGAATCAACCCGATATCATGTTTCCTGGCCACAGTCTTCCAGTATCAAACCTCAGTCATGTTGCCAGGCCACAGGGTTCCACCATCAATCCTCACTCATGTTCCCAGGCCACAGGGTTCCAGAATCAAACCGTTCTCATGTTCCCAGGCCACAGGGTTCCAGAATCCACCGATGTCATGTTAAAGGCCACAGGGTTCCAGAATCAAACCGTTCTCATGTTCCCGGGCCACAGGGTTCCAGAATCAAGCCTCAGTCATTTTGCCAGGCCAGAGTGTTCCACCATCAAACCTCAGTCATGATCCCAGGCCACATGTTTCCACAATGAAACCTCAGTCATTTTCCCAGGCCAAAGGTTTCCAAAATGAAACCTCAGTCATGTTCCCAGGACACATGGTTCCAGAATCAAACCTGAGTCATGTTCGCGGGCCACAGGTTTCAACCATCAAACCTCAGTCATGTTCCCAGGACACAGGTGTCCAGAATCAAACCTCAGTCATGTTCCCAGGGCACAGGCTTCCAGAAACAAACCTCAGTCATGTTCCCAGGACACAAGTTTCCAGAATCAACCAGATATCATGCTTCCTGGCCACAGTCTTCCAGAATCAAACCTTAGTCATGTTGCCAAGCCACAGGTTTCCACCATCAATCCTCAGGCATGTTCCCAGGCCACAGGGTTGTAGAATCCACCGATGTCATGTTCCCAGGCCACAGGGTTCGAGAATCAATCCTCAGTTATGTTTCCAGGCTACAGGGTTCTAGAATAAATCCTCAGTCATGTTCCCAATCCACAGGGTTCCAGAACCAAGGCTCAGTCAGGTTCCCGGGGCACAGTATTCCACAATCTAAACAGATGTCACATGCCCAGTCCCCAGGGTTCCAGAATCCACCGGTATCATGTTCCCAGGCCACAGGGTTCCAGAATCAATCCTCAGTTATGTTCCCAGGCTACAGGGTTCCAGAATAAAACCTCAGTCATGTTCCCAGTCCACAGGGTTTCAGAACCAAGGCTCAGTCAGGTTCCCGGGGCACAGTATTCCACAATCTAAACAGATGTCATGTTCCCAGGCCACAGTTTTCCAGAATCACGCCTCAGTCATGTTCCCAGGCCACCGGGATCCAGAATCAAACGTCAGTCATGTTGCCAGGCCACAGGTTTCTGCCATCAAACCTCAGTCACGTTCCCGGGCCACAGGGTTCCAGAATCAAGCCTCAGTCATTTTGCCAGGCCAGAGTGTTCCACCATCAAACCTCAGTCATGATCCCAGGCCACATGTTTCCACAATGAAACCTCAGTCATTTTCTCAGGCCAAAGGTTTCCAGAATCAAACCTCACTCATATTCCCAGGACACATGCTTCCAGAATCAAACCTGAGTCATGTTCGCAGGCCACAGGTTTCAACAATCAAACATCACTCATGTTCCCAGGACACAGGTGTCCAGAATCAAACCTCAGTCATGTACCCAGGGAACAGGCTTCCAGCAACAAACCTTTGTCATATTCCCAGGACACAGGGTTCCAGAATCAAACCTCAGTCTTGTTCCCAGGACAGAAGTTTCCAGAATCAACCCGATATCATGTTTCCTGGCCACAGTCTTCCAGTATCAAACCTCAGTCATGTTGCCAGGCCACAGGGTTCCACCATCAATCCTCACTCATGTTCCCAGGCCACAGGGTTCCAGAATCAAACCGTTCTCATGTTCCCAGGCCACAGGGTTCCAGAATCCACCGATGTCATGTTAAAGGCCACAGGGTTCCAGAATCAAACCGTTCTCATGTTCCCGGGCCACAGGGTTCCAGAATCAAGCCTCAGTCATTTTGCCAGGCCAGAGTGTTCCACCATCAAACCTCAGTCATGATCCCAGGCCACATGTTTCCACAATGAAACCTCAGTCATTTTCCCAGGCCAAAGGTTTCCAAAATCAAACCTCAGTCATGTTCCCAGGACACATGGTTCCAGAATCAAACCTGAGTCATGTTCGCGGGCCACAGGTTTCAACCATCAAACCTCAGTCATGTTCCCAGGACACAGGTGTCCAGAATCAAACCTCAGTCATGTTCCCAGGGCACAGGCTTCCAGAAACAAACCTCAGTCATGTTCCCAGGACACAAGTTTCCAGAATCAACCAGATATCATGCTTCCTGGCCACAGTCTTCCAGAATCAAACCTTAGTCATGTTGCCAAGCCACAGGTTTCCACCATCAAACCTCAGGCATGTTCCCAGGCCACAGGGTTCTAGAATCCACCGATGTCATGTTCCCAGGCCACAGGGTTCGAGAATCAATCCTCAGTTATGTTTCCAGGCTACAGGGTTCTAGAATAAAACCTCAGTCATGTTCACAATCCACAGGGTTCCAGAACCAAGGCTCAGTCAGGTTCCCGGGGCACAGTATTCCACAATCTAAACAGATGTCACATGCCCAGTCCACAGGGTTCCAGAATCCACCGGTATCATGTTCCCAGGCCACAGGGTTCCAGAATCAATCCTCAGTTATGTTCCCAGGCTACAGGGTTCCAGAATAAAACCTCAGTCATGTTCCCAGTCCACAGGGTTTCAGAACCAAGGCTCAGTCAGGTTCCCGGGGCACAGTATTCCACAATCTAAACAGATGTCATGTTCCCAGGCCACAGTTTTCCAGAATCACGCCTCAGTCATGTTCCCAGGCCACAGGGATCCAGAATCAAACGTCAGTCATGTTGCCAGGCCACAGGTTTCTGCCATCAAACCTCAGTCACGTTCCCGGGCCACAGGGTTCCAGAATCAAGCCTCAGTCATTTTGCCAGGCCAGAGTGTTCCACCATCAAACCTCAGTCATGATCCCAGGCCACATGTTTCCACAATGAAACCTCAGTCATTTTCTCAGGCCAAAGGTTTCCAGAATCAAACCTCAGTCATATTCCCAGGACACATGGTTCCAGAATCAAACCTGCGTCATGTTCGCAGGCCACAGGTTTCAACAATCAAACATCACTCATGTTCCCAGGACACAGGTGTCCAGAATCAAACCTCAGTCATGTACCCAGGGAACAGGCTTCCAGCAACAAACCTTTGTCATATTCCCAGGACACAGGGTTCCAGAATCAAACCTCATTCTTGTTCCCAGGACAGAAGTTTCCAGAATCAACCCGATATCATGTTTCCTGGCCACAGTCTTCCAGTATCAAACCTCAGTCATGTTGCCAGGCCACAGGGTTCCACCATCAATCCTCACTCATGTTCCCAGGCCACAGGGTTCCAGAATCAAACCGTTCTCATGTTCCCGGGCCACAGGGTTCCAGAATCAAGCCTCAGTCATTTTGCCAGGCCAGAGTGTTCCACCATCAAACCTCAGTCATGATCCCAGGCCACATGTTTCCACAATGAAACCTCAGTCATTTTCCCAGGCCAAAGGTTTCCAAAATCAAACCTCAGTCATGTTCCCAGGACACATGGTTCCAGAATCAAACCTGAGTCATGTTCGCGGGCCACAGGTTTCAACCATCAAACCTCAGTCATGTTCCCAGGACACAGGTGTCCAGAATCAAACCTCAGTCATGTTCCCAGGGCACAGCCTTCCAGAAACAAACCTCAGTCATGTTCCCAGGACACAAGTTTCCAGAATCAACCAGATATCATGCTTCCTGGCCACAGTCTTCCAGAATCAAACCTTAGTCATGTTGCCAAGCCACAGGTTTCCACCATCAAACCTCAGGCATGTTCCCAGGCCACAGGGTTGTAGAATCCACCGATGTCATGTTCCCAGGCCACAGGGTTCGAGAATCAATCCTCAGTTATGTTTCCAGGCTACAGGGTTCTAGAATAAATCCTCAATCATGTTCCCAATCCACAGGGTTCCAGAACCAAGGCTCAGTCAGGTTCCCGGGGCACAGTATTCCACAATCTAAACAGATGTCACATGCCCAGTCCCCAGGGTTCCAGAATCCACCGGTATCATGTTCCCAGGCCACAGGGTTCCAGAATCAATCCTCAGTTATGTTCCCAGGCTACAGGGTTCCAGAATAAAACCTCAGTCATGTTCCCAGTCCACAGGGTTTCAGAACCAAGGCTCAGTCAGGTTCCCGGGGCACAGTATTCCACAATCTAAACAGATGTCATGTTCCCAGGCCACAGTTTTCCAGAATCACGCCTCAGTCATGTTCCCAGGCCACCGGGATCCAGAATCAAACGTCAGTCATGTTGCCAGGCCACAGGTTTCTGCCATCAAACCTCAGTCACGTTCCCGGGCCACAGGGTTCCAGAATCAAGCCTCAGTCATTTTGCCAGGCCAGAGTGTTCCACCATCAAACCTCAGTCATGATCCCAGGCCACATGTTTCCACAATGAAACCTCAGTCATTTTCTCAGGCCAAAGGTTTCCAGAATCAAACCTCACTCATATTCCCAGGACACATGCTTCCAGAATCAAACCTGAGTCATGTTCGCAGGCCACAGGTTTCCACAATCAAACATCACTCATGTTCCCAGGACACAGGTGTCCAGAATCAAACCTCAGTCATGTACCCAGGGAACAGGCTTCCAGCAACAAACCTTTGTCATATTCCCAGGACACAGGGTTCCAGAATCAAACCTCAGTCTTGTTCCCAGGACAGAAGTTTCCAGAATCAACCCGATATCATGTTTCCTGGCCACAGTCTTCCAGTATCAAACCTCAGTCATGTTGCCAGGCCACAGGCTTCCACCATCAATCCTCACTCATGTTCCCAGGCCACAGGGTTCCAGAATCAAACCGTTCTCATGTTCCCAGGCCACAGGGTTCCAGAATCCACCGATGTCATGTTAAAGGCCACAGGGTTCCAGAATCAAACCGTTCTCATGTTCCCGGGCCACAGGGTTCCAGAATCAAGCCTCAGTCATTTTGCCAGGCCAGAGTGTTCCACCATCAAACCTCAGTCATGATCCCAGGCCACATGTTTCCACAATGAAACCTCAGTCATTTTCCCAGGCCAAAGGTTTCCAAAATCAAACCTCAGTCATGTTCCCAGGACACATGGTTCCAGAATCAAACCTGAGTCATGTTCGCGGGCCACAGGTTTCAACCATCAAACCTCAGTCATGTTCCCAGGACACAGGTGTCCAGAATCAAACCTCAGTCATGTTCCCAGGGCACAGGCTTCCAGAAACAAACCTCAGTCATGTTCCCAGGACACAAGTTTCCAGAATCAACCAGATATCATGCTTCCTGGCCACAGTCTTCCAGAATCAAACCTTAGTCATGTTGCCAAGCCACAGGTTTCCACCATCAAACCTCAGGCATGTTCCCAGGCCACAGGGTTGTAGAATCCACCGATGTCATGTTCCCAGGCCACAGGGTTCGAGAATCAATCCTCAGTTATGTTTCCAGGCTACAGGGTTCTAGAATAAAACCTCAGTCATGTTCCCAATCCACAGGGTTCCAGAACCAAGGCTCAGTCAGGTTCCCGGGGCACAGTATTCCACAATCTAAACAGATGTCACATGCCCAGTCCCCAGGGTTCCAGAATCCACCGGTATCATTTTCCCAGGCCACAGGGTTCCAGAATCAATCCTCAGTTATGTTCCCAGGCTACAGGGTTCCAGAATAAAACCTCAGTCATGTTCCCAGTCCACAGGGTTTCAGAACCAAGGCTCAGTCAGGTTCCCGGGGCATAGTATTCCACAATCTAAACAGATGTCATGTTCCCAGGCCACAGTTTTCCAGAATCACGCCTCAGTCATGTTCCCAGGCCACCGGGATCCAGAATCAAACGTCAGTCGTATTGCCAGGCCACAGGTTTCTGCCATCAAACCTCAGTCACGTTTCCGGGCCACAGGGTTCCAGAATCAAGCCTCAGTCATTTTGCCAGGCCAGAGTGTTCCACCATCAAACCTCAGTCATGATCCCAGGCCACATGTTTCCACAATGAAACCTCAGTCATTTTCTCAGGCCAAAGGTTTCCAGAATCAAACCTCAGTCATATTCCCAGGACACAGGGTTCCAGAATCAAACCTGCGTCATGTTCGCAGGCCACAGGTTTCAACAATCAAACATCACTCATGTTCCCAGGACACAGGTGTCCAGAATCAAACCTCAGTCATGTACCCAGGGAACAGGCTTCCAGCAACAAACCTTTGTCATATTCCCAGGACACAGGGTTCCAGAATCAAACCTCATTCTTGTTCCCAGGACAGAAGTTTCCAGAATCAACCCGATATCATGTTTCCTGGCCACAGTCTTCCAGTATCAAACCTCAGTCATGTTGCCAGGCCACAGGGTTCCACCATCAATCCTCACTCATGTTCCCAGGCCACAGGGTTCCAGAATCAAACCGTTCTCATGTTCCTGGGCCACAGGGTTCCAGAATCAAGCCTCAGTCATTTTGCCAGGCCAGAGTGTTCCACCATCAAACCTCAGTCATGATCCCAGGCCACATGTTTCCACAATGAAACCTCAGTCATTTTCCCAGGCCAAAGGTTTCCAAAATCAAACCTCAGTCATGTTCCCAGGACACATGGTTCCAGAATCAAACCTGAGTCATGTTCGCGGGCCACAGGTTTCAACCATCAAACCTCAGTCATGTTCCCAGGACACAGGTGTCCAGAATCAAACCTCAGTCATGTTCCCAGGGCACAGGCTTCCAGAAACAAACCTCAGTCATGTTCCCAGGACACAAGTTTCCAGAATCAACCAGATATCATGCTTCCTGGCCACAGTCTTCCAGAATCAAACCTTAGTCATGTTGCCAAGCCACAGGTTTCCACCATCAAACCTCAGGCATGTTCCCAGGCCACAGGGTTCTAGAATCCACCGATGTCATGTTCCCAGGCCACAGGGTTCGAGAATCAATCCTCAGTTATGTTTCCAGGCTACAGGGTTCTAGAATAAATCCTCAGTCATGTTCCCAATCCACAGGGTTCCAGAACCAAGGCTCAGTCAGGTTCCCGGGGCACAGTATTCCACAATCTAAACAGATGTCACATGCCCAGTCCCCAGGGTTCCAGAATCCACCGGTATCATGTTCCCAGGCCACAGGGTTCCAGAATCAATCCTCAGTTATGTTCCCAGGCTACAGGGTTCCAGAATAAAACCTCAGTCATGTTCCCAGTCCACAGGGTTTCAGAACCAAGGCTCAGTCAGGTTCCCGGGGCACAGTATTCCACAATCTAAACAGATGTCATGTTCCCAGGCCACAGTTTTCCAGAATCACGCCTCAGTCATGTTCCCAGGCCACCGGGATCCAGAATCAAACGTCAGTCATGTTGCCAGGCCACAGGTTTCTGCCATCAAACCTCAGTCACGTTCCCGGGCCACAGGGTTCCAGAATCAAGCCTCAGTCATTTTGCCAGGCCAGAGTGTTCCACCATCAAACCTCAGTCATGATCCCAGGCCACATGTTTCCACAATGAAACCTCAGTCATTTTCTCAGGCCAAAGGTTTCCAGAATCAAACCTCAGTCATATTCCCAGGACACATGGTTCCAGAATCAAACCTGCGTCATGTTCGCAGGCCACAGGTTTCCACAATCAAACATCACTCATGTTCCCAGGACACAGGTGTCCAGAATCAAACCTCAGTCATGTACCCAGGGAACAGGCTTCCAGCAAGAAAACTTTGTCATATTCCCAGGACACAGGGTTCCAGAATCAAACCTCAGTCTTGTTCCCAGGACAGAAGTTTCCAGAATCAACCCGATATCATGTTTCCTGGCCACAGTCTTCCAGTATCAAACCTCAGTCATGTTGCCAGGCCACAGGGTTCCACCATCAATCCTCACTCATGTTCCCAGGCCACAGGGTTCCAGAATCAAACCGTTCTCATGTTCCCAGGCCACAGGGTTCCAGAATCCACCGATGTCATGTTAAAGGCCACAGGGTTCCAGAATCAAACCGTTCTCATGTTCCCGGGCCACAGGGTTCCAGAATCAAGCCTCAGTCATTTTGCCAGGCCAGAGTGTTCCACCATCAAACCTCAGTCATGATCCCAGGCCACATGTTTCCACAATGAAACCTCAGTCATTTTCCCAGGCCAAAGGTTTCCAAAATGAAACCTCAGTCATGTTCCCAGGACACATGGTTCCAGAATCAAACCTGAGTCATGTTCGCGGGCCACAGGTTTCAACCATCAAACCTCAGTCATGTTCCCAGGACACAGGTGTCCAGAATCAAACCTCAGTCATGTTCCCAGGGCACAGGCTTCCAGAAACAAACCTCAGTCATGTTCCCAGGACACAAGTTTCCAGAATCAACCAGATATCATGCTTCCTGGCCACAGTCTTCCAGAATCAAACCTTAGTCATGTTGCCAAGCCACAGGTTTCCACCATCAATCCTCAGGCATGTTCCCAGGCCACAGGGTTGTAGAATCCACCGATGTCATGTTCCCAGGCCACAGGGTTCGAGAATCAATCCTCAGTTATGTTTCCAGGCTACAGGGTTCTAGAATAAATCCTCAGTCATGTTCCCAATCCACAGGGTTCCAGAACCAAGGCTCAGTCAGGTTCCCGGGGCACAGTATTCCACAATCTAAACAGATGTCACATGCCCAGTCCCCAGGGTTCCAGAATCCACCGGTATCATGTTCCCAGGCCACAGGGTTCCAGAATCAATCCTCAGTTATGTTCCCAGGCTACAGGGTTCCAGAATAAAACCTCAGTCATGTTCCCAGTCCACAGGGTTTCAGAACCAAGGCTCAGTCAGGTTCCCGGGGCACAGTATTCCACAATCTAAACAGATGTCATGTTCCCAGGCCACAGTTTTCCAGAATCACGCCTCAGTCATGTTCCCAGGCCACCGGGATCCAGAATCAAACGTCAGTCATGTTGCCAGGCCACAGGTTTCTGCCATCAAACCTCAGTCACGTTCCCGGGCCACAGGGTTCCAGAATCAAGCCTCAGTCATTTTGCCAGGCCAGAGTGTTCCACCATCAAACCTCAGTCATGATCCCAGGCCACATGTTTCCACAATGAAACCTCAGTCATTTTCTCAGGCCAAAGGTTTCCAGAATCAAACCTCAGTCATATTCCCAGGACACATGGTTCCAGAATCAAACCTGAGTCATGTTCGCAGGCCACAGGTTTCAACAATCAAACATCACTCATGTTCCCAGGACACAGGTGTCCAGAATCAAACCTCAGTCATGTACCCAGGGAACAGGCTTCCAGCAACAAACCTTTGTCATATTCCCAGGACACAGGGTTCCAGAATCAAACCTCAGTCATGTTGCCAGGCCACAGGGTTCCACCATCAATCCTCACTCATGTTCCCAGGCCACAGGGTTCCAGAATCAAACCGTTCTCATGTTCCCAGGCCACAGGGTTCCAGAATCCACCGATGTCATGTTAAAGGCCACAGGGTTCCAGAATCAAACCGTTCTCATGTTCCCGGGCCACAGGGTTCCAGAATCAAGCCTCAGTCATTTTGCCAGGCCAGAGTGTTCCACCATCAAACCTCAGTCATGATCCCAGGCCACATGTTTCCACAATGAAACCTCAGTCATTTTCCCAGGCCAAAGGTTTCCAAAATCAAACCTCAGTCATGTTCCCAGGACACATGGTTCCAGAATCAAACCTGAGTCATGTTCGCGGGCCACAGGTTTCAACCATCAAACCTCACTCATGTTCCCAGGACACAGGTGTCCAGAATCAAACCTCAGTCATGTTCCCAGGGCACAGGCTTCCAGAAACAAACCTCAGTCATGTTCCCAGGACACAAGTTTCCAGAATCAACCAGATATCATGCTTCCTGGCCACAGTCTTCCAGAATCAAACCTTAGTCATGTTGCCAAGCCACAGGTTTCCACCATCAAACCTCAGGCATGTTCCCAGGCCACAGGGTTGTAGAATCCACCGATGTCATGTTCCCAGGCCACAGGGTTCGAGAATCAATCCTCAGTTATGTTTCCAGGCTACAGGGTTCTAGAATAAAACCTCAGTCATGTTCCCAATCCACAGGGTTCCAGAACCAAGGCTCAGTCAGGTTCCCGGGGCACAGTATTCCACAATCTAAACAGATGTCACATGCCCAGTCCCCAGGGTTCCAGAATCCACCGGTATCATTTTCCCAGGCCACAGGGTTCCAGAATCAATCCTCAGTTATGTTCCCAGGCTACAGGGTTCCAGAATAAAACCTCAGTCATGTTCCCAGTCCACAGGGTTTCAGAACCAAGGCTCAGTCAGGTTCCCGGGGCATAGTATTCCACAATCTAAACAGATGTCATGTTCCCAGGCCACAGTTTTCCAGAATCACGCCTCAGTCATGTTCCCAGGCCACCGGGATCCAGAATCAAACGTCAGTCGTGTTGCCAGGCCACAGGTTTCTGCCATCAAACCTCAGTCACGTTTCCGGGCCACAGGGTTCCAGAATCAAGCCTCAGTCATTTTGCCAGGCCAGAGTGTTCCACCATCAAACCTCAGTCATGATCCCAGGCCACATGTTTCCACAATGAAACCTCAGTCATTTTCTCAGGCCAAAGGTTTCCAGAATCAAACCTCAGTCATATTCCCAGGACACAGGGTTCCAGAATCAAACCTGCGTCATGTTCGCAGGCCACAGGTTTCAACAATCAAACATCACTCATGTTCCCAGGACACAGGTGTCCAGAATCAAACCTCAGTCATGTACCCAGGGAACAGGCTTCCAGCAACAAACCTTTGTCATGTTCCCAGGCCACAGGGTTCTAGAATCCACCGATGTCATGTTCCCAGGCCACAGGGTTCGAGAATCAATCCTCAGTTATGTTTCCAGGCTACAGGGTTCTAGAATAAATCCTCAGTCATGTTCCCAATCCACAGGGTTCCAGAACCAAGGCTCAGTCAGGTTCCCGGGGCACAGTATTCCACAATCTAAACAGATGTCACATGCCCAGTCCCCAGGGTTCCAGAATCCACCGGTATCATGTTCCCAGGCCACAGGGTTCCAGAATCAATCCTCAGTTATGTTCCCAGGCTACAGGGTTCCAGAATAAAACCTCAGTCATGTTCCCAGTCCACAGGGTTTCAGAACCAAGGCTCAGTCAGGTTCCCGGGGCACAGTATTCCACAATCTAAACAGATGTCATGTTCCCAGGCCACAGTTTTCCAGAATCACGCCTCAGTCATGTTCCCAGGCCACCGGGATCCAGAATCAAACGTCAGTCATGTTGCCAGGCCACAGGTTTCTGCCATCAAACCTCAGTCACGTTCCCGGGCCACAGGGTTCCAGAATCAAGCCTCAGTCATTTTGCCAGGCCAGAGTGTTCCACCATCAAACCTCAGTCATGATCCCAGGCCACATGTTTCCACAATGAAACCTCAGTCATTTTCTCAGGCCAAAGGTTTCCAGAATCAAACCTCAGTCATATTCCCAGGACACATGGTTCCAGAATCAAACCTGCGTCATGTTCGCAGGCCACAGGTTTCCACAATCAAACATCACTCATGTTCCCAGGACACAGGTGTCCAGAATCAAACCTCAGTCATGTACCCAGGGAACAGGCTTCCAGCAAGAAAACTTTGTCATATTCCCAGGACACAGGGTTCCAGAATCAAACCTCAGTCTTGTTCCCAGGACAGAAGTTTCCAGAATCAACCCGATATCATGTTTCCTGGCCACAGTCTTCCAGTATCAAACCTCAGTCATGTTGCCAGGCCACAGGGTTCCACCATCAATCCTCACTCATGTTCCCAGGCCACAGGGTTCCAGAATCAAACCGTTCTCATGTTCCCAGGCCACAGGGTTCCAGAATCCACCGATGTCATGTTAAAGGCCACAGGGTTCCAGAATCAAACCGTTCTCATGTTCCCGGGCCACAGGGTTCCAGAATCAAGCCTCAGTCATTTTGCCAGGCCAGAGTGTTCCACCATCAAACCTCAGTCATGATCCCAGGCCACATGTTTCCACAATGAAACCTCAGTCATTTTCCCAGGCCAAAGGTTTCCAAAATGAAACCTCAGTCATGTTCCCAGGACACATGGTTCCAGAATCAAACCTGAGTCATGTTCGCGGGCCACAGGTTTCAACCATCAAACCTCAGTCATGTTCCCAGGACACAGGTGTCCAGAATCAAACCTCAGTCATGTACCCAGGGAACAGGCTTCCAGCAAGAAAACTTTGTCATATTCCCAGGACACAGGGTTCCAGAATCAAACCTCAGTCTTGTTCCCAGGACAGAAGTTTCCAGAATCAACCCGATATCATGTTTCCTGGCCACAGTCTTCCAGTATCAAACCTCAGTCATGTTGCCAGGCCACAGGGTTCCACCATCAATCCTCACTCATGTTCCCAGGCCACAGGGTTCCAGAATCAAACCGTTCTCATGTTCCCAGGCCACAGGGTTCCAGAATCCACCGATGTCATGTTAAAGGCCACAGGGTTCCAGAATCAAACCGTTCTCATGTTCCCGGGCCACAGGGTTCCAGAATCAAGCCTCAGTCATTTTGCCAGGCCAGAGTGTTCCACCATCAAACCTCAGTCATGATCCCAGGCCACATGTTTCCACAATGAAACCTCAGTCATTTTCCCAGGCCAAAGGTTTCCAAAATGAAACCTCAGTCATGTTCCCAGGACACATGGTTCCAGAATCAAACCTGAGTCATGTTCGCGGGCCACAGGTTTCAACCATCAAACCTCAGTCATGTTCCCAGGACACAAGTTTCCAGAATCAACCAGATATCATGCTTCCTGGCCACAGTCTTCCAGAATCAAACCTTAGTCATGTTGCCAAGCCACAGGTTTCCACCATCAATCCTCAGGCATGTTCCCAGGCCACAGGGTTGTAGAATCCACCGATGTCATGTTCCCAGGCCACAGGGTTCGAGAATCAATCCTCAGTTATGTTTCCAGGCTACAGGGTTCTAGAATAAATCCTCAGTCATGTTCCCAATCCACAGGGTTCCAGAACCAAGGCTCAGTCAGGTTCCCGGGGCCCAGTATTCCACAATCTAAACAGATGTCACATGCCCAGTCCCCAGGGTTCCAGAATCCACCGGTATCATGTTCCCAGGCCACAGGGTTCCAGAATCAATCCTCAGTTATGTTCCCAGGCTACAGGGTTCCAGAATAAAACCTCAGTCATGTTCCCAGTCCACAGGGTTTCAGAACCAAGGCTCAGTCAGGTTCCCGGGGCACAGTATTCCACAATCTAAACAGATGTCATGTTCCCAGGCCACAGTTCTCCAGAATCACGCCTCAGTCATGTTCCCAGGCCACCGGGATCCAGAATCAAACGTCAGTCATGTTGCCAGGCCACAGGTTTCTGCCATCAAACCTCAGTCACGTTCCCGGGCCACAGGGTTCCAGAATCAAGCCTCAGTCATTTTGCCAGGCCAGAGTGTTCCACCATCAAACCTCAGTCATGATCCCAGGCCACATGTTTCCACAATGAAACCTCAGTCATTTTCTCAGGCCAAAGGTTTCCAGAATCAAACCTCAGTCATATTCCCAGGACACATGGTTCCAGAATCAAACCTGCGTCATGTTCGCAGGCCACAGGTTTCAACAATCAAACATCACTCATGTTCCCAGGACACAGGTGTCCAGAATCAAACCTCAGTCATGTACCCAGGGAACAGGCTTCCAGCAACAAACCTTTGTCATATTCCCAGGACACAGGGTTCCAGAATCAAACCTCAGTCTTGTTCCCAGGACAGAAGTTTCCAGAATCAACCCGATATCATGTTTCCTGGCCACAGTCTTCCAGTATCAAACCTCAGTCATGTTGCCAGGCCACAGGGTTCCACCATCAATCCTCACTCATGTTCCCAGGCCACAGGGTTCCAGAATCAAACCGTTCTCATGTTCCCAGGCCACAGGGTTCCAGAATCCACCGATGTCATGTTAAAGGCCACAGGGTTCCAGAATCAAACCGTTCTCATGTTCCCGGGCCACAGGGTTCCAGAATCAAGCCTCAGTCATTTTGCCAGGCCAGAGTGTTCCACCATCAAACCTCAGTCATGATCCCAGGCCACATGTTTCCACAATGAAACCTCAGTCATTTTCCCAGGCCAAAGGTTTCCAAAATCAAACCTCAGTCATGTTCCCAGGACACATGGTTCCAGAATCAAACCTGAGTCATGTTCGCGGGCCACAGGTTTCAACCATCAAACCTCAGTCATGTTCCCAGGACACAGGTGTCCAGAATCAAACCTCAGTCATGTTACCAGGGCACAGGCTTCCAGAAACAAACCTCAGTCATGTTCCCAGGACACAAGTTTCCAGAATCAACCAGATATCATGCTTCCTGGCCACAGTCTTCCAGAATCAAACCTTAGTCATGTTGCCAAGCCACAGGTTTCCACCATCAAACCTCAGGCATGTTCCCAGGCCACAGGGTTCTAGAATCCACCGATGTCATGTTCCCAGGCCACAGGGTTCGAGAATCAATCCTCAGTTATGTTTCCAGGCTACAGGGTTCTAGAATAAAACCTCAGTCATGTTCACAATCCACAGGGTTCCAGAACCAAGGCTCAGTCAGGTTCCCGGGGCACAGTATTCCACAATCTAAACAGATGTCACATGCCCAGTCCCCAGGGTTCCAGAATCCACCGGTATCATGTTCCCAGGCCACAGGGTTCCAGAATCAATCCTCAGTTATGTTCCCAGGCTACAGGGTTCCAGAATAAAACCTCAGTCATGTTCCCAGTCCACAGGGTTTCAGAACCAAGGCTCAGTCAGGTTCCCGGGGCACAGTATTCCACAATCTAAACAGATGTCATGTTCCCAGGCCACAGTTCTCCAGAATCACGCCTCAGTCATGTTCCCAGGCCACAGGGATCCAGAATCAAACGTCAGTCATGTTGCCAGGCCACAGGTTTCTGCCATCAAACCTCAGTCACGTTCCCGGGCCACAGGGTTCCAGAATCAAGCCTCAGTCATTTTGCCAGGCCAGAGTGTTCCACCATCAAACCTCAGTCATGATCCCAGGCCACATGTTTCCACAATGAAACCTCAGTCATTTTCTCAGGCCAAAGGTTTCCAGAATCAAACCTCAGTCATATTCCCAGGACACATGGTTCCAGAATCAAACCTGCGTCATGTTCGCAGGCCACAGGTTTCAACAATCAAACATCACTCATGTTCCCAGGACACAGGTGTCCAGAATCAAACCTCAGTCATGTACCCAGGGAACAGGCTTCCAGCAACAAACCTTTGTCATATTCCCAGGACACAGGGTTCCAGAATCAAACCTCATTCTTGTTCCCAGGACAGAAGTTTCCAGAATCAACCCGATATCATGTTTCCTGGCCACAGTCTTCCAGTATCAAACCTCAGTCATGTTGCCAGGCCACAGGGTTCCACCATCAATCCTCACTCATGTTCCCAGGCCACAGGGTTCCAGAATCAAACCGTTCTCATGTTCCCGGGCCACAGGGTTCCAGAATCAAGCCTCAGTCATTTTGCCAGGCCAGAGTGTTCCACCATCAAACCTCAGTCATGATCCCAGGCCACATGTTTCCACAATGAAACCTCAGTCATTTTCCCAGGCCAAAGGTTTCCAAAATCAAACCTCAGTCATGTTCCCAGGACACATGGTTCCAGAATCAAACCTGAGTCATGTTCGCGGGCCACAGGTTTCAACCATCAAACCTCAGTCATGTTCCCAGGACACAGGTGTCCAGAATCAAACCTCAGTCATGTTCCCAGGGCACAGGCTTCCAGAAACAAACCTCAGTCATGTTCCCAGGACACAAGTTTCCAGAATCAACCAGATATCATGCTTCCTGGCCACAGTCTTCCAGAATCAAACCTTAGTCATGTTGCCAAGCCACAGGTTTCCACCATCAAACCTCAGGCATGTTCCCAGGCCACAGGGTTGTAGAATCCACCGATGTCATGTTCCCAGGCCACAGGGTTCGAGAATCAATCCTCAGTTATGTTTCCAGGCTACAGGGTTCTAGAATAAATCCTCAATCATGTTCCCAATCCACAGGGTTCCAGAACCAAGGCTCAGTCAGGTTCCCGGGGCACAGTATTCCACAATCTAAACAGATGTCACATGCCCAGTCCCCAGGGTTCCAGAATCCACCGGTATCATGTTCCCAGGCCACAGGGTTCCAGAATCAATCCTCAGTTATGTTCCCAGGCTACAGGGTTCCAGAATAAAACCTCAGTCATGTTCCCAGTCCACAGGGTTTCAGAACCAAGGCTCAGTCAGGTTCCCGGGGCACAGTATTCCACAATCTAAACAGATGTCATGTTCCCAGGCCACAGTTTTCCAGAATCACGCCTCAGTCATGTTCCCAGGCCACCGGGATCCAGAATCAAACGTCAGTCATGTTGCCAGGCCACAGGTTTCTGCCATCAAACCTCAGTCACGTTCCCGGGCCACAGGGTTCCAGAATCAAGCCTCAGTCATTTTGCCAGGCCAGAGTGTTCCACCATCAAACCTCAGTCATGATCCCAGGCCACATGTTTCCACAATGAAACCTCAGTCATTTTCTCAGGCCAAAGGTTTCCAGAATCAAACCTCACTCATATTCCCAGGACACATGCTTCCAGAATCAAACCTGAGTCATGTTCGCAGGCCACAGGTTTCCACAATCAAACATCACTCATGTTCCCAGGACACAGGTGTCTAGAATCAAACCTCAGTCATGTACCCAGGGAACAGGCTTCCAGCAACAAACCTTTGTCATATTCCCAGGACACAGGGTTCCAGAATCAAACCTCAGTCTTGTTCCCAGGACAGAAGTTTCCAGAATCAACCCGATATCATGTTTCCTGGCCACAGTCTTCCAGTATCAAACCTCAGTCATGTTGCCAGGCCACAGGGTTCCACCATCAATCCTCACTCATGTTCCCAGGCCACAGGGTTCCAGAATCAAACCGTTCTCATGTTCCCAGGCCACAGGGTCCCAGAATCCACCGATGTCATGTTAAAGGCCACAGGGTTCCAGAATCAAACCGTTCTCATGTTCCCGGGCCACAGGGTTCCAGAATCAAGCCTCAGTCATTTTGCCAGGCCAGAGTGTTCCACCATCAAACCTCAGTCATGATCCCAGGCCACATGTTTCCACAATGAAACCTCAGTCATTTTCCCAGGCCAAAGGTTTCCAAAATCAAACCTCAGTCATGTTCCCAGGACACATGGTTCCAGAATCAAACCTGAGTCATGTTCGCGGGCCACAGGTTTCAACCATCAAACCTCAGTCATGTTCCCAGGACACAGGTGTCCAGAATCAAACCTCAGTCATATTCCCAGGGCACAGGCTTCCAGAAACAAACCTCAGTCATGTTCCCAGGACACAAGTTTCCAGAATCAACCAGATATCATGCTTCCTGGCCACAGTCTTCCAGAATCAAACCTTAGTCATGTTGCCAAGCCACAGGTTTCCACCATCAAACCTCAGACATGTTCCCAGGCCACAGGGTTCTAGAATCCACCGATGTCATGTTCCCAGGCCACAGGGTTCGAGAATCAATCCTCAGTTATGTTTCCAGGCTACAGGGTTCTAGAATAAAACCTCAGTCATGTTCCCAATCCACAGGGTTCCAGAACCAAGGCTCAGTCAGGTTCCCGGGGCACAGTATTCCACAATCTAAACAGATGTCACATGCCCAGTGCCCAGGGTTCCAGAATCCACCGGTATCATGTTCCTAGGCCACAGGGTTCCAGAATCAATCCTCAGTTATGTTCCCAGGCTACAGGGTTCCAGAATAAAACCTCAGTCATGTTCCCAGTCCACAGGGTTTCAGAACCAAGGCTCAGTCAGGTTCCCGGGGCATAGTATTCCACAATCTAAACAGATGTCATGTTCCCAGGCCACAGTTTTCCAGAATCACGCCTCAGTCATGTTCCCAGGCCACCGGGATCCAGAATCAAACGTCAGTCATGTTGCCAGGCCACAGGTTTCTGCCATCAAACCTCAGTCACGTTCCCGGGCCACAGGGTTCCAGAATCAAGCCTCAGTCATTTTGCCAGGCCAGAGTGTTCCACCATCAAACCTCAGTCATGATCCCAGGCCACATGTTTCCACAATGAAACCTCAGTCATTTTCTCAGGCCAAAGGTTTCCAGAATCAAACCTCAGTCATATTCCCAGGACACAGGGTTCCAGAATCAAACCTGCGTCATGTTCGCAGGCCACAGGTTTCAACAATCAAACATCACTCATGTTCCCAGGACACAGGTGTCCAGAATCAAACCTCAGTCATGTACCCAGGGAACAGGCTTCCAGCAACAAACCTTTGTCATATTCCCAGGACACAGGGTTCCAGAATCAAACCTCATTCTTGTTCCCAGGACAGAAGTTTCCAGAATCAACCCGATATCATGTTTCCTGGCCACAGTCTTCCAGTATCAAACCTCAGTCATGTTGCCAGGCCACAGGGTTCCACCATCAATCCTCACTCATGTTCCCAGGCCACAGGGTTCCAGAATCAAACCGTTCTCATGTTCCCGGGCCACAGGGTTCCAGAATCAAGCCTCAGTCATTTTGCCAGGCCAGAGTGTTCCACCATCAAACCTCAGTCATGATCCCAGGCCACATGTTTCCACAATGAAACCTCAGTCATTTTCCCAGGCCAAAGGTTTCCAAAATCAAACCTCAGTCATGTTCCCAGGACACATGGTTCCAGAATCAAACCTGAGTCATGTTTGCGGGCCACAGGTTTCAACCATCAAACCTCAGTCATGTTCCCAGGACACAGGTGTCCAGAATCAAACCTCAGTCATGTTCCCAGGGCACAGGCTTCCAGAAACAAACCTCAGTCATGTTCCCAGGACACAAGTTTCCAGAATCAACCAGATATCATGCTTCCTGGCCACAGTCTTCCAGAATCAAACCTTAGTCATGTTGCCAAGCCACAGGTTTCCACCATCAAACCTCAGGCATGTTCCCAGGCCACAGGGTTCTAGAATCCACCGATGTCATGTTCCCAGGCCACAGGGTTCGAGAATCAATCCTCAGTTATGTTTCCAGGCTACAGGGTTCTAGAATAAATCCTCAGTCATGTTCCCAATCCACAGGGTTCCAGAACCAAGGCTCAGTCAGGTTCCCGGGGCACAGTATTCCACAATCTAAAAAGATGTCACATGCCCAGTCCCCAGGGTTCCAGAATCCACCGGTATCATGTTCCCAGGCCACAGGGTTCCAGAATCAATCCTCAGTTATGTTCCCAGGCTACAGGGTTCCAGAATAAAACCTCAGTCATGTTCCCAGTCCACAGGGTTTCAGAACCAAGGCTCAGTCAGGTTCCCGGGGCACAGTATTCCACAATCTAAACAGATGTCATGTTCCCAGGCCACAGTTTTCCAGAATCACGCCTCAGTCATGTTCCCAGGCCACCGGGATCCAGAATCAAACGTCAGTCATGTTGCCAGGCCACAGGTTTCTGCCATCAAACCTCAGTCACGTTCCCGGGCCACAGGGTTCCAGAATCAAGCCTCAGTCATTTTGCCAGGCCAGAGTGTTCCACCATCAAACCTCAGTCATGATCCCAGGCCACATGTTTCCACAATGAAACCTCAGTCATTTTCTCAGGCCAAAGGTTTCCAGAATCAAACCTCAGTCATATTCCCAGGACACATGGTTCCAGAATCAAACCTGCATCATGTTCGCAGGCCACAGGTTTCAACAATCAAACATCACTCATGTTCCCAGGACACAGGTGTCCAGAATCAAACCTCAGTCATGTACCCAGGGAACAGGCTTCCAGCAACAAACCTTTGTCATATTCCCAGGACACAGGGTTCCAGAATCAAACCTCAGTCTTGTTCCCAGGACAGAAATTTCCAGAATCAACCCGATATCATGTTTCCTGGCCACAGTCTTCCAGTATCAAACCTCAGTCATGTTGCCAGGCCACAGGGTTCCACCATCAATCCTCACTCATGTTCCCAGGCCACAGGGTTCCAGAATCAAACCGTTCTCATGTTCCCAGGCCACAGGGTTCCAGAATCCACCGATGTCATGTTAAAGGCCACAGGGTTCCAGAATCAAACCGTTCTCATGTTCCCGGGCCACAGGGTTCCAGAATCAAGCCTCAGTCATTTTGCCAGGCCAGAGTGTTCCACCATCAAACCTCAGTCATGATCCCAGGCCACATGTTTCCACAATGAAACCTCAGTCATTTTCCCAGGCCAAAGGTTTCCAAAATCAAACCTCAGTCATGTTCCCAGGACACATGGTTCCAGAATCAAACCTGAGTCATGTTCGCGGGCCACAGGTTTCAACCATCAAACCTCAGTCATGTTCCCAGGACACAGGTGTCCAGAATCAAACCTCAGTCATGTTCCCAGGGCACAGGCTTCCAGAAACAAACCTCAGTCATGTTCCCAGGACACAAGTTTCCAGAATCAACCAGATATCATGCTTCCTGGCCACAGTCTTCCAGAATCAAACCTTAGTCATGTTGCCAAGCCACAGGTTTCCACCATCAAACCTCAGGCATGTTCCCAGGCCACAGGGTTCTAGAATCCACCGATGTCATGTTCCCAGGCCACAGGGTTCGAGAATCAATCCTCAGTTATGTTTCCAGGCTACAGGGTTCTAGAATAAATCCTCAGTCATGTTCCCAATCCACAGGGTTCCAGAACCAAGGCTCAGTCAGGTTCCCGGGGCACAGTATTCCACAATCTAAACAGATGTCACATGCCCAGTCCCCAGGGTTCCAGAATCCACCGGTATCATGTTCCCAGGCCACAGGGTTCCAGAATCAAACCTCAGTTATGTTCCCAGGCTACAGGGTTCCAGAATAAAACCTCAGTCATGTTCCCAGTCCACAGGGTTTCAGAACCAAGGCTCAGTCAGGTTCCCGGGGCACAGTATTCCACAATCTAAACAGATGTCATGTTCCCAGGCCACAGTTTTCCAGAATCACGCCTCAGTCATGTTCCCAGGCCACCGGGATCCAGAATCAAACGTCAGTCATATTTCCAGGCCACAGGTTTCTGCCATCAAACCTCAGTCACGTTCCCGGGCCACAGGGTTCCAGAATCAAGCCTCAGTCATTTTGCCAGGCCAGAGTGTTCCACCATCAAACCTCAGTCATGATCCCAGGCCACATGTTTCCACAATGAAACCTCAGTCATTTTCTCAGGCCAAAGGTTTCCAGAATCAAACCTCAGTCATATTCCCAGGACACATGGTTCCAGAATCAAACCTGCATCATGTTCGCAGGCCACAGGTTTCAACAATCAAACATCACTCATGTTCCCAGGACACAGGTGTCCAGAATCAAACCTCAGTCATGTACCCAGGGAACAGGCTTCCAGCAACAAAACTTTGTCATATTCCCAGGACACAGGGTTCCAGAATCAAACCTCAGTCTTGTTCCCAGGACAGAAGTTTCCAGAATCAACCCGATATCATGTTTCCTGGCCACAGTCTTCCAGTATCAAACCTCAGTCATGTTGCCAGGCCACAGGGTTCCACCATCAATCCTCACTCATGTTCCCAGGCCACAGGGTTCCAGAATCAAACCGTTCTCATGTTCCCAGGCCACAGGGTTCCAGAATCCACCGATGTCATGTTAAAGGCCACAGGGTTCCAGAATCAAACCGTTCTCATGTTCCCGGGCCACAGGGTTCCAGAATCAAGCCTCAGTCATTTTGCCAGGCCAGAGTGTTCCACCATCAAACCTCAGTCATGATCCCAGGCCACATGTTTCCACAATGAAACCTCAGTCATTTTCCCAGGCCAAAGGTTTCCAAAATCAAACCTCAGTCATGTTCCCAGGACACATGGTTCCAGAATCAAACCTGAGTCATGTTCGCGGGCCACAGGTTTCAACCATCAAACCTCAGTCATGTTCCCAGGACACAGGTGTCCAGAATCAAACCTCAGTCATGTTCCCAGGGCACAGCCTTCCAGAAACAAACCTCAGTCATGTTCCCAGGACACAAGTTTCCAGAATCAACCAGATATCATGCTTCCTGGCCACAGTCTTCCAGAATCAAACCTTAGTCATGTTGCCAAGCCACAGGTTTCCACCATCAAACCTCAGACATGTTCCCAGGCCACAGGGTTCTAGAATCCACCGATGTCATGTTGCCAGGCCACAGGGTTCGAGAATCAATCCTCAGTTATGTTTCCAGGCTACAGGGTTCTAGAATAAAACCTCAGTCATGTTCCCAATCCACAGGGTTCCAGAACCAAGGCTCAGTCAGGTTCCCGGGGCACAGTATTCCACAATCTAAACAGATGTCACATGCCCAGTGCCCAGGGTTCCAGAATCCACCGGTATCATGTTCCTAGGCCACAGGGTTCCAGAATCAATCCTCAGTTATGTTCCCAGGCTACAGGGTTCCAGAATAAAACCTCAGTCATGTTCCCAGTCCACAGGGTTTCAGAACCAAGGCTCAGTCAGGTTCCCGGGGCACAGTATTCCACAATCTAAACAGATGTCATGTTCCCAGGCCACAGTTTTCCAGAATCACGCCTCAGTCATGTTCCCAGGCCACCGGGATCCAGAATCAAACGTCAGTCATGTTGCCAGGCCACAGGTTTCTGCCATCAAACCTCAGTCACGTTCCCGGGCCACAGGGTTCCAGAATCAAGCCTCAGTCATTTTGCCAGGCCAGAGTGTTCCACCATCAAACCTCAGTCATGATCCCAGGCCACATGTTTCCACAATGAAACCTCAGTCATTTTCTCAGGCCAAAGGTTTCCAGAATCAAACCTCAGTCATATTCCCAGGACACATGGTTCCAGAATCAAACCTGAGTCATGTTCGCAGGCCACAGGTTTCAACCATCAAACATCACTCATGTTCCCAGGACACAGGTGTCCAGAATCAAACCTCAGTCATGTACCCAGGGAACAGGCTTCCAGCAACAAACCTTTGTCATATTCCCAGGACACAGGGTTCCAGAATCAAACCTCAGTCTTGTTCCCAGGACAGAAGTTTCCAGAATCAACCCGATATCATGTTTCCTGGCCACAGTCTTCCAGTATCAAACCTCAGTCATGTTGCCAGGCCACAGGGTTCCACCATCAATCCTCACTCATGTTCCCAGGCCACAGGGTTCCAGAATCAAACCGTTCTCATGTTCCCAGGCCACAGGGTTCCAGAATCCACCGATGTCATGTTAAAGGCCACAGGGTTCCAGAATCAAACCGTTCTCATGTTCCCGGGCCACAGGGTTCCAGAATCAAGCCTCAGTCATTTTACCAGGCCAGAGTGTTCCACCATCAAACCTCAGTCATGATCCCAGGCCACATGTTTCCACAATGAAACCTCAGTCATTTTCCCAGGCCAAAGGTTTCCAAAATCAAACCTCAGTCATGTTCCCAGGACACATGGTTCCAGAATCAAACCTGAGTCATGTTCGCGGGCCACAGGTTTCAACCATCAAACCTCAGTCATGTTCCCAGGACACAGGTGTCCAGAATCAAACCTCAGTCATGTTCCCAGGGCACAGGCTTCCAGAAACAAACCTCAGTCATGTTCCCAGGACACAAGTTTCCAGAATCAACCAGATATCATGCTTCCTGGCCACAGTCTTCCAGAATCAAACCTTAGTCATGTTGCCAAGCCACAGGTTTCCACCATCAAACCTCAGACATGTTCCCAGGCCACAGGGTTCTAGAATCCACCGATGTCATGTTGCCAGGCCACAGGGTTCGAGAATCAATCCTCAGTTATGTTTCCAGGCTACAGGGTTCTAGAATAAATCCTCAGTCATGTTCCCAATCCGCAGGGTGCAAGAACCAAGGCTCAGTCAGGTTCCCGGGGCACAGTATTCCACAATCTAAACAGATGTCACATGCCCAGTCCCCAGGGTTCCAGAATCCACCGGTATCATGTTCCCAGGCCACAGGGTTCCAGAATCAATCCTCAGTTATGTTCCCAGGCTACAGGGTTCCAGAATAAAACCTCAGTCATGTTCCCAGTCCACAGGGTTTCAGAACCAAGGCTCAGTCAGCTTCCCGGGGCACAGTATTCCACAATCTAAACAGATGTCATGTTCCCAGGCCACAGTATTCCAGAATCACGCCTCAGTCATGTTCCCAGGCCACCGGGATCCAGAATCAAACGTCAGTCATGTTGCCAGGCCACAGGTTTCTGCCATCAAACCTCAGTCACGTTCCCGGGCCACAGGGTTCCAGAATCAAGCCTCAGTCATTTTGCCAGGCCAGAGTGTTCCACCATCAAACCTCAGTCATGATCCCAGGCCAGATGTTTCCACAATGAAACCTCAGTCATTTTCTCAGGCCAAAGGTTTCCAGAATCAAACCTCAGTCATATTCCCAGGACACATGGTTCCAGAATCAAACCTGAGTCATGTTCGCAGGCCACAGGTTTCAACAATCAAACATCACTCATGTTCCCAGGACACAGGTGTCCAGAATCAAACCTCAGTCATGTACCCAGGGAACAGGCTTCCAGCAACAAACCTTTGTCATATTCCCAGGACACAGGGTTCCAGAATCAAACCTCAGTCTTGTTCCCAGGACAGAAGTTTCCAGAATCAACCCGATATCATGTTTCCTGGCCACAGTCTTCCAGTATCAAACCTCAGTCATGTTGCCAGGCCACAGGGTTCCACCATCAATCCTCACTCATGTTCCCAGGCCACAGGGTTCCAGAATCAAACCGTTCTCATGTTCCCGGGCCACAGGGTTCCAGAATCAAGCCTCAGTCATTTTGCCAGGCCAGAGTGTTCCACCATCAAACCTCAGTCATGATCCCAGGCCACATGTTTCCACAATGAAACCTCAGTCATTTTCCCAGGCCAAAGGTTTCCAAAATCAAACCTCAGTCATGTTCCCAGGACACATGGTTCCAGAATCAAACCTGAGTCATGTTTGCGGGCCACAGGTTTCAACCATCAAACCTCAGTCATGTTCCCAGGACACAGGTGTCCAGAATCAAACCTCAGTCATGTTCCCAGGGCACAGGCTTCCAGAAACAAACCTCAGTCATGTTCCCAGGACACAAGTTTCCAGAATCAACCAGATATCATGCTTCCTGGCCACAGTCTTCCAGAATCAAACCTTAGTCATGTTGCCAAGCCACAGGTTTCCACCATCAAACCTCAGGCATGTTCCCAGGCCACAGGGTTGTAGAATCCACCGATGTCATGTTCCCAGGCCACAGGGTTCGAGAATCAATCCTCAGTTATGTTTCCAGGCTACAGGGTTCTAGAATAAATCCTCAATCATGTTCCCAATCCACAGGGTTCCAGAACCAAGGCTCAGTCAGGTTCCCGGGGCACAGTATTCCACAATCTAAACAGATGTCACATGCCCAGTCCCCAGGGTTCCAGAATCCACCGGTATCATGTTCCCAGGCCACAGGGTTCCAGAATCAATCCTCAGTTATGTTCCCAGGCTACAGGGTTCCAGAATAAAACCTCAGTCATGTTCCCAGTCCACAGGGTTTCAGAACCAAGGCTCAGTCAGGTTCCCGGGGCACAGTATTCCACAATCTAAACAGATGTCATGTTCCCAGGCCACAGTTTTCCAGAATCACGCCTCAGTCATGTTCCCAGGCCACCGGGATCCAGAATCAAACGTCAGTCATGTTGCCAGGCCACAGGTTTCTGCCATCAAACCTCAGTCACGTTCCCGGGCCACAGGGTTCCAGAATCAAGCCTCAGTCATTTTGCCAGGCCAGAGTGTTCCACCATCAAACCTCAGTCATGATCCCAGGCCACATGTTTCCACAATGAAACCTCAGTCATTTTCTCAGGCCAAAGGTTTCCAGAATCAAACCTCACTCATATTCCCAGGACACATGCTTCCAGAATCAAACCTGAGTCATGTTCGCAGGCCACAGGTTTCCACAATCAAACATCACTCATGTTCCCAGGACACAGGTGTCCAGAATCAAACCTCAGTCATGTACCCAGGGAACAGGCTTCCAGCAACAAACCTTTGTCATATTCCCAGGACACAGGGTTCCAGAATCAAACCTCAGTCTTGTTCCCAGGACAGAAGTTTCCAGAATCAACCCGATATCATGTTTCCTGGCCACAGTCTTCCAGTATCAAACCTCAGTCATGTTGCCAGGCCACAGGGTTCCACCATCAATCCTCACTCATGTTCCCAGGCCACAGGGTTCCAGAATCAAACCGTTCTCATGTTCCCAGGCCACAGGGTTCCAGAATCCACCGATGTCATGTTAAAGGCCACAGGGTTCCAGAATCAAACCGTTCTCATGTTCCCGGGCCACAGGGTTCCAGAATCAAGCCTCAGTCATTTTGCCAGGCCAGAGTGTTCCACCATCAAACCTCAGTCATGATCCCAGGCCACATGTTTCCACAATGAAACCTCAGTCATTTTCCCAGGCCAAAGGTTTCCAAAATGAAACCTCAGTCATGTTCCCAGGACACATGGTTCCAGAATCAAACCTGAGTCATGTTCGCGGGCCACAGGTTTCAACCATCAAACCTCAGTCATGTTCCCAGGACACAGGTGTCCAGAATCAAACCTCAGTCATGTTCCCAGGGCACAGGCTTCCAGAAACAAACCTCAGTCATGTTCCCAGGACACAAGTTTCCAGAATCAACCAGATATCATGCTTCCTGGCCACAGTCTTCCAGAATCAAACCTTAGTCATGTTGCCAAGCCACAGGTTTCCACCATCAAACCTCAGGCATGTTCCCAGGCCACAGGGTTCTAGAATCCACCGATGTCATGTTGCCAGGCCACAGGGTTCGAGAATCAATCCTCAGTTATGTTTCCAGGCTACAGGGTTCTAGAATAAAACCTCAGTCATGTTCCCAATCCACAGGGTTCCAGAACCAAGGCTCAGTCAGGTTCCCGGGGCACAGTATTCCACAATCTAAACAGATGTCACATGCCCAGTCCCCAGGGTTCCAGAATCCACCGGTATCATGTTCCCAGGCCACAGGGTTCCAGAATCAATCCTCAGTTATGTTCCCAGGCTACAGGGTTCCAGAATAAAACCTCAGTCATGTTCCCAGTCCACAGGGTTTCAGAACCAAGGCTCAGTCAGGTTCCCGGGGCACAGTATTCCACAATCTAAACAGATGTCATGTTCCCAGGCCACAGTTTTCCAGAATCACGCCTCAGTCATGTTCCCAGGCCACCGGGATCCAGAATCAAACGTCAGTCATGTTGCCAGGCCACAGGTTTCTGCCATCAAACCTCAGTCACGTTCCCGGGCCACAGGGTTCCAGAATCAAGCCTCAGTCATTTTGCCAGGCCAGAGTGTTCCACCATCAAACCTCAGTCATGATCCCAGGCCACATGTTTCCACAATGAAACCTCAGTCATTTTCTCAGGCCAAAGGTTTCCAGAATCAAACCTCAGTCATATTCCCAGGACACAGGGTTCCAGAATCAAACCTGAGTCATGTTCGCAGGCCACAGGTTTCAACAATCAAACATCACTCATGTTCCCAGGACACAGGTGTCCAGAATCAAACCTCAGTCATGTACCCAGGGAACAGGCTTCCAGCAACAAACCTTTGTCATATTCCCAGGACACAGGGTTCCAGAATCAAACCTCAGTCTTGTTCCCAGGACAGAAGTTTCCAGAATCAACCCGATATCATGTTTCCTGGCCACAGTCTTCCAGTATCAAACCTCAGTCATGTTGCCAGGCCACAGGGTTCCACCATCAATCCTCACTCATGTTCCCAGGCCACAGGGTTCCAGAATCAAACCGTTCTCATGTTCCCAGGCCACAGGGTTCCAGAATCCACCGATGTCATGTTAAAGGCCACAGGGTTCCAGAATCAAACCGTTCTCATGTTCCCGGGCCACAGGGTTCCAGAATCAAGCCTCAGTCATTTTGCCAGGCCAGAGTGTTCCACCATCAAACCTCAGTCATGATCCCAGGCCACATGTTTCCACAATGAAACCTCAGTCATTTTCCCAGGCCAAAGGTTTCCAAAATCAAACCTCAGTCATGTTCCCAGGACACATGGTTCCAGAATCAAACCTGAGTCATGTTTGCGGGCCACAGGTTTCAACCATCAAACCTCAGTCATGTTCCCAGGACACAGGTGTCCAGAATCAAACCTCAGTCATGTTCCCAGGGCACAGGCTTCCAGAAACAAACCTCAGTCATGTTCCCAGGACACAAGTTTCCAGAATCAACCAGATATCATGCTTCCTGGCCACAGTCTTCCAGAATCAAACCTTAGTCATGTTGCCAAGCCACAGGTTTCCACCATCAAACCTCAGGCATGTTCCCAGGCCACAGGGTTCTAGAATCCACCGATGTCATGTTCCCAGGCCACAGGGTTCGAGAATCAATCCTCAGTTATGTTTCCAGGCTACAGGGTTCTAGAATAAATCCTCAGTCATGTTCCCAATCCACAGGGTTCCAGAACCAAGGCTCAGTCAGGTTCCCGGGGCACAGTATTCCACAATCTAAACAGATGTCACATGCCCAGTCCCCAGGGTTCCAGAATCCACCGGTATCATGTTCCCAGGCCACAGGGTTCCAGAATCAATCCTCAGTTATGTTCCCAGGCTACAGGGTTCCAGAATAAAACCTCAGTCATGTTCCCAGTCCACAGGGTTTCAGAACCAAGGCTCAGTCAGGTTCCCGGGGCACAGTATTCCACAATCTAAACAGATGTCATGTTCCCAGGCCACAGTTTTCCAGAATCACGCCTCAGTCATGTTCCCAGGCCACCGGGATCCAGAATCAAACGTCAGTCATGTTTCCAGGCCACAGGTTTCTGCCATCAAACCTCAGTCACGTTCCCGGGCCACAGGGTTCCAGAATCAAGCCTCAGTCATTTTGCCAGGCCAGAGTGTTCCACCATCAAACCTCAGTCATGATCCCAGGCCACATGTTTCCACAATGAAACCTCAGTCATTTTCTCAGGCCAAAGGTTTCCAGAATCAAACCTCAGTCATATTCCCAGGACACATGGTTCCAGAATCAAACCTGCATCATGTTCGCAGGCCACAGGTTTCAACAATCAAACATCACTCATGTTCCCAGGACACAGGTGTCCAGAATCAAACCTCAGTCATGTACCCAGGGAACAGGCTTCCAGCAACAAAACTTTGTCATATTCCCAGGACACAGGGTTCCAGAATCAAACCTCAGTCTTGTTCCCAGGACAGAAGTTTCCAGAATCAACCCGATATCATGTTTCCTGGCCACAGTCTTCCAGTATCAAACCTCAGTCATGTTGCCAGGCCACAGGGTTCCACCATCAATCCTCACTCATGTTCCCAGGCCACAGGGTTCCAGAATCAAACCGTTCTCATGTTCCCAGGCCACAGGGTTCCAGAATCCACCGATGTCATGTTAAAGGCCACAGGGTTCCAGAATCAAACCGTTCTCATGTTCCCGGGCCACAGGGTTCCAGAATCAAGCCTCAGTCATTTTGCCAGGCCAGAGTGTTCCACCATCAAACCTCAGTCATGATCCCAGGCCACATGTTTCCACAATGAAACCTCAGTCATTTTCCCAGGCCAAAGGTTTCCAAAATCAAACCTCAGTCATGTTCCCAGGACACATGGTTCCAGAATCAAACCTGAATCATGTTCGCGGGCCACAGGTTTCAACCATCAAACCTCAGTCATGTTCCCAGGACACAGGTGTCCAGAATCAAACCTCAGTCATGTTCCCAGGGCACAGGCTTCCAGAAACAAACCTCAGTCATGTTCCCAGGACACAAGTTTCCAGAATCAACCAGATATCATGCTTCCTGGCCACAGTCTTCCAGAATCAAACCTTAGTCATGTTGCCAAGCCACAGGTTTCCACCATCAATCCTCAGGCATGTTCCCAGGCCACAGGGTTCTAGAATCCACCGATGTCATGTTCCCAGGCCACAGGGTTCGAGAATCAATCCTCAGTTATGTTTCCAGGCTACAGGGTTCTAGAATAAATCCTCAGTCATGTTCCCAATCCACAGGGTTCCAGAACCAAGGCTCAGTCAGGTTCCCGGGGCACAGTATTCCACAATCTAAACAGATGTCACATGCCCAGTGCCCAGGGTTCCAGAATCCACCGGTATCATGTTCCTAGGCCACAGGGTTCCAGAATCAATCCTCAGTTATGTTCCCAGGCTACAGGGTTCCAGAATAAAACCTCAGTCATGTTCCCAGTCCACAGGGTTTCAGAACCAAGGCTCAGTCAGGTTCCCGGGGCACAGTATTCCACAATCTAAACAGATGTCATGTTCCCAGGCCACAGTTTTCCAGAATCACGCCTCAGTCATGTTCCCAGGCCACCGGGATCCAGAATCAAACGTCAGTCATGTTGCCAGGCCACAGGTTTCTGCCATCAAACCTCAGTCACGTTCCCGGGCCACAGGGTTCCAGAATCAAGCCTCAGTCATTTTGCCAGGCCAGAGTGTTCCACCATCAAACCTCAGTCATGATCCCAGGCCACATGTTTCCACAATGAAACCTCAGTCATTTTCTCAGGCCAAAGGTTTCCAGAATCAAACCTCAGTCATATTCCCAGGACACATGGTTCCAGAATCAAACCTGAGTCATGTTCGCAGGCCACAGGTTTCAACCATCAAACATCACTCATGTTCCCAGGACACAGGTGTCCAGAATCAAACCTCAGTCATGTACCCAGGGAACAGGCTTCCAGCAACAAACCTTTGTCATATTCCCAGGACACAGGGTTCCAGAATCAAACCTCAGTCTTGTTCCCAGGACAGAAGTTTCCAGAATCAACCCGATATCATGTTTCCTGGCCACAGTCTTCCAGTATCAAACCTCAGTCATGTTGCCAGGCCACAGGGTTCCACCATCAATCCTCACTCATGTTCCCAGGCCACAGGGTTCCAGAATCAAACCGTTCTCATGTTCCCAGGCCACAGGGTTCCAGAATCCACCGATGTCATGTTAAAGGCCACAGGGTTCCAGAATCAAACCGTTCTCATGTTCCCGGGCCACAGGGTTCCAGAATCAAGCCTCAGTCATTTTACCAGGCCAGAGTGTTCCACCATCAAACCTCAGTCATGATCCCAGGCCACATGTTTCCACAATGAAACCTCAGTCATTTTCCCAGGCCAAAGGTTTCCAAAATCAAACCTCAGTCATGTTCCCAGGACACATGGTTCCAGAATCAAACCTGAGTCATGTTCGCGGGCCACAGGTTTCAACCATCAAACCTCAGTCATGTTCCCAGGACACAGGTGTCCAGAATCAAACCTCAGTCATGTTCCCAGGGCACAGGCTTCCAGAAACAAACCTCAGTCATGTTCCCAGGACACAAGTTTCCAGAATCAACCAGATATCATGCTTCCTGGCCACAGTCTTCCAGAATCAAACCTTAGTCATGTTGCCAAGCCACAGGTTTCCACCATCAAACCTCAGACATGTTCCCAGGCCACAGGGTTCTAGAATCCACCGATGTCATGTTGCCAGGCCACAGGGTTCGAGAATCAATCCTCAGTTATGTTTCCAGGCTACAGGGTTCTAGAATAAATCCTCAGTCATGTTCCCAATCCGCAGGGTGCAAGAACCAAGGCTCAGTCAGGTTCCCGGGGCACAGTATTCCACAATCTAAACAGATGTCACATGCCCAGTCCCCAGGGTTCCAGAATCCACCGGTATCATGTTCCCAGGCCACAGGGTTCCAGAATCAATCCTCAGTTATGTTCCCAGGCTACAGGGTTCCAGAATAAAACCTCAGTCATGTTCCCAGTCCACAGGGTTTCAGAACCAAGGCTCAGTCAGCTTCCCGGGGCACAGTATTCCACAATCTAAACAGATGTCATGTTCCCAGGCCACAGTATTCCAGAATCACGCCTCAGTCATGTTCCCAGGCCACCGGGATCCAGAATCAAACGTCAGTCATGTTGCCAGGCCACAGGTTTCTGCCATCAAACCTCAGTCACGTTCCCGGGCCACAGGGTTCCAGAATCAAGCCTCAGTCATTTTGCCAGGCCAGAGTGTTCCACCATCAAACCTCAGTCATGATCCCAGGCCAGATGTTTCCACAATGAAACCTCAGTCATTTTCTCAGGCCAAAGGTTTCCAGAATCAAACCTCAGTCATATTCCCAGGACACATGGTTCCAGAATCAAACCTGAGTCATGTTCGCAGGCCACAGGTTTCAACAATCAAACATCACTCATGTTCCCAGGACACAGGTGTCCAGAATCAAACCTCAGTCATGTACCCAGGGAACAGGCTTCCAGCAACAAACCTTTGTCATATTCCCAGGACACAGGGTTCCAGAATCAAACCTCAGTCTTGTTCCCAGGACAGAAGTTTCCAGAATCAACCCGATATCATGTTTCCTGGCCACAGTCTTCCAGTATCAAACCTCAGTCATGTTGCCAGGCCACAGGGTTCCACCATCAATCCTCACTCATGTTCCCAGGCCACAGGGTTCCAGAATCAAACCGTTCTCATGTTCCCGGGCCACAGGGTTCCAGAATCAAGCCTCAGTCATTTTGCCAGGCCAGAGTGTTCCACCATCAAACCTCAGTCATGATCCCAGGCCACATGTTTCCACAATGAAACCTCAGTCATTTTCCCAGGCCAAAGGTTTCCAAAATCAAACCTCAGTCATGTTCCCAGGACACATGGTTCCAGAATCAAACCTGAGTCATGTTTGCGGGCCACAGGTTTCAACCATCAAACCTCAGTCATGTTCCCAGGACACAGGTGTCCAGAATCAAACCTCAGTCATGTTCCCAGGGCACAGGCTTCCAGAAACAAACCTCAGTCATGTTCCCAGGACACAAGTTTCCAGAATCAACCAGATATCATGCTTCCTGGCCACAGTCTTCCAGAATCAAACCTTAGTCATGTTGCCAAGCCACAGGTTTCCACCATCAAACCTCAGGCATGTTCCCAGGCCACAGGGTTGTAGAATCCACCGATGTCATGTTCCCAGGCCACAGGGTTCGAGAATCAATCCTCAGTTATGTTTCCAGGCTACAGGGTTCTAGAATAAATCCTCAATCATGTTCCCAATCCACAGGGTTCCAGAACCAAGGCTCAGTCAGGTTCCCGGGGCACAGTATTCCACAATCTAAACAGATGTCACATGCCCAGTCCCCAGGGTTCCAGAATCCACCGGTATCATGTTCCCAGGCCACAGGGTTCCAGAATCAATCCTCAGTTATGTTCCCAGGCTACAGGGTTCCAGAATAAAACCTCAGTCATGTTCCCAGTCCACAGGGTTTCAGAACCAAGGCTCAGTCAGGTTCCCGGGGCACAGTATTCCACAATCTAAACAGATGTCATGTTCCCAGGCCACAGTTTTCCAGAATCACGCCTCAGTCATGTTCCCAGGCCACCGGGATCCAGAATCAAACGTCAGTCATGTTGCCAGGCCACAGGTTTCTGCCATCAAACCTCAGTCACGTTCCCGGGCCACAGGGTTCCAGAATCAAGCCTCAGTCATTTTGCCAGGCCAGAGTGTTCCACCATCAAACCTCAGTCATGATCCCAGGCCACATGTTTCCACAATGAAACCTCAGTCATTTTCTCAGGCCAAAGGTTTCCAGAATCAAACCTCACTCATATTCCCAGGACACATGCTTCCAGAATCAAACCTGAGTCATGTTCGCAGGCCACAGGTTTCCACAATCAAACATCACTCATGTTCCCAGGACACAGGTGTCCAGAATCAAACCTCAGTCATGTACCCAGGGAACAGGCTTCCAGCAACAAACCTTTGTCATATTCCCAGGACACAGGGTTCCAGAATCAAACCTCAGTCTTGTTCCCAGGACAGAAGTTTCCAGAATCAACCCGATATCATGTTTCCTGGCCACAGTCTTCCAGTATCAAACCTCAGTCATGTTGCCAGGCCACAGGGTTCCACCATCAATCCTCACTCATGTTCCCAGGCCACAGGGTTCCAGAATCAAACCGTTCTCATGTTCCCAGGCCACAGGGTTCCAGAATCCACCGATGTCATGTTAAAGGCCACAGGGTTCCAGAATCAAACCGTTCTCATGTTCCCGGGCCACAGGGTTCCAGAATCAAGCCTCAGTCATTTTGCCAGGCCAGAGTGTTCCACCATCAAACCTCAGTCATGATCCCAGGCCACATGTTTCCACAATGAAACCTCAGTCATTTTCCCAGGCCAAAGGTTTCCAAAATGAAACCTCAGTCATGTTCCCAGGACACATGGTTCCAGAATCAAACCTGAGTCATGTTCGCGGGCCACAGGTTTCAACCATCAAACCTCAGTCATGTTCCCAGGACACAGGTGTCCAGAATCAAACCTCAGTCATGTTCCCAGGGCACAGGCTTCCAGAAACAAACCTCAGTCATGTTCCCAGGACACAAGTTTCCAGAATCAACCAGATATCATGCTTCCTGGCCACAGTCTTCCAGAATCAAACCTTAGTCATGTTGCCAAGCCACAGGTTTCCACCATCAAACCTCAGGCATGTTCCCAGGCCACAGGGTTCTAGAATCCACCGATGTCATGTTGCCAGGCCACAGGGTTCGAGAATCAATCCTCAGTTATGTTTCCAGGCTACAGGGTTCTAGAATAAAACCTCAGTCATGTTCCCAATCCACAGGGTTCCAGAACCAAGGCTCAGTCAGGTTCCCGGGGCACAGTATTCCACAATCTAAACAGATGTCACATGCCCAGTCCCCAGGGTTCCAGAATCCACCGGTATCATGTTCCCAGGCCACAGGGTTCCAGAATCAATCCTCAGTTATGTTCCCAGTCTACAGGGTTCCAGAATAAAACCTCAGTCATGTTCCCAGTCCACAGGGTTTCAGAACCAAGGCTCAGTCAGGTTCCCGGGGCACAGTATTCCACAATCTAAACAGATGTCATGTTCCCAGGCCACAGTTTTCCAGAATCACGCCTCAGTCATGTTCCCAGGCCACCGGGATCCAGAATCAAACGTCAGTCATGTTGCCAGGCCACAGGTTTCTGCCATCAAACCTCAGTCACGTTCCCGGGCCACAGGGTTCCAGAATCAAGCCTCAGTCATTTTGCCAGGCCAGAGTGTTCCACCATCAAACCTCAGTCATGATCCCAGGCCACATGTTTCCACAATGAAACCTCAGTCATTTTCTCAGGCCAAAGGTTTCCAGAATCAAACCTCAGTCATATTCCCAGGACACAGGGTTCCAGAATCAAACCTGAGTCATGTTCGCAGGCCACAGGTTTCAACAATCAAACATCACTCATGTTCCCAGGACACAGGTGTCCAGAATCAAACCTCAGTCATGTACCCAGGGAACAGGCTTCCAGCAACAAACCTTTGTCATATTCCCAGGACACAGGGTTCCAGAATCAAACCTCAGTCTTGTTCCCAGGACAGAAGTTTCCAGAATCAACCCGATATCATGTTTCCTGGCCACAGTCTTCCAGTATCAAACCTCAGTCATGTTGCCAGGCCACAGGGTTCCACCATCAATCCTCACTCATGTTCCCAGGCCACAGGGTTCCAGAATCAAACCGTTCTCATGTTCCCAGGCCACAGGGTTCCAGAATCCACCGATGTCATGTTAAAGGCCACAGGGTTCCAGAATCAAACCGTTCTCATGTTCCCGGGCCACAGGGTTCCAGAATCAAGCCTCAGTCATTTTGCCAGGCCAGAGTGTTCCACCATCAAACCTCAGTCATGATCCCAGGCCACATGTTTCCACAATGAAACCTCAGTCATTTTCCCAGGCCAAAGGTTTCCAAAATCAAACCTCAGTCATGTTCCCAGGACACATGGTTCCAGAATCAAACCTGAGTCATGTTTGCGGGCCACAGGTTTCAACCATCAAACCTCAGTCATGTTCCCAGGACACAGGTGTCCAGAATCAAACCTCAGTCATGTTCCCAGGGCACAGGCTTCCAGAAACAAACCTCAGTCATGTTCCCAGGACACAAGTTTCCAGAATCAACCAGATATCATGCTTCCTGGCCACAGTCTTCCAGAATCAAACCTTAGTCATGTTGCCAAGCCACAGGTTTCCACCATCAAACCTCAGGCATGTTCCCAGGCCACAGGGTTCTAGAATCCACCGATGTCATGTTCCCAGGCCACAGGGTTCGAGAATCAATCCTCAGTTATGTTTCCAGGCTACAGGGTTCTAGAATAAATCCTCAGTCATGTTCCCAATCCACAGGGTTCCAGAACCAAGGCTCAGTCAGGTTCCCGGGGCACAGTATTCCACAATCTAAACAGATGTCACATGCCCAGTCCCCAGGGTTCCAGAATCCACCGGTATCATGTTCCCAGGCCACAGGGTTCCAGAATCAATCCTCAGTTATGTTCCCAGGCTACAGGGTTCCAGAATAAAACCTCAGTCATGTTCCCAGTCCACAGGGTTTCAGAACCAAGGCTCAGTCAGGTTCCCGGGGCACAGTATTCCACAATCTAAACAGATGTCATGTTCCCAGGCCACAGTTTTCCAGAATCACGCCTCAGTCATGTTCCCAGGCCACCGGGATCCAGAATCAAACGTCAGTCATGTTGCCAGGCCACAGGTTTCTGCCATCAAACCTCAGTCACGTTCCCGGGCCACAGGGTTCCAGAATCAAGCCTCAGTCATTTTGCCAGGCCAGAGTGTTCCACCATCAAACCTCAGTCATGATCCCAGGCCACATGTTTCCACAATGAAACCTCAGTCATTTTCTCAGGCCAAAGGTTTCCAGAATCAAACCTCAGTCATATTCCCAGGACACATGGTTCCAGAATCAAACCTGCATCATGTTCGCAGGCCACAGGTTTCAACAATCAAACATCACTCATGTTCCCAGGACACAGGTGTCCAGAATCAAACCTCAGTCATGTACCCAGGGAACAGGCTTCCAGCAACAAACCTTTGTCATATTCCCAGGACACAGGGTTCCAGAATCAAACCTCAGTCTTGTTCCCAGGACAGAAGTTTCCAGAATCAACCCGATATCATGTTTCCTGGCCACAGTCTTCCAGTATCAAACCTCAGTCATGTTGCCAGGCCACAGGGTTCCACCATCAATCCTCACTCATGTTCCCAGGCCACAGGGTTCCAGAATCAAACCGTTCTCATGTTCCCAGGCCACAGGGTTCCAGAATCCACCGATGTCATGTTAAAGGCCACAGGGTTCCAGAATCAAACCGTTCTCATGTTCCCGGGCCACAGGGTTCCAGAATCAAGCCTCAGTCATTTTGCCAGGCCAGAGTGTTCCACCATCAAACCTCAGTCATGATCCCAGGCCACATGTTTCCACAATGAAACCTCAGTCATTTTCCCAGGCCAAAGGTTTCCAAAATCAAACCTCAGTCATGTTCCCAGGACACATGGTTCCAGAATCAAACCTGAGTCATGTTCGCGGGCCACAGGTTTCAACCATCAAACCTCAGTCATGTTCCCAGGACACAGGTGTCCAGAATCAAACCTCAGTCATGTTCCCAGGGCACAGGCTTCCAGAAACAAACCTCAGTCATGTTCCCAGGACACAAGTTTCCAGAATCAACCAGATATCATGCTTCCTGGCCACAGTCTTCCAGAATCAAACCTTAGTCATGTTGCCAAGCCACAGGTTTCCACCATCAAACCTCAGGCATGTTCCCAGGCCACAGGGTTCTAGAATCCACAGATGTCATGTTCCCAGGCCACAGGGTTCGAGAATCAATCCTCAGTTATGTTTCCAGGCTACAGGGTTCTAGAATAAATCCTCAGTCATGTTCCCAATCCACAGGGTTCCAGAACCAAGGCTCAGTCAGGTTCCCGGGGCACAGTATTCCACAATCTAAACAGATGTCACATGCCCAGTCCCCAGGGTTCCAGAATCCACCGGTATCATGTTCCCAGGCCACAGGGTTCCAGAATCAATCCTCAGTTATGTTCCCAGGCTACAGGGTTCCAGAATAAAACCTCAGTCATGTTCCCAGTCCACAGGGTTTCAGAACCAAGGCTCAGTCAGGTTCCCGGGGCACAGTATTCCACAATCTAAACAGATGTCATGTTCCCAGGCCACAGTTTTCCAGAATCACGCCTCAGTCATGTTCCCAGGCCACCGGGATCCAGAATCAAACGTCAGTCATGTTTCCAGGCCACAGGTTTCTGCCATCAAACCTCAGTCACGTTCCCGGGCCACAGGGTTCCAGAATCAAGCCTCAGTCATTTTGCCAGGCCAGAGTGTTCCACCATCAAACCTCAGTCATGATCCCAGGCCACATGTTTCCACAATGAAACCTCAGTCATTTTCTCAGGCCAAAGGTTTCCAGAATCAAACCTCAGTCATATTCCCAGGACACATGGTTCCAGAATCAAACCTGCATCATGTTCGCAGGCCACAGGTTTCAACAATCAAACATCACTCATGTTCCCAGGACACAGGTGTCCAGAATCAAACCTCAGTCATGTACCCAGGGAACAGGCTTCCAGCAACAAAACTTTGTCATATTCCCAGGACACAGGGTTCCAGAATCAAACCTCAGTCTTGTTCCCAGGACAGAAGTTTCCAGAATCAACCCGATATCATGTTTCCTGGCCACAGTCTTCCAGTATCAAACCTCAGTCATGTTGCCAGGCCACAGGGTTCCACCATCAATCCTCACTCATGTTCCCAGGCCACAGGGTTCCAGAATCAAACCGTTCTCATGTTCCCAGGCCACAGGGTTCCAGAATCCACCGATGTCATGTTAAAGGCCACAGGGTTCCAGAATCAAACCGTTCTCATGTTCCCGGGCCACAGGGTTCCAGAATCAAGCCTCAGTCATTTTGCCAGGCCAGAGTGTTCCACCATCAAACCTCAGTCATGATCCCAGGCCACATGTTTCCACAATGAAACTTCAGTCATTTTCCCAGGCCAAAGGTTTCCAAAATCAAACCTCAGTCATGTTCCCAGGACACATGGTTCCAGAATCAAACCTGAGTCATGTTCGCGGGCCACAGGTTTCAACCATCAAACCTCAGTCATGTTCCCAGGACACAGGTGTCCAGAATCAAACCTCAGTCATGTTCCCAGGGCACAGGCTTCCAGAAACAAACCTCAGTCATGTTCCCAGGACACAAGTTTCCAGAATCAACCAGATATCATGCTTCCTGGCCACAGTCTTCCAGAATCAAACCTTAGTCATGTTGCCAAGCCACAGGTTTCCACCATCAATCCTCAGGCATGTTCCCAGGCCACAGGGTTCTAGAATCCACCGATGTCATGTTCCCAGGCCACAGGGTTCGAGAATCAATCCTCAGTTATGTTTCCAGGCTACAGGGTTCTAGAATAAATCCTCAGTCATGTTCCCAATCCACAGGGTTCCAGAACCAAGGCTCAGTCAGGTTCCCGGGGCACAGTATTCCACAATCTAAACAGATGTCACATGCCCAGTGCCCAGGGTTCCAGAATCCACCGGTATCATGTTCCTAGGCCACAGGGTTCCAGAATCAATCCTCAGTTATGTTCCCAGGCTACAGGGTTCCAGAATAAAACCTCAGTCATGTTCCCAGTCCACAGGGTTTCAGAACCAAGGCTCAGTCAGCTTCCCGGGGCACAGTATTCCACAATCTAAACAGATGTCATGTTCCCAGGCCACAGTATTCCAGAATCACGCCTCAGTCATGTTCCCAGGCCACCGGGATCCAGAATCAAACGTCAGTCATGTTGCCAGGCCACAGGTTTCTGCCATCAAACCTCAGTCACGTTCCCGGGCCACAGGGTTCCAGAATCAAGCCTCAGTCATTTTGCCAGGCCAGAGTGTTCCACCATCAAACCTCAGTCATGATCCCAGGCCACATGTTTCCACAATGAAACCTCAGTCATTTTCTCAGGCCAAAGGTTTCCAGAATCAAACCTCAGTCATATTCCCAGGACACATGGTTCCAGAATCAAACCTGAGTCATGTTCGCAGGCCACAGGTTTCAACCATCAAACATCACTCATGTTCCCAGGACACAGGTGTCCAGAATCAAACCTCAGTCATGTACCCAGGGAACAGGCTTCCAGCAACAAACCTTTGTCATATTCCCAGGACACAGGGTTCCAGAATCAAACCTCAGTCTTGTTCCCAGGACAGAAGTTTCCAGAATCAACCCGATATCATGTTTCCTGGCCACAGTCTTCCAGTATCAAACCTCAGTCATGTTGCCAGGCCACAGGGTTCCACCATCAATCCTCACTCATGTTCCCAGGCCACAGGGTTCCAGAATCAAACCGTTCTCATGTTCCCAGGCCACAGGGTTCCAGAATCCACCGATGTCATGTTAAAGGCCACAGGGTTCCAGAATCAAACCGTTCTCATGTTCCCGGGCCACAGGGTTCCAGAATCAAGCCTCAGTCATTTTACCAGGCCAGAGTGTTCCACCATCAAACCTCAGTCATGATCCCAGGCCACATGTTTCCACAATGAAACCTCAGTCATTTTCCCAGGCCAAAGGTTTCCAAAATCAAACCTCAGTCATGTTCCCAGGACACATGGTTCCAGAATCAAACCTGAGTCATGTTCGCGGGCCACAGGTTTCAACCATCAAACCTCAGTCATGTTCCCAGGACACAGGTGTCCAGAATCAAACCTCAGTCATGTTCCCAGGGCACAGGCTTCCAGAAACAAACCTCAGTCATGTTCCCAGGACACAAGTTTCCAGAATCAACCAGATATCATGCTTCCTGGCCACAGTCTTCCAGAATCAAACCTTAGTCATGTTGCCAAGCCACAGGTTTCCACCATCAAACCTCAGACATGTTCCCAGGCCACAGGGTTCTAGAATCCACCGATGTCATGTTGCCAGGCCACAGGGTTCGAGAATCAATCCTCAGTTATGTTTCCAGGCTACAGGGTTCTAGAATAAATCCTCAGTCATGTTCCCAATCCGCAGGGTGCAAGAACCAAGGCTCAGTCAGGTTCCCGGGGCACAGTATTCCACAATCTAAACAGATGTCACATGCCCAGTCCCCAGGGTTCCAGAATCCACCGGTATCATGTTCCCAGGCCACAGGGTTCCAGAATCAATCCTCAGTTATGTTCCCAGGCTACAGGGTTCCAGAATAAAACCTCAGTCATGTTCCCAGTCCACAGGGTTTCAGAACCAAGGCTCAGTCAGCTTCCCGGGGCACAGTATTCCACAATCTAAACAGATGTCATGTTCCCAGGCCACAGTATTCCAGAATCACGCCTCAGTCATGTTCCCAGGCCACCGGGATCCAGAATCAAACGTCAGTCATGTTGCCAGGCCACAGGTTTCTGCCATCAAACCTCAGTCACGTTCCCGGGCCACAGGGTTCCAGAATCAAGCCTCAGTCATTTTGCCAGGCCAGAGTGTTCCACCATCAAACCTCAGTCATGATCCCAGGCCAGATGTTTCCACAATGAAACCTCAGTCATTTTCTCAGGCCAAAGGTTTCCAGAATCAAACCTCAGTCATATTCCCAGGACACATGGTTCCAGAATCAAACCTGAGTCATGTTCGCAGGCCACAGGTTTCCACAATCAAACATCACTCATGTTCCCAGGACACAGGTGTCCAGAATCAAACCTCAGTCATGTACCCAGGGAACAGGCTTCCAGCAACAAACCTTTGTCATATTCCCAGGACACAGGGTTCCAGAATCAAACCTCAGTCTTGTTCCCAGGACAGAAGTTTCCAGAATCAACCCGATATCATGTTTCCTGGCCACAGTCTTCCAGTATCAAACCTCAGTCATGTTGCCAGGCCACAGGGTTCCACCATCAATCCTCACTCATGTTCCCAGGCCACAGGGTTCCAGAATCAAACCGTTCTCATGTTCCCAGGCCACAGGGTTCCAGAATCCACCGATGTCATGTTAAAGGCCACAGGGTTCCAGAATCAAACCGTTCTCATGTTCCCGGGCCACAGGGTTCCAGAATCAAGCCTCAGTCATTTTGCCAGGCCAGAGTGTTCCACCATCAAACCTCAGTCATGATCCCAGGCCACATGTTTCCACAATGAAACCTCAGTCATTTTCCCAGGCCAAAGGTTTCCAAAATCAAACCTCAGTCATGTTCCCAGGACACATGGTTCCAGAATCAAACCTGAGTCATGTTCGCGGGCCTCAGGTTTCAACCATCAAACCTCAGTCATGTTCCCAGGACACAGGTGTCCAGAATCAAACCTCAGTCATGTTCCCAGGGCACAGGCTTCCAGAAACAAACCTCAGTCATGTTCCCAGGACACAAGTTTCCAGAATCATCCAGATATCATGCTTCCTGGCCACAGTCTTCCAGAATCAAACCTTAGTCATGTTGCCAAGCCACAGGTTTCCACCATCAAACCTCAGACATGTTCCCAGGCCACAGGGTTCTAGAATCCACCGATGTCATGTTGCCAGGCCACAGGGTTCGAGAATCAATCCTCAGTTATGTTTCCAGGCTACAGGGTTCTAGAATAAATCCTCAGTCATGTTCCCAATCCACAGGGTTCCAGAACCAAGGCTCAGTCAGGTTCCCGGGGCACAGTATTCCACAATCTAAACAGATGTCACATGCCCAGTGCCCAGGGTTCCAGAATCCACCGGTATCATGTTCCCAGGCCACAGGGTTCCAGAATCAATCCTCAGTTATGTTCCCAGGCTACAGGGTTCCAGAATAAAACCTCAGTCATGTTCCCAGTCCACAGGGTTTCAGAACCAAGGCTCAGTCAGGTTCCCGGGGCACAGTATTCCACAATCTAAACAGATGTCATGTTCCCAGCTCACAGTTTTCCAGAATCACGCCTCAGTCATGTTCCTAGGCCACCGGGATCCAGAATCAAACGTCAGTCATGTTGCCAGGCCACAGGTTTCTGCCATCAAACCTCAGTCACGTTCCCGGGCCACAGGGTTCCAGAATCAAGCCTCAGTCATTTTGCCAGGCCAGAGTGTTCCACCATCAAACCTCAGTCATGATCCCAGGCCACATGTTTCCACAATGAAACCTCAGTCATTTTCTCAGGCCAAAGGTTTCCAGAATCAAACCTCAGTCATATTCCCAGGACACATGGTTCCAGAATCAAACCTGAGTCATGTTCGCAGGCCACAGCTTTCAACAATCAAACATCACTCATGTTCCCAGGACACAGGTGTCCAGAATCAAACCTCAGTCATGTACCCAGGGAACAGGCTTCCAGCAACAAAACTTTGTCATATTCCCAGGACACAGGGTTCCAGAATCAAACCTCAGTCTTGTTCCCAGGACAGAAGTTTCCAGAATCAACCCGATATCATGTTTCCTGGCCACAGTCTTCCAGTATCAAACCTCAGTCATGTTGCCAGGCCACAGGGTTCCACCATCAATCCTCACTCATGTTCCCAGGCCACAGGGTTCCAGAATCAAACCGTTCTCATGTTCCCAGGCCACAGGGTTCCAGAATCCACCGATGTCATGTTAAAGGCCACAGGGTTCCAGAATCAAACCGTTCTCATGTTCCCGGGCCACAGGGTTCCAGAATCAAGCCTCAGTCATTTTGCCAGGCCAGAGTGTTCCACCATCAAACCTCAGTCATGATCCCAGGCCACATGTTTCCACAATGAAACCTCAGTCATTTTCCCAGGCCAAAGGTTTCCAAAATCAAACCTCAGTCATGTTCCCAGGACACATGGTTCCAGAATCAAACCTGAGTCATGTTCGCGGGCCTCAGGTTTCAACCATCAAACCTCAGTCATGTTCCCAGGACACAGGTGTCCAGAATCAAACCTCAGTCATGTTCCCAGGGCACAGGCTTCCAGAAACAAACCTCAGTCATGTTCCCAGGACACAAGTTTCCAGAATCATCCAGATATCATGCTTCCTGGCCACAGTCTTCCAGAATCAAACCTTAGTCATGTTGCCAAGCCACAGGTTTCCACCATCAAACCTCAGACATGTTCCCAGGCCACAGGGTTCTAGAATCCACCGATGTCATGTTGCCAGGCCACAGGGTTCGAGAATCAATCCTCAGTTATGTTTCCAGGCTACAGGGTTCTAGAATAAATCCTCAGTCATGTTCCCAATCCACAGGGTTCCAGAACCAAGGCTCAGTCAGGTTCCCGGGGCACAGTATTCCACAATCTAAACAGATGTCACATGCCCAGTGCCCAGGGTTCCAGAATCCACCGGTATCATGTTCCCAGGCCACAGGGTTCCAGAATCAATCCTCAGTTATGTTCCCAGGCTACAGGGTTCCAGAATAAAACCTCAGTCATGTTCCCAGTCCACAGGGTTTCAGAACCAAGGCTCAGTCAGGTTCCCGGGGCACAGTATTCCACAATCTAAACAGATGTCATGTTCCCAGGCCACAGTTTTCCAGAATCACGCCTCAGTCATGTTCCCAGGCCACCGGGATCCAGAATCAAACGTCAGTCATGTTGCCAGGCCACAGGTTTCTGCCATCAAACCTCAGTCACGTTCCCGGGCCACAGGGTTCCAGAATCAAGCCTCAGTCATTTTGCCAGGCCAGAGTGTTCCACCATCAAACCTCAGTCATGATCCCAGGCCACATGTTTCCACAATGAAACCTCAGTCATTTTCTCAGGCCAAAGGTTTCCAGAATCAAACCTCAGTCATATTCCCAGGACACATGGTTCCAGAATCAAACCTGAGTCATGTTCACAGGCCACAGCTTTCAACCATCAAACATCACTCATGTTTCCAGGACACAGGTGTCCAGAATCAAACCTCAGTCATGTACCCAGGGAACAGGCTTCCAGCAACAAACCTTTGTCATATTCCCAGGACACAGGGTTCCAGAATCAAACCTCAGTCTTGTTCCCAGGACAGAAGTTTCCAGAATCAACCCGATATCATGTTTCCTGGCCACAGTCTTCCAGTATCAAACCTCAGTCATGTTGCCAGGCCACAGGGTTCCACCATCAATCCTCACTCATGTTCCCAGGCCACAGGGTTCCAGAATCCACCGATGTCATGTTAAAGGCCACAGGGTTCCAGAATCAAACCGTTCTCATGTTCCCGGGCCACAGGGTTCCAGAATCAAGCCTCAGTCATTTTGCCAGGCCAGAGTGTTCCACCATCAAACCTCAGTCATGATCCCAGGCCACATGTTTCCACAATGAAACCTCAGTCATTTTCCCAGGCCAAAGGTTTCCAAAATCAAACCTCAGTCATGTTCCCAGGACACATGGTTCCAGAATCAAACCTGAGTCATGTTCGCGGGCCACAGGTTTCAACCATCAAACCTCAGTCATGTTCCCAGGACACAGGTGTCCAGAATCAAACCTCAGTCATGTTCCCAGGGCACAGGCTTCCAGAAACAAACCTCAGTCATGTTCCCAGGACACAAGTTTCCAGAATCAACCAGATATCATGCTTCCTGGCCACAGTCTTCCAGAATCAAACCTTAGTCATGTTGCCAAGCCACAGGTTTCCACCATCAAACCTCAGACATGTTCCCAGGCCACAGGGTTCTAGAATCCAACGATGTCATGTTCCCAGGCCACAGGGTTCGAGAATCAATCCTCAGTTATGTTTCCAGGCTACAGGGTTCTAGAATAAATCCTCAGTCATGTTCCCAATCCACAGGGTTCCAGAACCAAGGCTCAGTCAGGTTCCCGGGGCACAGTATTCCACAATCTAAAAAGATGTCACATGCCCAGTCCCCAGGGTTCCAGAATCCACCGGTATCATGTTCCCAGGCCACAGGGTTCCAGAATCAATCCTCAGTTATGTTCCCAGGCTACAGGGTTCCAGAATAAAACCTCAGTCATGTTCCCAGTCCACAGGGTTTCAGAACCAAGGCTCAGTCAGGTTCCCGGGGCACAGTATTCCACAATCTAAACAGATGTCATGTTCCCAGGCCACAGTTTTCCAGAATCACGCCTCAGTCATGTTCCCAGGCCACCGGGATCCAGAATCAAACGTCAGTCATGTTGCCAGGCCACAGGTTTCTGCCATCAAACCTCAGTCACGTTCCCGGGCCACAGGGTTCCAGAATCAAGCCTCAGTCATTTTGCCAGGCCAGAGTGTTCCACCATCAAACCTCAGTCATGATCCCAGGCCACATGTTTCCACAATGAAACCTCAGTCATTTTCTCAGGCCAAAGGTTTCCAGAATCAAACCTCAGTCATATTCCCAGGACACATGGTTCCAGAATCAAACCTGAGTCATGTTCGCAGGCCACAGGTTTCAACCATCAAACATCACTCATGTTCCCAGGACACAGGTGTCCAGAATCAAACCTCAGTCATGTACCCAGGGCACAGGCTTCCAGCAACAAACCTTTGTCATATTCCCAGGACACAGGGTTCCAGAATCAAACCTCAGTCTTGTTCCCAGGACAGAAGTTTCCAGAATCAACCCGATATCATGTTTCCTGGCCACAGTCTTCCAGTATCAAACCTCAGTCATGTTGCCAGGCCACAGGGTTCCACCATCAATCCTCACTCATGTTCCCAGGCCACAGGGTTCCAGAATCAAACCGTTCTCATGTTCCCAGGCCACAGGGTTCCAGAATCCACCGATGTCATGTTAAAGGCCACAGGGTTCCAGAATCAAACCGTTCTCATGTTCCCGGGCCACAGGGTTCCAGAATCAAGCCTCAGTCATTTTACCAGGCCAGAGTGTTCCACCATCAAACCTCAGTCATGATCCCAGGCCACATGTTTCCACAATGAAACCTCAGTCATTTTCCCAGGCCAAAGGTTTCCAAAATCAAACCTCAGTCATGTTCCCAGGACACATGGTTCCAGAATCAAACCTGAGTCATGTTCGCGGGCCACAGGTTTCAACCATCAAACCTCAGTCATGTTCCCAGGACACAGGTGTCCAGAATCAAACCTCAGTCATGTTCCCAGGGCACAGGCTTCCAGAAACAAACCTCAGTCATGTTCCCAGGACACAAGTTTCCAGAATCAACCAGATATCATGCTTCCTGGCCACAGTCTTCCAGAATCAAACCTTAGTCATGTTGCCAAGCCACAGGTTTCCACCATCAAACCTCAGACATGTTCCCAGGCCACAGGGTTCTAGAATCCACCGATGTCATGTTGCCAGGCCACAGGGTTCGAGAATCAATCCTCAGTTATGTTTCCAGGCTACAGGGTTCTAGAATAAATCCTCAGTCATGTTCCCAATCCGCAGGGTGCAAGAACCAAGGCTCAGTCAGGTTCCCGGGGCACAGTATTCCACAATCTAAACAGATGTCACATGCCCAGTCCCCAGGGTTCCAGAATCCACCGGTATCATGTTCCCAGGCCACAGGGTTCCAGAATCAATCCTCAGTTATGTTCCCAGGCTACAGGGTTCCAGAATAAAACCTCAGTCATGTTCCCAGTCCACAGGGTTTCAGAACCAAGGCTCAGTCAGCTTCCCGGGGCACAGTATTCCACAATCTAAACAGATGTCATGTTCCCAGGCCACAGTATTCCAGAATCACGCCTCAGTCATGTTCCCAGGCCACCGGGATCCAGAATCAAACGTCAGTCATGTTGCCAGGCCACAGGTTTCTGCCATCAAACCTCAGTCACGTTCCCGGGCCACAGGGTTCCAGAATCAAGCCTCAGTCATTTTGCCAGGCCAGAGTGTTCCACCATCAAACCTCAGTCATGATCCCAGGCCAGATGTTTCCACAATGAAACCTCAGTCATTTTCTCAGGCCAAAGGTTTCCAGAATCAAACCTCAGTCATATTCCCAGGACACATGGTTCCAGAATCAAACCTGAGTCATGTTCGCAGGCCACAGGTTTCAACAATCAAACATCACTCATGTTCCCAGGACACAGGTGTCCAGAATCAAACCTCAGTCATGTACCCAGGGAACAGGCTTCCAGCAACAAACCTTTGTCATATTCCCAGGACACAGGGTTCCAGAATCAAACCTCAGTCTTGTTCCCAGGACAGAAGTTTCCAGAATCAACCCGATATCATGTTTCCTGGCCACAGTCTTCCAGTATCAAACCTCAGTCATGTTGCCAGGCCACAGGGTTCCACCATCAATCCTCACTCATGTTCCCAGGCCACAGGGTTCCAGAATCAAACCGTTCTCATGTTCCCAGGCCACAGGGTTCCAGAATCCACCGATGTCATGTTAAAGGCCACAGGGTTCCAGAATCAAACCGTTCTCATGTTCCCGGGCCACAGGGTTCCAGAATCAAGCCTCAGTCATTTTGCCAGGCCAGAGTGTTCCACCATCAAACCTCAGTCATGATCCCAGGCCACATGTTTCCACAATGAAACCTCAGTCATTTTCCCAGGCCAAAGGTTTCCAAAATCAAACCTCAGTCATGTTCCCAGGACACATGGTTCCAGAATCAAACCTGAGTCATGTTCGCGGGCCTCAGGTTTCAACCATCAAACCTCAGTCATGTTCCCAGGACACAGGTGTCCAGAATCAAACCTCAGTCATGTTCCCAGGGCACAGGCTTCCAGAAACAAACCTCAGTCATGTTCCCAGGACACAAGTTTCCAGAATCATCCAGATATCATGCTTCCTGGCCACAGTCTTCCAGAATCAAACCTTAGTCATGTTGCCAAGCCACAGGTTTCCACCATCAAACCTCAGACATGTTCCCAGGCCACAGGGTTCTAGAATCCACCGATGTCATGTTGCCAGGCCACAGGGTTCGAGAATCAATCCTCAGTTATGTTTCCAGGCTACAGGGTTCTAGAATAAATCCTCAGTCATGTTCCCAATCCACAGGGTTCCAGAACCAAGGCTCAGTCAGGTTCCCGGGGCACAGTATTCCACAATCTAAACAGATGTCACATGCCCAGTGCCCAGGGTTCCAGAATCCACCGGTATCATGTTCCCAGGCCACAGGGTTCCAGAATCAATCCTCAGTTATGTTCCCAGGCTACAGGGTTCCAGAATAAAACCTCAGTCATGTTCCCAGTCCACAGGGTTTCAGAACCAAGGCTCAGTCAGGTTCCCGGGGCACAGTATTCCACAATCTAAACAGATGTCATGTTCCCAGGCCACAGTTTTCCAGAATCACGCCTCAGTCATGTTCCTAGGCCACCGGGATCCAGAATCAAACGTCAGTCATGTTGCCAGGCCACAGGTTTCTGCCATCAAACCTCAGTCACGTTCCCGGGCCACAGGGTTCCAGAATCAAGCCTCAGTCATTTTGCCAGGCCAGAGTGTTCCACCATCAAACCTCAGTCATGATCCCAGGCCACATGTTTCCACAATGAAACCTCAGTCATTTTCTCAGGCCAAAGGTTTCCAGAATCAAACCTCAGTCATATTCCCAGGACACATGGTTCCAGAATCAAACCTGAGTCATGTTCGCAGGCCACAGCTTTCAACAATCAAACATCACTCATGTTCCCAGGACACAGGTGTCCAGAATCAAACCTCAGTCATGTACCCAGGGAACAGGCTTCCAGCAACAAAACTTTGTCATATTCCCAGGACACAGGGTTCCAGAATCAAACCTCAGTCTTGTTCCCAGGACAGAAGTTTCCAGAATCAACCCGATATCATGTTTCCTGGCCACAGTCTTCCAGTATCAAACCTCAGTCATGTTGCCAGGCCACAGGGTTCCACCATCAATCCTCACTCATGTTCCCAGGCCACAGGGTTCCAGAATCAAACCGTTCTCATGTTCCCAGGCCACAGGGTTCCAGAATCCACCGATGTCATGTTAAAGGCCACAGGGTTCCAGAATCAAACCGTTCTCATGTTCCCGGGCCACAGGGTTCCAGAATCAAGCCTCAGTCATTTTGCCAGGCCAGAGTGTTCCACCATCAAACCTCAGTCATGATCCCAGGCCACATGTTTCCACAATGAAACCTCAGTCATTTTCCCAGGCCAAAGGTTTCCAAAATCAAACCTCAGTCATGTTCCCAGGACACATGGTTCCAGAATCAAACCTGAGTCATGTTCGCGGGCCTCAGGTTTCAACCATCAAACCTCAGTCATGTTCCCAGGACACAGGTGTCCAGAATCAAACCTCAGTCATGTTCCCAGGGCACAGGCTTCCAGAAACAAACCTCAGTCATGTTCCCAGGACACAAGTTTCCAGAATCATCCAGATATCATGCTTCCTGGCCACAGTCTTCCAGAATCAAACCTTAGTCATGTTGCCAAGCCACAGGTTTCCACCATCAAACCTCAGACATGTTCCCAGGCCACAGGGTTCTAGAATCCACCGATGTCATGTTGCCAGGCCACAGGGTTCGAGAATCAATCCTCAGTTATGTTTCCAGGCTACAGGGTTCTAGAATAAATCCTCAGTCATGTTCCCAATCCACAGGGTTCCAGAACCAAGGCTCAGTCAGGTTCCCGGGGCACAGTATTCCACAATCTAAACAGATGTCACATGCCCAGTGCCCAGGGTTCCAGAATCCACCGGTATCATGTTCCCAGGCCACAGGGTTCCAGAATCAATCCTCAGTTATGTTCCCAGGCTACAGGGTTCCAGAATAAAACCTCAGTCATGTTCCCAGTCCACAGGGTTTCAGAACCAAGGCTCAGTCAGGTTCCCGGGGCACAGTATTCCACAATCTAAACAGATGTCATGTTCCCAGGCCACAGTTTTCCAGAATCACGCCTCAGTCATGTTCCCAGGCCACCGGGATCCAGAATCAAACGTCAGTCATGTTGCCAGGCCACAGGTTTCTGCCATCAAACCTCAGTCACGTTCCCGGGCCACAGGGTTCCAGAATCAAGCCTCAGTCATTTTGCCAGGCCAGAGTGTTCCACCATCAAACCTCAGTCATGATCCCAGGCCAGATGTTTCCACAATGAAACCTCAGTCATTTTCTCAGGCCAAAGGTTTCCAGAATCAAACCTCAGTCATATTCCCAGGACACATGGTTCCAGAATCAAACCTGAGTCATGTTCACAGGCCACAGCTTTCAACCATCAAACATCACTCATGTTCCCAGGACACAGGTGTCCAGAATCAAACCTCAGTCATGTACCCAGGGAACAGGCTTCCAGCAACAAACCTTTGTCATATTCCCAGGACACAGGGTTCCAGAATCAAACCTCAGTCTTGTTCCCAGGACAGAAGTTTCCAGAATCAACCCGATATCATGTTTCCTGGCCACAGTCTTCCAGTATCAAACCTCAGTCATGTTGCCAGGCCACAGGGTTCCACCATCAATCCTCACTCATGTTCCCAGGCCACAGGGTTCCAGAATCCACCGATGTCATGTTAAAGGCCACAGGGTTCCAGAATCAAACCGTTCTCATGTTCCCGGGCCACAGGGTTCCAGAATCAAGCCTCAGTCATTTTGCCAGGCCAGAGTGTTCCACCATCAAACCTCAGTCATGATCCCAGGCCACATGTTTCCACAATGAAACCTCAGTCATTTTCCCAGGCCAAAGGTTTCCAAAATCAAACCTCAGTCATGTTCCCAGGACACATGGTTCCAGAATCAAACCTGAGTCATGTTCGCGGGCCACAGGTTTCAACCATCAAACCTCAGTCATGTTCCCAGGACACAGGTGTCCAGAATCAAACCTCAGTCATGTTCCCAGGGCACAGGCTTCCAGAAACAAACCTCAGTCATGTTCCCAGGACACAAGTTTCCAGAATCAACCAGATATCATGCTTCCTGGCCACAGTCTTCCAGAATCAAACCTTAGTCATGTTGCCAAGCCACAGGTTTCCACCATCAAACCTCAGACATGTTCCCAGGCCACAGGGTTCTAGAATCCAACGATGTCATGTTCCCAGGCCACAGGGTTCGAGAATCAATCCTCAGTTATGTTTCCAGGCTACAGGGTTCTAGAATAAATCCTCAGTTATGTTCCCAATCCACAGGGTTCCAGAACCAAGGCTCAGTCAGGTTCCCGGGGCACAGTATTCCACAATCTAAAAAGATGTCACATGCCCAGTCCCCAGGGTTCCAGAATCCACCGGTATCATGTTCCCAGGCCACAGGGTTCCAGAATCAATCCTCAGTTATGTTCCCAGGCTACAGGGTTCCAGAATAAAACCTCAGTCATGTTCCCAGTCCACAGGGTTTCAGAACCAAGGCTCAGTCAGGTTCCCGGGGCACAGTATTCCACAATCTAAACAGATGTCATGTTCCCAGGCCACAGTTTTCCAGAATCACGCCTCAGTCATGTTCCCAGGCCACCGGGATCCAGAATCAAACGTCAGTCATGTTGCCAGGCCACAGGTTTCTGCCATCAAACCTCAGTCACGTTCCCGGGCCACAGGGTTCCAGAATCAAGCCTCAGTCATTTTGCCAGGCCAGAGTGTTCCACCATCAAACCTCAGTCATGATCCCAGGCCACATGTTTCCACAATGAAACCTCAGTCATTTTCTCAGGCCAAAGGTTTCCAGAATCAAACCTCAGTCATATTCCCAGGACACATGGTTCCAGAATCAAACCTGAGTCATGTTCGCAGGCCACAGGTTTCAACAATCAAACATCACTCATGTTCCCAGGACACAGGTGTCCAGAATCAAACCTCAGTCATGTACCCAGGGCACAGGCTTCCAGCAACAAACCTTTGTCATATTCCCAGGACACAGGGTTCCAGAATCAAACCTCAGTCTTGTTCCCAGGACAGAAGTTTCCAGAATCAACCCGATATCATGTTTCCTGGCCACAGTCTTCCAGTATCAAACCTCAGTCATGTTGCCAGGCCACAGGGTTCCACCATCAATCCTCACTCATGTTCCCAGGCCACAGGGTTCCAGAATCAAACCGTTCTCATGTTCCCAGGCCACAGGGTTCCAGAATCCACCGATGTCATGTTAAAGGCCACAGGGTTCCAGAATCAAACCGTTCTCATGTTCCCGGGCCACAGGGTTCCAGAATCAAGCCTCAGTCATTTTGCCAGGCCAGAGTGTTCCACCATCAAACCTCAGTCATGATCCCAGGCCACATGTTTCCACAATGAAACCTCAGTCATTTTCCCAGGCCAAAGGTTTCCAAAATCAAACCTCAGTCATGTTCCCAGGACACATGGTTCCAGAATCAAACCTGAGTCATGTTCGCGGGCCACAGGTTTCAACCATCAAACCTCAGTCATGTTCCCAGGACACAGGTGTCCAGAATCAAACCTCAGTCATGTTCCCAGGGCACAGGCTTCCAGAAAGAAACCTCAGTCATGTTCCCAGGACACAAGTTTCCAGAATCAACCAGATATCATGCTTCCTGGCCACAGTCTTCCAGAATCAAACCTTAGTCATGTTGCCAATCCACAGGTTTCCACCATCAAACCTCAGACATGTTCCCAGGCCACAGGGTTCTAGAATCCACCGATGTCATGTTGCCAGGCCACAGGGTTCGAGAATCAATCCTCAGTTATGTTTCCAGGCTACAGGGTTCTAGAATAAATCCTCAGTCATGTTCCCAATCCACAGGGTTCCAGAACCAAGGCTCAGTCAGGTTCCCGGGGCACAGTATTCCACAATCTAAACAGATGTCACATGCCCAGTCCCCAGGGTTCCAGAATCCACCGGTATCATGTTCCCAGGCCACAGGGTTCCAGAATCAATCCTCAGTTATGTTCCCAGGCTACAGGGTTCCAGAATAAAACCTCAGTCATGTTCCCAGTCCACAGGGTTTCAGAACCAAGGCTCAGTCAGGTTCCCGGGGCACAGTATTCCACAATCTAAACAGATGTCATGTTCCCAGGCCACAGTTTTCCAGAATCACGCCTCAGTCATGTTCCCAGGCCACCGGGATCCAGAATCAAACGTCAGTCATGTTGCCAGGCCACAGGTTTCTGCCATCAAACCTCAGTCACGTTCCCGGGCCACAGGGTTCCAGAATCAAGCCTCAGTCATTTTGCCAGGCCAGAGTGTTCCACCATCAAACCTCAGTCATGATCCCAGGCCACATGTTTCCACAATGAAACCTCAGTCATTTTCTCAGGCCAAAGGTTTCCAGAATCAAACCTCAGTCATATTCCCAGGACACATGGTTCCAGAATCAAACCTGAGTCATGTTCGCAGGCCACAGGTTTCAACAATCAAACATCACTCATGTTCCCAGGACACAGGTGTCCAGAATCAAACCTCAGTCATGTACCCAGGGAACAGGCTTCCAGCAACAAACCTTTGTCGTATTCCCAGGACACAGGGTTCCAGAATCAAACCTCAGTCTTGTTCCCAGGACAGAAGTTTCAAGAATCAACCCGATATCATGTTTCCTGGCCACAGTCTTCCAGTATCAAACCTCAGTCATGTTGCCAGGCCACAGGGTTCCACCATCAATCCTCACTCATGTTCCCAGGCCACAGGGTTCCAGAATCAAACCGTTCTCATGTTCCCAGGCCACAGGGTTCCAGAATCCACCGATGTCATGTTAAAGGCCACAGGGTTCCAGAATCAAACCGTTCTCATGTTCCCGGGCCACAGGGTTCCAGAATCAAGCCTCAGTCATTTTGCCAGGCCAGAGTGTTCCACCATCAAACCTCAGTCATGATCCCAGGCCACATGTTTCCACAATGAAACCTCAGTCATTTTCCCAGGCCAAAGGTTTCCAAAATCAAACCTCAGTCATGTTCCCAGGACACATGGTTCCAGAATCAAACCTGAGTCATGTTCGCGGGCCACAGGTTTCAACCATCAAACCTCAGTCATGTTCCCAGGACACAGGTGTCCAGAATCAAACCTCAGTCATGTTCCCAGGGCACAGGCTTCCAGAAACAAACCTCAGTCATGTTCCCAGGACACAAGTTTCCAGAATCAACCAGATATCATGCTTCCTGGCCACAGTCTTCCAGAATCAAACCTTAGTCATGTTGCCAAGCCACAGGTTTCCACCATCAAACCTCAGACATGTTCCCAGGCCACAGGGTTCTAGAATCCACCGATGTCATGTTGCCAGGCCACAGGGTTCGAGAATCAATCCTCAGTTATGTTTCCAGGCTACAGGGTTCTAGAATAAATCCTCAGTCATGTTCCTAATCCACAGGGTTCCAGAACCAAGGCTCAGTCAGGTTCCCGGGGCACAGTATTCCACAATCTAAACAGATGTCACATGCCCAGTCCCCAGGGTTCCAGAATCCACCGGTATCATGTTCCCAGGCCACAGGGTTCCAGAATCAGTCCTCAGTTACGTTCCCAGGCTACAGGGTTCCAGAATAAAACCTCAGTCATGTTCCCAGTCCACAGGGTTTCAGAACCAAGGCTCAGTCAGGTTCCCGGGGCACAGTATTCCACAATCTAAACAGATGTCATGTTCCCAGGCCACAGTTTTCCAGAATCACGCCTCAGTCATGTTCCCAGGCCACCGGGATCCAGAATCAAACGTCAGTCATGTTGCCAGGCCACAGGTTTCTGCCATCAAACCTCAGTCACGTTCCCGGGCCACAGGGTTCCAGAATCAATCCTCAGTCATTTTGCCAGGCCAGAGTGTTCCACCATCAAACCTCAGTCATGATCCCAGGCCACATGTTTCCGCAATGAAACCTCAGTCATTTTCTCAGGCCAAAGGTTTCCAGAATCAAACCTCAGTCATATTCCCAGGACACATGGTTCCAGAATCAAACCTGAGTCATGTTCGCAGGCCACAGGTTTCAACAATCAAACATCACTCATGTTCCCAGGACACAGGTGTCCAGAATCAAACCTCAGTCATGTACCCAGGGAACAGGCTTCCAGCAACAAACCTTTGTCATATTCCCAGAACACAGGGTTCCAGAATCAAACCTCAGTCTTGTTCCCAGGACAGAAGTTTCCAGAATCAACCCGATATCATGTTTCCTGGCCACAGTCTTCCAGTATCAAACCTCAGTCATGTTGCCAGGCCACAGGGTTCCACCATCAATCCTCACTCATGTTCCCAGGCCACAGGGTTCCAGAATCAAACCGTTCTCATGTTCCCAGGCCACAGGGTTCCAGAATCCACCGATGTCATGTTAAAGGCCACAGGGTTCCAGAATCAAACCGTTCTCATGTTCCCGGGCCACAGGGTTCCAGAATCAAGCCTCAGTCATTTTGCCAGGCCAGAGTGTTCCACCATCAAACCTCAGTCATGATCCCAGGCCACATGTTTCCACCATGAAACCTCAGTCATTTTCCCAGGCCAAAGGTTTCCAAAATCAAACCTCTGTCATGTTCCCAGGACACATGGTTCCAGAATCAAACCTGAGTCATGTTCGCGGGCCACAGGTTTCAACCATCAAACCTCAGTCATGTTCCCAGGACACAGGTGTCCAGAATCAAACCTCAGTCATGTTCCCAGGGCACAGGCTTCCAGAAACAAACCTCAGTCATGTTCCCAGGACACAAGTTTCCAGAATCAACCAGATATCATGCTTCCTGGCCACAGTCTTCCAGAATCAAACCTTAGTCATGTTGCCAAGCCACAGGTTTCCACCATCAAACCTCAGACATGTTCCCAGGCCACAGGGTTCTAGAATCCACCGATGTCATGTTCCCAGGCCACAGGGTTCGAGAATCAATCCTCAGTTATGTTTCCAGGCTACAGGGTTCTAGAATAAAACCTCAGTCATGTTCCCAATCCACAGGGTTCCAGAACCAAGGCTCAGTCAGGTTCCCGGGGCACAGTATTCCACAATCTAAACAGATGTCACATGCCCAGTGCCCAGGGTTCCAGAATCCACCGGTATCATGTTCCCAGGCCACAGGGTTCCAGAATCAATCCTCAGTTACGTTCCCAGGCTACTGGGTTCCAGAATAAAACCTCAGTCATGTTCCCAGTCCACAGGGTTTCAGAACCAAGGCTCAGTCAGCTTCCCGGGGCACAGTATTCCACAATCTAAACAGATGTCATGTTCCCAGGCCACAGTTTTCCAGAATCACGCCTCAGTCATGTTCCCAGGCCACCGGGATCCAGAATCAAACGTCAGTCATGTTGCCAGGCCACAGGTTTCTGCCATCAAACCTCAGTCACGTTCCCGGGCCACAGGGTTCCAGAATCAAGCCTCAGTCATTTTGCCAGGCCAGAGTGTTCCACCATCAAACCTCAGTCATGATCCCAGGCCACATGTTTCCACAATGAAACCTCAGTCATTTTCTCAGGCCAAAGGTTTCCAGAATCAAACCTCAATCATATTCCCAGGACACATGGTTCCAGAATCAAACCTGAGTCATGTTCGCAGGCCACAGGTTTCAACAATCAAACATCACTCATGTTCCCAGGACACAGGTGTCCAGAATCAAACCTCAGTCATGTACCCAGGGAACAGGCTTCCAGCAACAAACCTTTGTCATATTCCCAGGACACAGGGTTCCAGAATCAAACCTCAGTCTTGTTCCCAGGACAGAAGTTTCCAGAATCAACCCGATATCATGTTTCCTGGCCACAGTCTTCCAGTATCAAACCTCAGTCATGTTGCCAGGCCACAGGGTTCCACCATCAATCCTCACTCATGTTCCCAGGCCACAGGGTTCCAGAATCAAACCGTTCTCATGTTCCCAGGCCACAGGGTTCCAGAATCCACCGATGTCATGTTAAAGGCCACAGGGTTCCAGAATCAAACCGTTCTCATGTTCCCGGGCCACAGGGTTCCAGAATCAAGCCTCAGTCATTTTGCCAGGCCAGAGTGTTCCACCATCAAACCTCAGTCATGATCCCAGGCCACATGTTTCCACAATGAAACCTCAGTCATTTTCCCAGGCCAAAGGTTTCCAAAATCAAACCTCAGTCATGTTCCCAGGACACATGGTTCCAGAATCAAACCTGAGTCATGTTTGCGGGCCACAGGATTCAACCATCAAACCTCAGTCATGTTCCCAGGACACAGGTGTCCAGAATCAAACCTCAGTCATGTTCCCAGGGCACAGGCTTCCAGAAACAAACCTCAGTCATGTTCCCAGGACACAAGTTTCCAGAATCAACCAGATATCATGCTTCCTGGCCACAGTCTTCCAGAATCAAACCTTAGTCATGTTGCCAAGCCACAGGTTTCCACCATCAAACCTCAGACATGTTCCAAGGCCACAGGGTTCTAGAATCCACCGATGTCATGTTGCCAGGCCACAGTGTTCGAGAATCAATCCTCAGTTATGTTTCCAGGCTACAGGGTTCTAGAATAAATCCTCAGTCATGTTCCCAATCCACAGGGTTCCAGAACCAAGGCTCAGTCAGGTTCCCGGGGCACAGTATTCCACAATCTAAACAGATGTCACATGCCCAGTGCCCAGGGTTCCAGAATCCACCGCTATCATGTTCCCAGGCCACAGGGTTACAGAATCAATCCTCAGTTATGTTCCCAGGCTACAGGGTTCCAGAATAAAACCTCAGTCATGTTCCCAGTCCACAGGGTTTCAAAACCAAGGCTCAGTCAGCTTCCCGGGGCACAGTATTCCACAATCTAAACAGATGTCATGTTCCCAGGCCACAGTTTTCCAGAATCACGCCTCAGTCATGTTCCCAGGCCACCGGGATCCAGAATCAAACGTCAGTCATGTTGCCAGGCCACAGGTTTCTGCCATCAAACCTCAGTCACGTTCCCGGGCCACAGGGTTCCAGAATCAATCCTCAGTCATTTTGCCAGGCCAGAGTGTTCCACCATCAAACCTCAGTCATGATCCCAGGCCACATGTTTCCGCAATGAAACCTCAGTCATTTTCTCAGGCCAAAGGTTTCCAGAATCAAACCTCAGTCATATTCCCAGGACACATGGTTCCAGAATCAAACCTGAGTCATGTTCGCAGGCCACAGGTTTCAACAATCAAACATCACTCATATTCCCAGGACACAGGTGTCCAGAATCAAACCTCAGTCATGTACCCAGGGAACAGGCTTCCAGCAACAAACCTTTGTCATATTCCCAGGACACAGGGTTCCAGAATCAAACCTCAGTCTTGTTCCCAGGACAGAAGTTTCCAGAATCAACCCGATATCATGTTTCCTGGCCACAGTCTTCCAGTATCAAACCTCAGTCATGTTGCCAGGCCACAGGCTTCCACCATCAATCCTCACTCATGTTCCCAGGCCACAGGGTTCCAGAATCAAACCGTTCTCATGTTCCCAGGCCACAGGGTTCCAGAATCCACCGATGTCATGTTAAAGGCCACAGGGTTCCAGAATCAAACCGTTCTCATGTTCCCGGGCCACAGGGTTCCAGAATCAAGCCTCAGTCATTTTGCCAGGCCAGAGTGTTCCACCATCAAACCTCAGTCATGATCCCAGGCCACATGTTTCCACAATGAAACCTCAGTCATTTTCCCAGGCCAAAGGTTTCCAAAATCAAACCTCAGTCATGTTCCCAGGACACATGGTTCCAGAATCAAACCTGAGTCATGTTCGCGGGCCACAGGTTTCAACCATCAAACCTCAGTCATGTTCCCAGGACACAGGTGTCCAGAATCAAACCTCAGTCATGTTCCCAGGGCACAGGCTTCCAGAAACAAACCTCAGTCATGTTCCCAGGACACAAGTTTCCAGAATCAACCAGATATCATGCTTCCTGGCCACAGTCTTCCAGAATCAAACCTTAGTCATGTTGTCAAGCCACAGGTTTCCACCATCAAACCTCAGACATGTTCCCAGGCCACAGGGTTCTAGAATCCACCGATGTCATGTTGCCAGGCCACAGGGTTCGAGAATCAATCCTCAGTTATGTTTCCAGGCTACAGGGTTCTAGAATAAATCCTCAGTCATGTTCCCAATCCACAGGGTTCCAGAACCAAGGCTCAGTCAGGTTCCCGGGGCACAGTATTCCACAATCTAAACAGATGTCACATGCCCAGTCCCCAGGGTTCCAGAATCCACCGATATCATGTTCCCAGGCCACAGGGTTCCAGAATCAATCCTCAGTTATGTTCCCAGGCTACAGGGTTCCAGAATAAAACCTCAGTCATGTTCCCAGTCCACAGGGTTTCAGAACCAAGGCTCAGTCAGGTTCCCGGGGCACAGTATTCCACAATCTAAACAGATGTCATGTTCCCAGGCCACAGTTTTCCAGAATCACGCCTCAGTCATGTTCCCAGGCCACCGGGATCCAGAATCAAACGTCAGTCATGTTGCCAGGCCACAGGTTTCTGCCATCAAACCTCAGTCACGTTCCCGGGCCACAGGGTTCCAGAATCAAGCCTCAGTCATTTTGCCAGGCCAGAGTGTTCCACCATCAAACCTCAGTCATGATCCCAGGCCACATGTTTCCACAATGAAACCTCAGTCATTTTCTCAGGCCAAAGGTTTCCAGAATCAAACCTCAGTCATATTCCCAGGACACATGGTTCCAGAATCAAACCTGAGTCATGTTCGCAGGCCACAGGTTTCAACAATCAAACATCACTCATGTTCCCAGGACACAGGTGTCCAGAATCAAACCTCAGTCATGTACCCAGGGAACAGGCTTCCAGCAACAAACCTTTGTCATATTCCCAGGACACAGGGTTCCAGAATCAAACCTCAGTCTTGTTCCCAGGACAGAAGTTTCCAGAATCAACCCGATATCATGTTTCCTGGCCACAGTCTTCCAGTATCAAACCTCAGTCATGTTGCCAGGCCACAGGGTTCCACCATCAATCCTCACCCATGTTCCCAGGCCACAGGGTTCCAGAATCAAACCGTTCTCATGTTCCCAGGCCACAGGGTTCCAGAATCCACCGATGTCATGTTAAAGGCCACAGGGTTCCAGAATCAAACCGTTCTCATGTTCCCGGGCCACAGGGTTCCAGAATCAAGCCTCAGTCATTTTGCCAGGCCAGAGTGTTCCACCATCAAACCTCAGTCATGATCCCAGGCCACATGTTTCCACAATGAAACCTCAGTCATTTTCCCAGGCCAAAGATTTCCAAAATCAAACCTCAGTCATGTTCCCAGGACACATGGTTCCAGAATCAAACCTGAGTCATGTTCGCGGGCCACAGGTTTCAACCATCAAACCTCAGTCATGTTCCCAGGACACAGGTGTCCAGAATCAAACCTCAGTCATGTTCCCAGGGCACAGGCTTCCAGAAACAAACCTCAGTCATGTTCCCAGGACACAAGTTTCCAGAATCAACCAGATATCATGCTTCCTGGCCACAGTCTTCCAGAATCAAACCTTAGTCATGTTGCCAAGCCACAGGTTTCCACCATCAAACCTCAGACATGTTCCCAGGCCACAGGGTTCTAGAATCCACCGATGTCATGTTGCCAGGCCACAGGGTTCGAGAATCAATCCTCAGTTATGTTTCCAGGCTACAGGGTTCTAGAATAAAACCTCAGTCATGTTCCCAATCCACAGGGTTCCAGAACCAAGGCTCAGTCAGGTTCCCGGGGCACAGTATTCCACAATCTAAACAGATGTCACATGCCCAGTCCCCAGGGTTCCAGAATCCACCGGTATCATGTTCCCAGGCCACAGGGTTCCAGAATCAATCCTCAGTTACGTTCCCAGGCTACAGGGTTCCAGAATAAAACCTCAGTCATGTTCCCAGTCCACAGGGTTTCAGAACCAAGGCTCAGTCAGGTTCCCGGGGCACAGTATTCCACAATCTAAACAGATGTCATGTTCCCAGGCCACAGTTTTCCAGAATCACGCCTCAGTCATGTTCCCAGGCCACCGGGATCCAGAATCAAACGTCAGTCATGTTGCCAGGCCACAGGTTTCTGCCATCAAACCTCAGTCACGTTCCCGGGCCACAGGGTTCCAGAATCAAGCCTCAGTCATTTTGCCAGGCCAGAGTGTTCCACCATCAAACCTCAGTCATGATCCCAGGCCACATGTTTCCACAATGAAACCTCAGTCATTTTCTCAGGCCAAAGGTTTCCAGAATCAAACCTCAGTCATATTCCCAGGACACATGGTTCCAGAATCAAACCTGAGTCATGTTCGCAGGCCACAGGTTTCAACAATCAAACATCACTCATGTTCCCAGGACACAGGTGTCCAGAATCAAACCTCAGTCATGTACCCAGGGAACAGGCTTCCAGCAACAAACCTTTGTCGTATTCCCAGGACACAGGGTTCCAGAATCAAACCTCAGTCTTGTTCCCAGGACAGAAGTTTCCAGAATCAACCCGATATCATGTTTCCTGGCCACAGTCTTCCAGTATCAAACCTCAGTCATGTTGCCAGGCCACAGGGTTCCACCATCAATCCTCACTCATGTTCCCAGGCCACAGGGTTCCAGAATCAAACCGTTCTCATGTTCCCAGGCCACAGGGTTCCAGAATCCACCGATGTCATGTTAAAGGCCACAGGGTTCCAGAATCAAACCGTTCTCATGTTCCCGGGCCACAGGGTTCCAGAATCAAGCCTCAGTCATTTTGCCAGGCCAGAGTGTTCCACCATCAAACCTCAGTCATGATCCCAGGCCACATGTTTCCACAATGAAACCTCAGTCATTTTCCCAGGCCAAAGGTTTCCAAAATCAAACCTCAGTCATGTTCCCAGGACACATGGTTCCAGAATCAAACCTGAGTCATGTTCGCGGGCCACAGGTTTCAACCATCAAACCTCAGTCATGTTCCCAGGACACAGGTGTCCAGAATCAAACCTCAGTCATGTTCCCAGGGCACAGGCTTCCAGAAACAAACCTCAGTCATGTTCCCAGGACACAAGTTTCCAGAATCAACCAGATATCATGCTTCCTGGCCACAGTCTTCCAGAATCAAACCTTAGTCATGTTGTCAAGCCACAGGTTTCCACCATCAAACCTCAGACATGTTCCCAGGCCACAGGGTTCTAGAATCCACCGATGTCATGTTGTCAGGCCACAGGGTTCGAGAATCAATCCTCAGTTATGTTTCCAGGCTACAGGGTTCTAGAATAAATCCTCAGTCATGTTCCCAATCCACAGGGTTCCAGAACCAAGGCTCAGTCAGGTTCCCGGGGCACAGTATTCCACAATCTAAACAGATGTCACATGCCCAGTCCCCAGGGTTCCAGAATCCACCGGTATCATGTTCCCAGGCCACAGGGTTCCAGAATCAATCCTCAGTTATGTTCCCAGGCTACAGGGTTCCAGAATAAAACCTCAGTCATGTTCCCAGTCCACAGGGTTTCAGAACCAAGGCTCAGTCAGGTTCCCGGGGCACAGTATTCCACAATCTAAACAGATGTCATGTTCCCAGGCCACAGTTTTCCAGAATCACGCCTCAGTCATGTTCCCAGGCCACCGGGATCCAGAATCAAACGTCAGTCATGTTGCCAGGCCACAGGTTTCTGCCATCAAACCTCAGTCACGTTCCCGGGCCACAGGGTTCCAGAATCAAGCCTCAGTCATTTTGCCAGGCCAGAGTGTTCCACCATCAAACCTCAGTCATGATCCCAGGCCACATGTTTCCACAATGAAACCTCAGTCATTTTCTCAGGCCAAAGGTTTCCAGAATCAAACCTCACTCATATTCCCAGGACACATGCTTCCAGAATCAAACCTGAGTCATGTTCGCAGGCCACAGGTTTCAACAATCAAACATCACTCATGTTCCCAGGACACAGGTGTCCAGAATCAAACCTCAGTCATGTACCCAGGGAACAGGCTTCCAGCAACAAACCTTTGTCATATTCCCAGGACACAGGGTTCCAGAATCAAACCTCAGTCTTGTTCCCAGGACAGAAGTTTCCAGAATCAACCCGATATCATGTTTCCTGGCCACAGTCTTCCAGTATCAAACCTCAGTCATGTTGCCAGGCCACAGGGTTCCACCATCAATCCTCACCCATGTTCCCAGGCCACAGGGTTCCAGAATCAAACCGTTCTCATGTTCCCAGGCCACAGGGTTCCAGAATCCACCGATGTCATGTTAAAGGCCACAGGGTTCCAGAATCAAACCGTTCTCATGTTCCCGGGCCACAGGGTTCCAGAATCAAGCCTCAGTCATTTTGCCAGGCCAGAGTGTTCCACCATCAAACCTCAGTCATGATCCCAGGCCACATGTTTCCACAATGAATCCTCAGTCATTTTCCCAGGCCAAAGGTTTCCAAAATCAAACCTCAGTCATGTTCCCAGGACACATGGTTCCAGAATCAAACCTGAGTCATGTTCGCGGGCCACAGGTTTCAACCATCAAACCTCAGTCATGTTCCCAGGACACAGGTGTCCAGAATCAAACCTCAGTCATGTTCCCAGGGCACAGGCTTCCAGAAACAAACCTCAGTCATGTTCCCAGGACACAAGTTTCCAGAATCAACCAGATATCATGCTTCCTGGCCACAGTCTTCCAGAATCAAACCTTAGTCATGTTGCCAAGCCACAGGTTTCCACCATCAAACCTCAGACATGTTCCCAGGCCACAGGGTTCTAGAATCCACCGATGTCATGTTGCCAGGCCACAGGGTTCGAGAATCAATCCTCAGTTATGTTTCCAGGCTACAGGGTTCTAGAATAAAACCTCAGTCATGTTCCCAATCCACAGGGTTCCAGAACCAAGGCTCAGTCAGGTTCCCGGGGCACAGTATTCCACAATCTAAACAGATGTCACATGCCCAGTCCCCAGGGTTCCAGAATCCACCGGTATCATGTTCCCAGGCCACAGGGTTCCAGAATCAATCCTCAGTTACGTTCCCAGGCTACAGGGATCCAGAATAAAACCTCAGTCATGTTCCCAGTCCACAGGGTTTCAGAACCAAGGCTCAGTCAGCTTCCCGGGGCACAGTATTCCACAATCTAAACAGATGTCATGTTCCCAGGCCACAGTTTTCCAGAATCACGCCTCAGTCATGTTCCCAGGCCAACGGGATCCAGAATCAAACGTCAGTCATGTTGCCAGGCCACAGGTTTCTGCCATCAAACCTCAGTCACGTTCCCGGGCCACAGGGTTCCAGAATAAAGCCTCAGTCATTTTGCCAGGCCAGAGTGTTCCACCATCAAACCTCAGTCATGATCCCAGGCCACATGTTTCCACAATGAAACCTCAGTCATTTTCTCAGGCCAAAGGTTTCCAGAATCAAACCTCAGTCATATTCCCAGGACACATGGTTCCAGAATCAAACCTGAGTCATGTTCGCAGGCCACAGGTTTCAACAATCAAACATCACTCATGTTCCCAGGACACAGGTGTCCAGAATCAAACCTCAGTCATGTACCCAGGGAACAGGCTTCCAGCAACAAACCTTTGTCGTATTCCCAGGACACAGGGTTCCAGAATCAAACCTCAGTCTTGTTCCCAGGACAGAAGTTTCCAGAATCAACCCGATATCATGTTTCCTGGCCACAGTCTTCCAGTATCAAACCTCAGTCATGTTGCCAGGCCACAGGGTTCCACCATCAATCCTCACTCATGTTCCCAGGCCACAGGGTTCCAGAATTAAACCGTTCTCATGTTCCCAGGCCACAGGGTTCCAGAATCCACCGATGTCATGTTAAAGGCCACAGGGTTCCAGAATCAAACCGTTCTCATGTTCCCGGGCCACAGGGTTCCAGAATCAAGCCTCAGTCATTTTGCCAGGCCAGAGTGTTCCACCATCAAACCTCAGTCATGATCCCAGGCCACATGTTTCCACAATGAAACCTCAGTCATTTTCCCAGGCCAAAGGTTTCCAAAATCAAACCTCAGTCATGTTCCCAGGACACATGGTTCCAGAATCAAACCTGAGTCATGTTCGCGGGCCACAGGTTTCAACCATCAAACCTCAGTCATGTTCCCAGGACACAGGTGTCCAGAATCAAACCTCAGTCATGTTCCCAGGGCACAGGCTTCCAGAAACAAACCTCAGTCATGTTCCCAGGACACAAGTTTCCAGAATCAACCAGATATCATGCTTCCTGGCCACAGTCTTCCAGAATCAAACCTTAGTCATGTTGCCAAGCCACAGGTTTCCACCATCAAACCTCAGACATGTTCCCAGGCCACAGGGTTCTAGAATCCACCGATGTCATGTTGCCAGGCCACAGGGTTCGAGAATCAATCCTCAGTTATGTTTCCAGGCTACAGGGTTCTAGAATAAAACCTCAGTCATGTTCCCAATCCACAGGGTTCCAGAACCAAGGCTCAGTCAGGTTCCCGGGGCACAGTATTCCACAATCTAAACAGATGTCACATGCCCAGTCCCCAGGGTTCCAGAATCCACCGGTATCATGTTCCCAGGCCACAGGGTTCCAGAATCAATCCTCAGTTACGTTCCCAGGCTACAGGGTTCCAGAATAAAACCTCAGTCATGTTCCCAGTCCACAGGGTTTCAGAACCAAGGCTCAGTCAGCTTCCCGGGGCACAGTATTCCACAATCTAAACAGATGTCATGTTCCCAGGCCACAGTTTTCCAGAATCACGCCTCAGTCATGTTCCCAGGCCAACGGGATCCAGAATCAAACGTCAGTCATGTTGCCAGGCCACAGGTTTCTGCCATCAAACCTCAGTCACGTTCCCGGGCCACAGGGTTCCAGAATCAAGCCTCAGTCATTTTGCCAGGCCAGAGTGTTCCACCATCAAACCTCAGTCATGATCCCAGGCCACATGTTTCCACAATGAAACCTCAGTCATTTTCTCAGGCCAAAGGTTTCCAGAATCAAACCTCAGTCATATTCCCAGGACACATGGTTCCAGAATCAAACCTGAGTCATGTTCGCAGGCCACAGGTTTCAACAATCAAACATCACTCATGTTCCCAGGACACAGGTGTCCAGAATCAAACCTCAGTCATGTACCCAGGGAACAGGCTTCCAGCAACAAACCTTTGTCGTATTCCCAGGACACAGGGTTCCAGAATCAAACCTCAGTCTTGTTCCCAGGACAGAAGTTTCCAGAATCAACCCGATATCATGTTTCCTGGCCACAGTCTTCCAGTATCAAACCTCAGTCATGTTGCCAGGCCACAGGGTTCCACCATCAATCCTCACTCATGTTCCCAGGCCACAGGGTTCCAGAATCAAACCGTTCTCATGTTCCCAGGCCACAGGGTTCCAGAATCCACCGATGTCATGTTAAAGGCCACAGGGTTCCAGAATCAAACCGTTCTCATGTTCCCGGGCCACAGGGTTCCAGAATCAAGCCTCAGTCATTTTGCCAGGCCAGAGTGTTCCACCATCAAACCTCAGTCATGATCCCAGGCCACATGTTTCCACAATGAAACCTCAGTCATTTTCCCAGGCCAAAGGTTTCCAAAATCAAACCTCAGTCATGTTCCCAGGACACATGGTTCCAGAATCAAACCTGAGTCATGTTCGCGGGCCACAGGTTTCAACCATCAAACCTCAGTCATGTTCCCAGGACACAGGTGTCCAGAATCAAACCTCAGTCATGTTCCCAGGGCACAGGCTTCCAGAAACAAACCTCAGTCATGTTCCCAGGACACAAGTTTCCAGAATCAACCAGATATCATGCTTCCTGGCCACAGTCTTCCAGAATCAAACCTTAGTCATGTTGTCAAGCCACAGGTTTCCACCATCAAACCTCAGACATGTTCCCAGGCCACAGGGTTCTAGAATCCACCGATGTCATGTTGCCAGGCCACAGGGTTCGAGAATCAATCCTCAGTTATGTTTCCAGGCTACAGGGTTCTAGAATAAATCCTCAGTCATGTTCCCAATCCACAGGGTTCCAGAACCAAGGCTCAGTCAGGTTCCCGGGGCACAGTATTCCACAATCTAAACAGATGTCACATGCCCAGTCCCCAGGGTTCCAGAATCCACCGATATCATGTTCCCAGGCCACAGGGTTCCAGAATCAATCCTCAGTTATGTTCCCAGGCTACAGGGTTCCAGAATAAAACCTCAGTCATGTTCCCAGTCCACAGGGTTTCAGAACCAAGGCTCAGTCAGGTTCCCGGGGCACAGTATTCCACAATCTAAACAGATGTCATGTTCCCAGGCCACAGTTTTCCAGAATCACGCCTCAGTCATGTTCCCAGGCCACCGGGATCCAGAATCAAACGTCAGTCATGTTGCCAGGCCACAGGTTTCTCCCATCAAACCTCAGTCACGTTCCCGGGCCACAGGGTTCCAGAATCAAGCCTCAGTCATTTTGCCAGGCCAGAGTGTTCCACCATCAAACCTCAGTCATGATCCCAGGCCACATGTTTCCACAATGAAACCTCAGTCATTTTCTCAGGCCAAAGGTTTCCAGAATCAAACCTCAGTCATATTCCCAGGACACATGGTTCCAGAATCAAACCTGAGTCATGTTCGCAGGCCACAGGTTTCAACAATCAAACATCACTCATGTTCCCAGGACACAGGTGTCCAGAATCAAACCTCAGTCATGTACCCAGGGAACAGGCTTCCAGCAACAAACCTTTGTCATATTCCCAGGACACAGGGTTCCAGAATCAAACCTCAGTCTTGTTCCCAGGACAGAAGTTTCCAGAATCAACCCGATATCATGTTTCCTGGCCACAGTCTTCCAGTATCAAACCTCAGTCATGTTGCCAGGCCACAGGGTTCCACCATCAATCCTCACCCATGTTCCCAGGCCACAGGGTTCCAGAATCAAACCGTTCTCATGTTCCCAGGCCACAGGGTTCCAGAATCCACCGATGTCATGTTAAAGGCCACAGGGTTCCAGAATCAAACCGTTCTCATGTTCCCGGGCCACAGGGTTCCAGAATCAAGCCTCAGTCATTTTGCCAGGCCAGAGTGTTCCACCATCAAACCTCAGTCATGATCCCAGGCCACATGTTTCCACAATGAAACCTCAGTCATTTTCCCAGGCCAAAGGTTTCCAAAATCAAACCTCAGTCATGTTCCCAGGACACATGGTTCCAGAATCAAACCTGAGTCATGTTCGCGGGCCACAGGTTTCAACCATCAAACCTCAGTCATGTTCCCAGGACACAGGTGTCCAGAATCAAACCTCAGTCATGTTCCCAGGGCACAGGCTTCCAGAAACAAACCTCAGTCATGTTCCCAGGACACAAGTTTCCAGAATCAACCAGATATCATGCTTCCTGGCCACAGTCTTCCAGAATCAAACCTTAGTCATGTTGCCAAGCCACAGGTTTCCACCATCAAACCTCAGACATGTTCCCAGGCCACAGGGTTCTAGAATCCACCGATGTCATGTTGCCAGGCCACAGGGTTCGAGAATCAATCCTCAGTTATGTTTCCAGGCTACAGGGTTCTAGAATAAAACCTCAGTCATGTTCCCAATCCACAGGGTTCCAGAACCAAGGCTCAGTCAGGTTCCCGGGGCACAGTATTCCACAATCTAAACAGATGTCACATGCCCAGTCCCCAGGGTTCCAGAATCCACCGGTATCATGTTCCCAGGCCACAGGGTTCCAGAATCAATCCTCAGTTACGTTCCCAGGCTACAGGGTTCCAGAATAAAACCTCAGTCATGTTCCCAGTCCACAGGGTTTCAGAACCAAGGCTCAGTCAGCTTCCCGGGGCACAGTATTCCACAATCTAAACAGATGTCATGTTCCCAGGCCACAGTTTTCCAGAATCACGCCTCAGTCATGTTCCCAGGCCAACGGGATCCAGAATCAACCGTCAGTCATGTTGCCAGGCCACAGGTTTCTGCCATCAAACCTCAGTCACGTTCCCGGGCCACAGGGTTCCAGAATCAAGCCTCAGTCATTTTGCCAGGCCAGAGTGTTCCACCATCAAACCTCAGTCATGATCCCAGGCCACATGTTTCCACAATGAAACCTCAGTCATTTTCTCAGGCCAAAGGTTTCCAGAATCAAACCTCAGTCATATTCCCAGGACACATGGTTCCAGAATCAAACGTGAGTCATGTTCGCAGGCCACAGGTTTCAACAATCAAACATCACTCATGTTCCCAGGACACAGGTGTCCAGAATCAAACCTCAGTCATGTACCCAGGGAACAGGCTTCCAGCAACAAACCTTTGTCATATTCCCAGGACACAGGGTTCCAGAATCAAACCTCAGTCTTGTTCCCAGGACAGAAGTTTCCAGAATCAACCCGATATCATGTTTCCTGGCCACAGTCTTCCAGTATCAAACCTCAGTCATGTTGCCAGGCCACAGGGTTCCACCATCAATCCTCACCCATGTTCCCAGGCCACAGGGTTCCAGAATCAAACCGTTCTCATGTTCCCAGGCCACAGGGTTCCAGAATCCACCGATGTCATGTTAAAGGCCACAGGGTTCCAGAATCAAACCGTTCTCATGTTCCCGGGCCACAGGGTTCCAGAATCAAGCCTCAGTCATTTTGCCAGGCCAGAGTGTTCCACCATCAAACCTCAGTCATGATCCCAGGCCACATGTTTCCACAATGAAACCTCAGTCATTTTCCCAGGCCAAAGGTTTCCAAAATCAAACCTCAGTCATGTTCCCAGGACACATGGTTCCAGAATCAAACCTGAGTCATGTTCGCGGGCCACAGGTTTCAACCATCAAACCTCAGTCATGTTCCCAGGACACAGGTGTCCAGAATCAAACCTCAGTCATGTTCCCAGGGCACAGGCTTCCAGAAACAAACCTCAGTCATGTTCCCAGGACACAAGTTTCCAGAATCAACCAGATATCATGCTTCCTGGCCACAGTCTTCCAGAATCAAACCTTAGTCATGTTGCCAAGCCACAGGTTTCCACCATCAAACCTCAGACATGTTCCCAGGCCACAGGGTTCTAGAATCCACCGATGTCATGTTGCCAGGCCACAGGGTTCGAGAATCAATCCTCAGTTATGTTTCCAGGCTACAGGGTTCTAGAATAAATCCTCAGTCATGTTCCCAATCCACAGGGTTCCAGAACCAAGGCTCAGTCAGGTTCCCGGGGCACAGTATTCCACAATCTAAACAGATGTCACATGCCCAGTCCCCAGGGTTCCAGAATCCACCGGTATCATGTTCCCAGGCCACAGGGTTCCAGAATCAATCCTCAGTTATGTTCCCAGGCTACAGGGTTCCAGAATAAAACCTCAGTCATGTTCCCAGTCCACAGGGTTTCAGAACCAAGGCTCAGTCAGGTTCCCGGGGCACAGTATTCCACAATCTAAACAGATGTCATGTTCACAGGCCACAGTTTTCCAGAATCACGCCTCAGTCATGTTCCCAGGCCACCGGGATCCAGAATCAAACGTCAGTCATGTTGCCAGGCCACAGGTTTCTGCCATCAAACCTCAGTCACGTTCCCGGGCCACAGGGTTCCAGAATCAAGCCTCAGTCATTTTGCCAGGCCAGAGTGTTCCACCATCAAACCTCAGTCATGATCCCAGGCCACATGTTTCCACAATGAAACCTCAGTCATTTTCTCAGGCCAAAGGTTTCCAGAATCAAACCTCAGTCATATTCCCAGGACACATGGTTCCAGAATCAAACCTGAGTCATGTTCGCAGGCCACAGGTTTCAACAATCAAACATCACTCATGTTCCCAGGACACAGGTGTCCAGAATCAAACCTCAGTCATGTACCCAGGGAACAGGCTTCCAGCAACAAACCTTTGTCGTATTCCCAGGACACAGGGTTCCAGAATCAAACCTCAGTCTTGTTCCCAGGACAGAAGTTTCAAGAATCAACCCGATATCATGTTTCCTGGCCACAGTCTTCCAGTATCAAACCTCAGTCATGTTGCCAGGCCACAGGGTTCCACCATCAATCCTCACTCATGTTCCCAGGCCACAGGGTTCCAGAATCAAACCGTTCTCATGTTCCCAGGCCACAGGGTTCCAGAATCCACCGATGTCATGTTAAAGGCCACAGGGTTCCAGAATCAAACCGTTCTCATGTTCCCGGGCCACAGGGTTCCAGAATCAAGCCTCAGTCATTTTGCCAGGCCAGAGTGTTCCACCATCAAACCTCAGTCATGATCCCAGGCCACATGTTTCCACAATGAAACCTCAGTCATTTTCCCAGGCCAAAGGTTTCCAAAATCAAACCTCAGTCATGTTCCCAGGACACATGGTTCCAGAATCAAACCTGAGTCATGTTCGCGGGCCACAGGTTTCAACCATCAAACCTCAGTCATGTTCCCAGGACACAGGTGTCCAGAATCAAACCTCAGTCATGTTCCCAGGGCACAGGCTTCCAGAAACAAACCTCAGTCATGTTCCCAGGACACAAGTTTCCAGAATCAACCAGATATCATGCTTCCTGGCCACAGTCTTCCAGAATCAAACCTTAGTCATGTTGCCAAGCCACAGGTTTCCACCATCAAACCTCAGACATGTTCCCAGGCCACAGGGTTCTAGAATCCACCGATGTCATGTTGCCAGGCCACAGGGTTCGAGAATCAATCCTCAGTTATGTTTCCAGGCTACAGGGTTCTAGAATAAATCCTCAGTCATGTTCCCAATCCACAGGGTTCCAGAACCAAGGCTCAGTCAGGTTCCCGGGGCACAGTATTCCACAATCTAAACAGATGTCACATGCCCAGTCCCCAGGGTTCCAGAATCCACCGGTATCATGTTCCCAGGCCACAGGGTTCCAGAATCAATCCTCAGTTACGTTCCCAGGCTACAGGGTTCCAGAATAAAACCTCAGTCATGTTCCCAGTCCACAGGGTTTCAGAACCAAGGCTCAGTCAGGTTCCCGGGGCACAGTATTCCACAATCTAAACAGATGTCATGTTCCCAGGCCACAGTTTTCCAGAATCACGCCTCAGTCATGTTCCCAGGCCACCGGGATACAGAATCAAACGTCAGTCATGTTGCCAGGCCACAGGTTTCTGCCATCAAACCTCAGTCACGTTCCCGGGCCACAGGGTTCCAGAATCAAGCCTCAGTCATTTTGCCAGGCCAGAGTGTTCCACCATCAAACCTCAGTCATGATCCCAGGCCACATGTTTCCACAATGAAACCTCAGTCATTTTCTCAGGCCAAAGGTTTCCAGAATCAAACCTCAGTCATATTCCCAGGACACATGGTTCCAGAATCAAACCTGAGTCATGTTCGCAGGCCACAGGTTTCAACAATCAAACATCACTCATGTTCCCAGGACACAGGTGTCCAGAATCAAACCTCAGTCATGTACCCAGGGCACAGGCTTCCAGCAACAAACCTTTGTCATATTCCCAGGACACAGGGTTCCAGAATCAAACCTCAGTCTTGTTCCCAGGACAGAAGTTTCCAGAATCAACCCGATATCATGTTTCCTGGCCACAGTCTTCCAGTATCAAACCTCAGTCATGTTGCCAGGCCACAGGGTTCCACCATCAATCCTCACTCATGTTCCCAGGCCACAGGGTTCCAGAATCAAACCGTTCTCATGTTCCCGGGCCACAGGGTTCCAGAATCAAGCCTCAGTCATTTTGCCAGGCCAGAGTGTTCCACCATCAAACCTCAGTCATGATCCCAGGCCACATGTTTCCACAATGAAACCTCAGTCATTTTCTCAGGCCAAAGGTTTCCAGAATCAAACCTCAGTCATATTCCCAGGACACAGGTGTCCAGAATCAAACCTCAGTCATGTACCCAGGGCACAGGCTTCCAGCAACAAACCTCAGTCATGTTTCCTGGCCACAGTCTTCCAGTATCAAACCTCAGTCATGTTGCCAGGCCACAGGGTTCCACCATCAATCCTCACTCATGTTCCCAGGCCACAGGGTTCCAGAATCAAACCGTTCTCATGTTCCCAGGCCACAGGGTTCCAGAATCCACCGATGTCATGTTAAAGGCCACAGGGTTCCAGAATCAAACCGTTCTCATGTTCCCGGGCCACAGGGTTCCAGAATCAAGCCTCAGTCATTTTGCCAGGCCAGAGTGTTCCACCATCAAACCTCAGTCATGATCCCAGGCCACATGTTTCCACAATGAAACCTCAGTCATTTTCCCAGGCCAAAGGTTTCCAAAATCAAACCTCAGTCATGTTCCCAGGACACATGGTTCCAGAATCAAACCTGAGTCATGTTCGCGGGCCACAGGTTTCAACCATCAAACCTCAGTCATGTTCCCAGGACACAGGTGTCCAGAATCAAACCTCAGTCATGTTCCCAGGGCACAGGCTTCCAGAAACAAACCTCAGTCATGTTCCCAGGACACAAGTTTCCAGAATCAACCAGATATCATGCTTCCTGGCCACAGTCTTCCAGAATCAAACCTTAGTCATGTTGCCAAGCCACAGGTTTCCACCATCAAACCTCAGACATGTTCCCAGGCCACAGGGTTCTAGAATCCACCGATGTCATGTTGCCAGGCCACAGGGTTCGAGAATCAATCCTCAGTTATGTTTCCAGGCTACAGGGTTCTAGAATAAAACCTCAGTCATGTTCCCAATCCACAGGGTTCCAGAACCAAGGCTCAGTCAGGTTCCCGGGGCACAGTATTCCACAATCTAAACAGATGTCACATGCCCAGTCCCCAGGGTTCCAGAATCCACCGGTATCATGTTCCCAGGCCACAGGGTTCCAGAATCAATCCTCAGTTATGTTCCCAGGCTACAGGGTTCCAGAATAAAACCTCAGTCATGTTCCCAGTCCACAGGGTTTCAGAACCAAGGCTCAGTCAGCTTCCCGGGGCACAATATTCCACAATCTAAACAGATGTCATGTTCCCAGGCCACAGTTTTCCAGAATCACGCCTCAGTCATGTTCCCAGGCCACCGGGATCCAGAATCAAACGTCAGTCATGTTGCCAGGCCACAGGTTTCTGCCATCAAACCTCAGTCACGTTCCCGGGCCACAGGGTTCCAGAATCAAGCCTCAGTCATTTTGCCAGGCCAGAGTGTTCCACCATCAAACCTCAGTCATGATCCCAGGCCACATGTTTCCACAATGAAACCTCAGTCATTTTCTCAGGCCAAAGGTTTCCAGAATCAAACCTCAGTCATATTCCCAGGACACATGGTTCCAGAATCAAACCTGAGTCATGTTCGCAGGCCACAGGTTTCAACAATCAAACATCACTCATGTTCCCAGGACACAGGTGTCCAGAATCAAACCTCAGTCATGTACCCAGGGCACAGGCTTCCAGCAACAAACCTTTGTCATATTCCCAGGACACAGGGTTCCAGAATCAAACCTCAGTCTTGTTCCCAGGACAGAAGTTTCCAGAATCAACCCGATATCATGTTTCCTGGCCACAGTCTTCCAGTATCAAACCTCAGTCATGTTGCCAGGCCACAGGGTTCCACCATCAATCCTCACCCATGTTCCCAGGCCACAGGGTTCCAGAATCAAACCGTTCTCATGTTCCCAGGCCACAGGGTTCCAGAATCCACCGATGTCATGTTAAAGGCCACAGGGTTCCAGAATCAAACCGTTCTCATGTTCCCGGGCCACAGGGTTCCAGAATCAAGCCTCAGTCATTTTGCCAGGCCAGAGTGTTCCACCATCAAACCTCAGTCATGATCCCAGGCCACATGTTTCCACAATGAAACCTCAGTCATTTTCCCAGGCCAAAGGTTTCCAAAATCAAACCTCAGTCATGTTCCCAGGACACATGGTTCCAGAATCAAACCTGAGTCATGTTCGCGGGCCACAGGTTTCAACCATCAAACCTCAGTCATGTTCCCAGGACACAGGTGTCCAGAATCAAACCTCAGTCATGTTCCCAGGGCACAGGCTTCCAGAAACAAACCTCAGTCATGTTCCCAGGACACAAGTTTCCAGAATCAACCAGATATCATGCTTCCTGGCCACAGTCTTCCAGAATCAAACCTTAGTCATGTTGCCAAGCCACAGGTTTCCACCATCAAACCTCAGACATGTTCCCAGGCCACAGGGTTCTAGAATCCACCGATGTCATGTTGCCAGGCCACAGGGTTCGAGAATCAATCCTCAGTTATGTTTCCAGGCTACAGGGTTCTAGAATAAAACCTCAGTCATGTTCCCAATCCACAGGGTTCCAGAACCAAGGCTCAGTCAGGTTCCCGGGGCACAGTATTCCACAATCTAAACAGATGTCACATGCCCAGTCCCCAGGGTTCCAGAATCCACCGGTATCATGTTCCCAGGCCACAGGGTTCCAGAATCAATCCTCAGTTACGTTCCCAGGCTACAGGGTTCCAGAATAAAACCTCAGTCATGTTCCCAGTCCACAGGGTTTCAGAACCAAGGCTCAGTCAGCTTCCCGGGGCACAGTATTCCACAATCTAAACAGATGTCATGTTCCCAGGCCACAGTTTTCCAGAATCACGCCTCAGTCATGTTCCCAGGCCACCGGGATCCAGAATCAAACGTCAGTCATGTTGCCAGGCCACAGGTTTCTGCCATCAAACCTCAGTCACGTTCCCGGGCCACAGGGTTCCAGAATCAAGCCTCAGTCATTTTGCCAGGCCAGAGTGTTCCACCATCAAACCTCAGTCATGATCCCAGGCCACATGTTTCCACAATGAAACCTCAGTCATTTTCTCAGGCCAAAGGTTTCCAGAATCAAACCTCAGTCATATTCCCAGGACACATGGTTCCAGAATCAAACCTGAGTCATGTTCGCAGGCCACAGGTTTCAACAATCAAACATCACTCATGTTCCCAGGACACAGGTGTCCAGAATCAAACCTCAGTCATGTACCCAGGGCACAGGCTTCCAGCAACAAACCTTTGTCATATTCCCAGGACACAGGGTTCCAGAATCAAACCTCAGTCTTGTTCCCAGGACAGAAGTTTCCAGAATCAACCCGATATCATGTTTCCTGGCCACAGTCTTCCAGTATCAAACCTCAGTCATGTTGCCAGGCCACAGGGTTCCACCATCAATCCTCACTCATGTTCCCAGGCCACAGGGTTCCAGAATCAAACCGTTCTCATGTTCCCAGGCCACAGGGTTCCAGAATCCACCGATGTCATGTTAAAGGCCACAGGGTTCCAGAATCAAACCGTTCTCATGTTCCCGGGCCACAGGGTTCCAGAATCAAGCCTCAGTCATTTTGCCAGGCCAGAGTGTTCCACCATCAAACCTCAGTCATGATCCCAGGCCACATGTTTCCACAATGAAACCTCAGTCATTTTCCCAGGCCAAAGGTTTCCAAAATCAAACCTCAGTCATGTTCCCAGGACACATGGTTCCAGAATCAAACCTGAGTCATGTTCGCGGGCCACAGGTTTCAACCATCAAACCTCAGTCATGTTCCCAGGACACAGGTGTCCAGAATCAAACCTCAGTCATGTTCCCAGGGCACAGGCTTCCAGAAACAAACCTCAGTCATGTTCCCAGGACACAAGTTTCCAGAATCAACCAGATATCATGCTTCCTGGCCACAGTCTTCCAGAATCAAACCTTAGTCATGTTGCCAAGCCACAGGTTTCCACCATCAAACCTCAGACATGTTCCCAGGCCACAGGGTTCTAGAATCCACCGATGTCATGTTGCCAGGCCACAGGGTTCGAGAATCAATCCTCAGTTATGTTTCCAGGATACAGGGTTCTAGAATAAAACCTCAGTCATGTTCCCAATCCACAGGGTTCCAGAACCAAGGCTCAGTCAGGTTCCCGGGGCACAGTATTCCACAATCTAAACAGATGTCACATGCCCAGTCCCCAGGGTTCCAGAATCCACCGGTATCATGTTCCCAGGCCACAGGGTTCCAGAATCAATCCTCAGTTATGTTCCCAGGCTACAGGGTTCCAGAATAAAACCTCAGTCATGTTCCCAGTCCACAGGGTTTCAGAACCAAGGCTCAGTCAGCTTCCCGGGGCACAGTATTCCACAATCTAAACAGATGTCATGTTCCCAGGCCACAGTTTTCCAGAATCACGCCTCAGTCATGTTCCCAGGCCACCGGGATCCAGAATCAAACGTCAGTCATGTTGCCAGGCCACAGGTTTCTGCCATCAAACCTCAGTCACGTTCCCGGGCCACAGGGTTCCAGAATCAAGCCTCAGTCATTTTGCCAGGCCAGAGTGTTCCACCATCAAACCTCAGTCATGATCCCAGGCCACATGTTTCCACAATGAAACCTCAGTCATTTTCTCAGGCCAAAGGTTTCCAGAATCAAACCTCAGTCATATTCCCAGGACACATGGTTCCAGAATCAAACCTGAGTCATGTTCGCAGGCCACAGGTTTCAACAATCAAACATCACTCATGTTCCCAGGACACAGGTGTCCAGAATCAAACCTCAGTCATGTACCCAGGGCACAGGCTTCCAGCAACAAACCTTTGTCATATTCCCAGGACACAGGGTTCCAGAATCAAACCTCAGTCTTGTTCCCAGGACAGAAGTTTCCAGAATCAACCCGATATCATGTTTCCTGGCCACAGTCTTCCAGTATCAAACCTCAGTCATGTTGCCAGGCCACAGGGTTCCACCATCAATCCTCACCCATGTTCCCAGGCCACAGGGTTCCAGAATCAAACCGTTCTCATGTTCCCAGGCCACAGGGTTCCAGAATCCACCGATGTCATGTTAAAGGCCACAGGGTTCCAGAATCAAACCGTTCTCATGTTCCCGGGCCACAGGGTTCCAGAATCAAGCCTCAGTCATTTTGCCAGGCCAGAGTGTTCCACCATCAAACCTCAGTCATGATCCCAGGCCACATGTTTCCACAATGAAACCTCAGTCATTTTCCCAGGCCAAAGGTTTCCAAAATCAAACCTCAGTCATGTTCCCAGGACACATGGTTCCAGAATCAAACCTGAGTCATGTTCGCGGGCCACAGGTTTCAACCATCAAACCTCAGTCATGTTCCCAGGACACAGGTGTCCAGAATCAAACCTCAGTCATGTTCCCAGGGCACAGGCTTCCAGAAACAAACCTCAGTCATGTTCCCAGGACACAAGTTTCCAGAATCAACCAGATATCATGCTTCCTGGCCACAGTCTTCCAGAATCAAACCTTAGTCATGTTGCCAAGCCACAGGTTTCCACCATCAAACCTCAGACATGTTCCCAGGCCACAGGGTTCTAGAATCCACCGATGTCATGTTGCCAGGCCACAGGGTTCGAGAATCAATCCTCAGTTATGTTTCCAGGCTACAGGGTTCTAGAATAAAACCTCAGTCATGTTCCCAATCCACAGGGTTCCAGAACCAAGGCTCAGTCAGGTTCCCGGGGCACAGTATTCCACAATCTAAACAGATGTCACATGCCCAGTCCCCAGGGTTCCAGAATCCACCGGTATCATGTTCCCAGGCCACAGGGTTCCAGAATCAATCCTCAGTTATGTTCCCAGGCTACAGGGTTCCAGAATAAAACCTCAGTCATGTTCCCAGTCCACAGGGTTTCAGAACCAAGGCTCAGTCAGCTTCCCGGGGCACAGTATTCCACAATCTAAACAGATGTCATGTTCCCAGGCCACAGTTTTCCAGAATCACGCCTCAGTCATGTTCCCAGGCCACCGGGATCCAGAATCAAACGTCAGTCATGTTGCCAGGCCACAGGTTTCTGCCATCAAACCTCAGTCACGTTCCCGGGCCACAGGGTTCCAGAATCAAGCCTCAGTCATTTTGCCAGGCCAGAGTGTTCCACCATCAAACCTCAGTCATGATCCCAGGCCACATGTTTCCACAATGAAACCTCAGTCATTTTCTCAGGCCAAAGGTTTCCAGAATCAAACCTCAGTCATATTCCCAGGACACATGGTTCCAGAATCAAACCTGAGTCATGTTCGCAGGCCACAGGTTTCAACAATCAAACATCACTCATGTTCCCAGGACACAGGTGTCCAGAATCAAACCTCAGTCATGTACCCAGGGCACAGGCTTCCAGCAACAAACCTTTGTCATATTCCCAGGACACAGGGTTCCAGAATCAAACCTCAGTCTTGTTCCCAGGACAGAAGTTTCCAGAATCAACCCGATATCATGTTTCCTGGCCACAGTCTTCCAGTATCAAACCTCAGTCATGTTGCCAGGCCACAGGGTTCCACCATCAATCCTCACCCATGTTCCCAGGCCACAGGGTTCCAGAATCAAACCGTTCTCATGTTCCCAGGCCACAGGGTTCCAGAATCCACCGATGTCATGTTAAAGGCCACAGGGTTCCAGAATCAAACCGTTCTCATGTTCCCGGGCCACAGGGTTCCAAAATCAAGCCTCAGTCATTTTGCCAGGCCAGAGTGTTCCACCATCAAACCTCAGTCATGATCCCAGGCCACATGTTTCCACAATGAAACCTCAGTCATTTTCCCAGGCCAAAGGTTTCCAAAATCAAACCTCAGTCATGTTCCCAGGACACATGGTTCCAGAATCAAACCTGAGTCATGTTCGCGGGCCACAGGTTTCAACCATCAAACCTCAGTCATGTTCCCAGGACACAGGTGTCCAGAATCAAACCTCAGTCATGTTCCCAGGGCACAGGCTTCCAGAAACAAACCTCAGTCATGTTCCCAGGACACAAGTTTCCAGAATCAACCAGATATCATGCTTCCTGGCCACAGTCTTCCAGAATCAAACCTTAGTCATGTTGCCAAGCCACAGGTTTCCACCATCAAACCTCAGACATGTTCCCAGGCCAGAGGGTTCTAGAATCCACCGATGTCATGTTGCCAGGCCACAGGGTTCGAGAATCAATCCTCAGTTATGTTTCCAGGCTACAGGGTTCTAGAATAAAACCTCAGTCATGTTCCCAATCCACAGGGTTCCAGAACCAAGGCTCAGTCAGGTTCCCGGGGCACAGTATTCCACAATCTAAACAGATGTCACATGCCCAGTCCCCAGGGTTCCAGAATCCACCGGTATCATGTTCCCAGGCCACAGGGTTCCAGAATCAATCCTCAGTTACGTTCCCAGGCTACAGGGTTCCAGAATAAAACCTCAGTCATGTTCCCAGTCCACAGGGTTTCAGAACCAAGGCTCAGTCAGCTTCCCGGGGCACAGTATTCCACAATCTAAACAGATGTCATGTTCCCAGGCCACAGTTTTCCAGAATCACGCCTCAGTCATGTTCCCAGGCCACCGGGATCCAGAATCAAACGTCAGTCATGTTGCCAGGCCACAGGTTTCTGCCATCAAACCTCAGTCACGTTCCCGGGCCACAGGGTTCCAGAATCAAGCCTCAGTCATTTTGCCAGGCCAGAGTGTTCCACCATCAAACCTCAGTCATGATCCCAGGCCACATGTTTCCACAATGAAACCTCAGTCATTTTCTCAGGCCAAAGGTTTCCAGAATCAAACCTCAGTCATATTCCCAGGACACATGGTTCCAGAATCAAACCTGAGTCATATTCGCAGGCCACAGGTTTCAACAATCAAACATCACTCATGTTCCCAGGACACAGGTGTCCAGAATCAAACCTCAGTCATGTACCCAGGGCACAGGCTTCCAGCAACAAACCTTTGTCATATTCCCAGGACACAGGGTTCCAGAATCAAACCTCAGTCTTGTTCCCAGGACAGAAGTTTCCAGAATCAACCCGATATCATGTTTCCTGGCCACAGTCTTCCAGTATCAAACCTCAGTCATGTTGCCAGGCCACAGGGTTCCACCATCAATCCTCACCCATGTTCCCAGGCCACAGGGTTCCAGAATCAAACCGTTCTCATGTTCCCAGGCCACAGGGTTCCAGAATCCACCGATGTCATGTTAAAGGCCACAGGGTTCCAGAATCAAACCGTTCTCATGTTCCCGGGCCACAGGGTTCCAGAATCAAGCCTCAGTCATTTTGCCAGGCCAGAGTGTTCCACCATCAAACCTCAGTCATGATCCCAGGCCACATGTTTCCACAATGAAACCTCAGTCATTTTCCCAGGCCAAAGGTTTCCAAAATCAAACCTCAGTCATGTTCCCAGGACACATGGTTCCAGAATCAAACCTGAGTCATGTTCGCGGGCCACAGGTTTCAACCATCAAACCTCAGTCATGTTCCCAGGACACAGGTGTCCAGAATCAAACCTCAGTCATGTTCCCAGGGCACAGGCTTCCAGAAACAAACCTCAGTCATGTTCCCAGGACACAAGTTTCCAGAATCAACCAGATATCATGCTTCCTGGCCACAGTCTTCCAGAATCAAACCTTAGTCATGTTGCCAAGCCACAGGTTTCCACCATCAAACCTCAGACATGTTCCCAGGCCACAGGGTTCTAGAATCCACCGATGTCATGTTGCCAGGCCACAGGGTTCGAGAATCAATCCTCAGTTATGTTTCCAGGCTACAGGGTTCTAGAATAAAACCTCAGTCATGTTCCCAATCCACAGGGTTCCAGAACCAAGGCTCAGTCAGGTTCCCGGGGCACAGTATTCCACAATCTAAACAGATGTCACATGCCCAGTCCCCAGGGTTCCAGAATCCACCGGTATCATGTTCCCAGGCCACAGGGTTCCAGAATCAATCCTCAGTTACGTTCCCAGGCTACAGGGTTCCAGAATAAAACCTCAGTCATGTTCCCAGTCCACAGGGTTTCAGAACCAAGGCTCAGTCAGCTTCCCGGGGCACAGTATTCCACAATCTAAACAGATGTCATGTTCCCAGGCCACAGTTTTCCAGAATCACGCCTCAGTCATGTTCCCAGGCCACCGAGATCCAGAATCAAACGTCAGTCATGTTGCCAGGCCACAGGTTTCTGCCATCAAACCTCAGTCACGTTCCCGGGCCACAGGGTTCCAGAATCAAGCCTCAGTCATTTTGCCAGGCCAGAGTGTTCCACCATCAAACCTCAGTCATGATCCCAGGCCACATGTTTCCACAATGAAACCTCAGTCATTTTCCCAGGCCAAAGGTTTCCAAAATCAAACCTCAGTCATGTTCCCAGGACACATGGTTCCAGAATCAAACCTGAGTCATGTTCGCGGGCCACAGGTTTCAACCATCAAACCTCAGTCATGTTCCCAGGACACAGGTGTCCAGAATCAAACCTCAGTCATGTTCCCAGGGCACAGGCTTCCAGAAACAAACCTCAGTCATGTTCCCAGGACACAAGTTTCCAGAATCAACCAGATATCATGCTTCCTGGCCACAGTCTTCCAGAATCAAACCTTAGTCATGTTGCCAAGCCACAGGTTTCCACCATCAAACCTCAGACATGTTCCCAGGCCAGAGGGTTCTAGAATCCACCGATGTCATGTTCCCAGGCCACAGGGTTCGAGAATCAATCCTCAGTTATGTTTCCAGGCTACAGGGTTCTAGAATAAAACCTCAGTCATGTTCCCAATCCACAGGGTTCCAGAACCAAGGCTCAGTCAGGTTCCCGGGGCACAGTATTCCACAATCTAAACAGATGTCACATGCCCAGTCCCCAGGGTTCCAGAATCCACCGGTGTCATGTTCCCAGGCCACAGGGTTCCAGAATCAATCCTCAGTTACGTTCCCAGGCTACAGGGTTCCAGAATAAAACCTCAGTCATGTTCCCAGTCCACAGGGTTTCAGAACCAAGGCTCAGTCAGCTTCCCGGGGCACAGTATTCCACAATCTAAACAGATGTCATGTTCCCAGGCCACAGTTTTCCAGAATCACGCCTCAGTCATGTTCCCAGGCCACCGGGATCCAGAATCAAACGTCAGTCATGTTGCCAGGCCACAGGTTTCTGCCATCAAACCTCAGTCACGTTCCCGGGCCACAGGGTTCCAGAATCAAGCCTCAGTCATTTTGCCAGGCCAGAGTGTTCCACCATCAAACCTCAGTCATGATCCCAGGCCACATGTTTCCACAATGAAACCTCAGTCATTTTCTCAGGCCAAAGGTTTCCAGAATCAAACCTCAGTCATATTCCCAGGACACATGGTTCCAGAATCAAACCTGAGTCATGTTCGCAGGCCACAGGTTTCAACAATCAAACATCACTCATGTTCCCAGGACACAGGTGTCCAGAATCAAACCTCAGTCATGTACCCAGGGAACAGGCTTCCAGCAACAAACCTTTGTCATATTCCCAGGACACAGGGTTCCAGAATCAAACCTCAGTCTTGTTCCCAGGACAGAAGTTTCCAGAATCAACCCGATATCATGTTTCCTGGCCACAGTCTTCCAGTATCAAACCTCAGTCATGTTGCCAGGCCACAGGGTTCCACCATCAATCCTCACCCATGTTCCCAGGCCACAGGGTTCCAGAATCAAACCGTTCTCATGTTCCCAGGCCACAGGGTTCCAGAATCCACCGATGTCATGTTAAAGGCCACAGGGTTCCAGAATCAAACCGTTCTCATGTTCCCGGGCCACAGGGTTCCAGAATCAAGCCTCAGTCATTTTGCCAGGCCAGAGTGTTCCACCATCAAACCTCAGTCATGATCCCAGGCCACATGTTTCCACAATGAAACCTCAGTCATTTTCCCAGGCCAAAGGTTTCCAAAATCAAACCTCAGTCATGTTCCCAGGACACATGGTTCCAGAATCAAACCTGAGTCATGTTCGCGGGCCACAGGTTTCAACCATCAAACCTCAGTCATGTTCCCAGGACACAGGTGTCCAGAATCAAACCTCAGTCATGTTCCCAGGGCACAGGCTTCCAGAAACAAACCTCAGTCATGTTCCCAGGACACAAGTTTCCAGAATCAACCAGATATCATGCTTCCTGGCCACAGTCTTCCAGAATCAAACCTTAGTCATGTTGCCAAGCCACAGGTTTCCACCATCAAACCTCAGACATGTTCCCAGGCCAGAGGGTTCTAGAATCCACCGATGTCATGTTCCCAGGCCACAGGGTTCGAGAATCAATCCTCAGTTATGTTTCCAGGCTACAGGGTTCTAGAATAAAACCTCAGTCATGTTCCCAATCCACAGGGTTCCAGAACCAAGGCTCAGTCAGGTTCCCGGGGCACAGTATTCCACAATCTAAACAGATGTCACATGCCCAGTCCCCAGGGTTCCAGAATCCACCGGTGTCATGTTCCCAGGCCACAGGGTTCCAGAATCAATCCTCAGTTACGTTCCCAGGCTACAGGGTTCCAGAATAAAACCTCAGTCATGTTCCCAGTCCACAGGGTTTCAGAACCTAGGCTCAGTCAGCTTCCCGGGGCACAGTATTCCACAATCTAAACAGATGTCATGTTCCCAGGCCACAGTTTTCCAGAATCACGCCTCAGTCATGTTCCCAGGCCACCGGGATCCAGAATCAAACGTCAGTCATGTTGCCAGGCCACAGGTTTCTGCCATCAAACCTCAGTCACGTTCCCGGGCCACAGGGTTCCAGAATCAAGCCTCAGTCATTTTGCCAGGCCAGAGTGTTCCACCATCAAACCTCAGTCATGATCCCAGGCCACATGTTTCCACAATGAAACCTCAGTCATTTTCTCAGGCCAAAGGTTTCCAGAATCAAACCTCAGTCATATTCCCAGGACACATGGTTCCAGAATCAAACCTGAGTCATGTTCGCAGGCCACAGGTTTCAACCATCAAACATCACTCATGTTCCCAGGACACAGGTGTCCAGAATCAAACCTCAGTCATGTACCCAGGGAACAGGCTTCCAGCAACAAACCTTTGTCATATTCCCAGGACACAGGGTTCCAGAATCAAACCTCAGTCTTGTTCCCAGGACAGAAGTTTCCAGAATCAACCCGATATCATGTTTCCTGGCCACAGTCTTCCAGTATCAAACCTCAGTCATGTTGCCAGGCCACAGGGTTCCACCATCAATCCTCACTCATGTTCCCAGGCCACAGGGTTCCAGAATCAAACCGTTCTCATGTTCCCAGGCCACAGGGTTCCAGAATCCACCGATGTCATGTTAAAGGCCACAGGGTTCCAGAATCAAACCGTTCTCATGTTCCCGGGCCACAGGGTTCCAGAATCAAGCCTCAGTCATTTTGCCAGGCCAGAGTGTTCCACCATCAAACCTCAGTCATGATCCCAGGCCACATGTTTCCACAATGAAACCTCAGTCATTTTCCCAGGCCAAAGGTTTCCAAAATCAAACCTCAGTCATGTTCCCAGGACACATGGTTCCAGAATCAAACCTGAGTCATGTTCGCGGGCCACAGGTTTCAACCATCAAACCTCAGTCATGTTCCCAGGACACAGGTGTCCAGAATCAAACCTCAGTCATGTTCCCAGGGCACAGGCTTCCAGAAACAAACCTCAGTCATGTTCCCAGGACACAAGTTTCCAGAATCAACCAGATATCATGCTTCCTGGCCACAGTCTTCCAGAATCAAACCTTAGTCATGTTGCCAAGCCACAGGTTTCCACCATCAAACCTCAGACATGTTCCCAGGCCACAGGGTTCTAGAATCCACCGATGTCATGTTCCCAGGCCACAGGGTTCGAGAATCAATCCTCAGTTATGTTTCCAGGCTACAGGGTTCTAGAATAAAACCTCAGTCATGTTCCCAATCCACAAGGTTCCAGAACCAAGGCTCAGTCAGGTTCCCGGGGCACAGTATTCCACAATCTAAACAGATGTCACATGCCCAGTCCCCAGGGTTCCAGAATCTACCGGTATCATGTTCCCAGGCCACAGGGTTCCAGAATCAATCCTCAGTTACTTTCCCAGGCTACAGGGTTCCAGAATAAAACCTCAGTCATGTTCCCAGTCCACAGGGTTTCAGAACCAAGGCTCAGTCAGCTTCCCGGGGCACAGTATTCCACAATCTAAACAGATGTCATGTTCCCAGGCCACAGTTTTCCAGAATCACGCCTCAGTCATGTTCCCAGGCCACCGGGATCCAGAATCAAACGTCAGTCATGTTGCCAGGCCACAGGTTTCTGCCATCAAACCTCAGTCACGTTCCCGGGCCACAGGGTTCCAGAATCAAGCCTCAGTCATTTTGCCAGGCCAGAGTGTTCCACCATCAAACCTCAGTCATGATCCCAGGCCACATGTTTCCACAATGAAACCTCAGTCATTTTCTCAGGCCAAAGGTTTCCAGAATCAAACCTCAGTCATATTCCCAGGACACATGGTTCCAGAATCAAACCTGAGTCATGTTCGCAGGCCACAGGTTTCAACCATCAAACATCACTCATGTTCCCAGGACACAGGTGTCCAGAATCAAACCTCAGTCATGTACCCAGGGAACAGGCTTCCAGCAACAAACCTTTGTCATATTCCCAGGACACAGGGTTCCAGAATCAAACCTCAGTCTTGTTCCCAGGACAGAAGTTTCCAGAATCAACCCGATATCATGTTTCCTGGCCACAGTCTTCCAGTATCAAACCTCAGTCATGTTGCCAGGCCACAGGGTTCCACCATCAATCCTCACCCATGTTCCCAGGCCACAGGGTTCCAGAATCAAACCGTTCTCATGTTCCCAGGCCACAGGGTTCCAGAATCCACCGATGTCATGTTAAAGGCCACAGGGTTCCAGAATCAAACCGTTCTCATGTTCCCGGGCCACAGGGTTCCAGAATCAAGCCTCAGTCATTTTGCCAGGCCAGAGTGTTCCACCATCAAACCTCAGTCATGATCCCAGGCCACATGTTTCCACAATGAAACCTCAGTCATTTTCCCAGGCCAAAGGTTTCCAAAATCAAACCTCAGTCATGTTCCCAGGACACATGGTTCCAGAATCAAACCTGAGTCATGTTCGCGGGCCACAGGTTTCAACCATCAAACCTCAGTCATGTTCCCAGGACACAGGTGTCCAGAATCAAACCTCAGTCATGTTCCCAGGGCACAGGCTTCCAGAAACAAACCTCAGTCATGTTCCCAGGACACAAGTTTCCAGAATCAACCAGATATCATGCTTCCTGGCCACAGTCTTCCAGAATCAAACCTTAGTCATGTTGCCAAGCCACAGGTTTCCACCATCAAACCTCAGACATGTTCCCAGGCCACAGGGTTCTAGAATCCACCGATGTCATGTTGCCAGGCCACAGGGTTCGAGAATCAATCCTCAGTTATGTTTCCAGGCTACAGGGTTCTAGAATAAAACCTCAGTCATGTTCCCAATCCACAGGGTTCCAGAACCAAGGCTCAGTCAGGTTCCCGGGGCACAGTATTCCACAATCTAAACAGATGTCACATGCCCAGTCCCCAGGGTTCCAGAATCCACCGGTGTCATGTTCCCAGGCCACAGGGTTCCAGAATCAATCCTCAGTTACGTTCCCAGGCTACAGGGTTCCAGAATAAAACCTCAGTCATGTTCCCAGTCCACAGGGTTTCAGAACCAAGGCTCAGTCAGCTTCCCGGGGCACAGTATTCCACAATCTAAACAGATGTCATGTTCCCAGGCCACAGTTTTCCAGAATCACGCCTCAGTCATGTTCCCAGGCCACCGGGATCCAGAATCAAACGTCAGTCATGTTGCCAGGCCACAGGTTTCTGCCATCAAACCTCAGTCACGTTCCCGGGCCACAGGGTTCCAGAATCAAGCCTCAGTCATTTTGCCAGGCCAGAGTGTTCCACCATCAAACCTCAGTCATGATCCCAGGCCACATGTTTCCACAATGAAACCTCAGTCATTTTCTCAGGCCAAAGGTTTCCAGAATCAAACCTCAGTCATATTCCCAGGACACATGGTTCCAGAATCAAACCTGAGTCATGTTCGCAGGCCACAGGTTTCAACAATCAAACATCACTCATGTTCCCAGGACACAGGTGTCCAGAATCAAACCTCAGTCATGTACCCAGGGAACAGGCTTCCAGCAACAAACCTTTGTCATATTCCCAGGACACAGGGTTCCAGAATCAAACCTCAGTCTTGTTCCCAGGACAGAAGTTTCCAGAATCAACCCGATATCATGTTTCCTGGCCACAGTCTTCCAGTATCAAACCTCAGTCATGTTGCCAGGCCACAGGGTTCCACCATCAATCCTCACCCATGTTCCCAGGCCACAGGGTTCCAGAATCAAACCGTTCTCATGTTCCCAGGCCACAGGGTTCCAGAATCCACCGATGTCATGTTAAAGGCCACAGGGTTCCAGAATCAAACCGTTCTCATGTTCCCGGGCCACAGGGTTCCAGAATCAAGCCTCAGTCATTTTGCCAGGCCAGAGTGTTCCACCATCAAACCTCAGTCATGATCCCAGGCCACATGTTTCCACAATGAAACCTCAGTCATTTTCCCAGGCCAAAGGTTTCCAAAATCAAACCTCAGTCATGTTCCCAGGACACATGGTTCCAGAATCAAACCTGAGTCATGTTCGCGGGCCACAGGTTTCAACCATCAAACCTCAGTCATGTTCCCAGGACACAGGTGTCCAGAATCAAACCTCAGTCATGTTCCCAGGGCACAGGCTTCCAGAAACAAACCTCAGTCATGTTCCCAGGACACAAGTTTCCAGAATCAACCAGATATCATGCTTCCTGGCCACAGTCTTCCAGAATCAAACCTTAGTCATGTTGCCAAGCCACAGGTTTCCACCATCAAACCTCAGACATGTTCCCAGGCCACAGGGTTCTAGAATCCACCGATGTCATGTTGCCAGGCCACAGGGTTCGAGAATCAATCCTCAGTTATGTTTCCAGGCTACAGGGTTCTAGAATAAAACCTCAGTCATGTTCCCAATCCACAGGGTTCCAGAACCAAGGCTCAGTCAGGTTCCCGGGGCACAGTATTCCACAATCTAAACAGATGTCACATGCCCAGTCCCCAGGGTTCCAGAATCCACCGGTGTCATGTTCCCAGGCCACAGGGTTCCAGAATCAATCCTCAGTTACGTTCCCAGGCTACAGGGTTCCAGAATAAAACCTCAGTCATGTTCCCAGTCCACAGGGTTTCAGAACCAAGGCTCAGTCAGCTTCCCGGGGCACAGTATTCCACAATCTAAACAGATGTCATGTTCCCAGGCCACAGTTTTCCAGAATCACGCCTCAGTCATGTTCCCAGGCCACCGGGATCCAGAATCAAACGTCAGTCATGTTGCCAGGCCACAGGTTTCTGCCATCAAACCTCAGTCACGTTCCCGGGCCACAGGGTTCCAGAATCAAGCCTCAGTCATTTTGCCAGGCCAGAGTGTTCCACCATCAAACCTCAGTCATGATCCCAGGCCACATGTTTCCACAATGAAACCTCAGTCATTTTCTCAGGCCAAAGGTTTCCAGAATCAAACCTCAGTCATATTCCCAGGACACATGGTTCCAGAATCAAACCTGAGTCATGTTCGCAGGCCACAGGTTTCAACCATCAAACATCACTCATGTTCCCAGGACACAGGTGTCCAGAATCAAACCTCAGTCATGTACCCAGGGAACAGGCTTCCAGCAACAAACCTTTGTCATATTCCCAGGACACAGGGTTCCAGAATCAAACCTCAGTCTTGTTCCCAGGACAGAAGTTTCCAGAATCAACCCGATATCATGTTTCCTGGCCACAGTCTTCCAGTATCAAACCTCAGTCATGTTGCCAGGCCACAGGGTTCCACCATCAATCCTCACCCATGTTCCCAGGCCACAGGGTTCCAGAATCAAACCGTTCTCATGTTCCCAGGCCACAGGGTTCCAGAATCCACCGATGTCATGTTAAAGGCCACAGGGTTCCAGAATCAAACCGTTCTCATGTTCCCGGGCCACAGGGTTCCAGAATCAAGCCTCAGTCATTTTGCCAGGCCAGAGTGTTCCACCATCAAACCTCAGTCATGATCCCAGGCCACATGTTTCCACAATGAAACCTCAGTCATTTTCCCAGGCCAAAGGTTTCCAAAATCAAACCTCAGTCATGTTCCCAGGACACATGGTTCCAGAATCAAACCTGAGTCATGTTCGCGGGCCACAGGTTTCAACCATCAAACCTCAGTCATGTTCCCAGGACACAGGTGTCCAGAATCAAACCTCAGTCATGTTCCCAGGGCACAGGCTTCCAGAAACAAACCTCAGTCATGTTCCCAGGACACAAGTTTCCAGAATCAACCAGATATCATGCTTCCTGGCCACAGTCTTCCAGAATCAAACCTTAGTCATGTTGCCAAGCCACAGGTTTCCACCATCAAACCTCAGACATGTTCCCAGGCCACAGGGTTCTAGAATCCACCGATGTCATGTTGCCAGGCCACAGGGTTCGAGAATCAATCCTCAGTTATGTTTCCAGGCTACAGGGTTCTAGAATAAAACCTCAGTCATGTTCCCAATCCACAGGGTTCCAGAACCAAGGCTCAGTCAGGTTCCCGGGGCACAGTATTCCACAATCTAAACAGATGTCACATGCCCAGTCCCCAGGGTTCCAGAATCCACCGGTATCATGTTCCCAGGCCACAGGGTTCCAGAATCAATCCTCAGTTACGTTCCCAGGCTACAGGGTTCCAGAATAAAACCTCAGTCATGTTCCCAGTCCACAGGGTTTCAGAACCAAGGCTCAGTCAGCTTCCCGGGGCACAGTATTCCACAATCTAAACAGATGTCATGTTCCCAGGCCACAGTTTTCCAGAATCACGCCTCAGTCATGTTCCCAGGCCACCGGGATCCAGAATCAAACGTCAGTCATGTTGCCAGGCCACAGGTTTCTGCCATCAAACCTCAGTCACGTTCCCGGGCCACAGGGTTCCAGAATCAAGCCTCAGTCATTTTGCCAGGCCAGAGTGTTCCACCATCAAACCTCAGTCATGATCCCAGGCCACATGTTTCCACAATGAAACCTCAGTCATTTTCTCAGGCCAAAGGTTTCCAGAATCAAACCTCAGTCATATTCCCAGGACACATGGTTCCAGAATCAAACCTGAGTCATGTTCGCAGGCCACAGGTTTCAACAATCAAACATCACTCATGTTCCCAGGACACAGGTGTCCAGAATCAAACCTCAGTCATGTACCCAGGGAACAGGCTTCCAGCAACAAACCTTTGTCATATTCCCAGGACACAGGGTTCCAGAATCAAACCTCAGTCTTGTTCCCAGGACAGAAGTTTCCAGAATCAACCCGATATCATGTTTCCTGGCCACAGTCTTCCAGTATCAAACCTCAGTCATGTTGCCAGGCCACAGGGTTCCACCATCAATCCTCACTCATGTTCCCAGGCCACAGGGTTCCAGAATCAAACCGTTCTCATGTTCCCAGGCCACAGGGTTCCAGAATCCACCGATGTCATGTTAAAGGCCACAGGGTTCCAGAATCAAACCGTTCTCATGTTCCCGGGCCACAGGGTTCCAGAATCAAGCCTCAGTCATTTTGCCAGGCCAGAGTGTTCCACCATCAAACCTCAGTCATGATCCCAGGCCACATGTTTCCACAATGAAACCTCAGTCATTTTCCCAGGCCAAAGGTTTCCAAAATCAAACCTCAGTCATGTTCCCAGGACACATGGTTCCAGAATCAAACCTGAGTCATGTTCGCGGGCCACAGGTTTCAACCATCAAACCTCAGTCATGTTCCCAGGACACAGGTGTCCAGAATCAAACCTCAGTCATGTTCCCAGGGCACAGGCTTCCAGAAACAAACCTCAGTCATGTTCCCAGGACACAAGTTTCCAGAATCAACCAGATATCATGCTTCCTGGCCACAGTCTTCCAGAATCAAACCTTAGTCATGTTGCCAAGCCACAGGTTTCCACCATCAAACCTCAGACATGTTCCCAGGCCAGAGGGTTCTAGAATCCACCGATGTCATGTTCCCAGGCCACAGGGTTCGAGAATCAATCCTCAGTTATGTTTCCAGGCTACAGGGTTCTAGAATAAAACCTCAGTCATGTTCCCAATCCACAGGGTTCCAGAACCAAGGCTCAGTCAGGTTCCCGGGGCACAGTATTCCACAATCTAAACAGATGTCACATGCCCAGTCCCCAGGGTTCCAGAATCCACCGGTGTCATGTTCCCAGGCCACAGGGTTCCAGAATCAATCCTCAGTTACGTTCCCAGGCTACAGGGTTCCAGAATAAAACCTCAGTCATGTTCCCAGTCCACAGGGTTTCAGAACCTAGGCTCAGTCAGCTTCCCGGGGCACAGTATTCCACAATCTAAACAGATGTCATGTTCCCAGGCCACAGTTTTCCAGAATCACGCCTCAGTCATGTTCCCAGGCCACCGGGATCCAGAATCAAACGTCAGTCATGTTGCCAGGCCACAGGTTTCTGCCATCAAACCTCAGTCACGTTCCCGGGCCACAGGGTTCCAGAATCAAGCCTCAGTCATTTTGCCAGGCCAGAGTGTTCCACCATCAAACCTCAGTCATGATCCCAGGCCACATGTTTCCACAATGAAACCTCAGTCATTTTCTCAGGCCAAAGGTTTCCAGAATCAAACCTCAGTCATATTCCCAGGACACATGGTTCCAGAATCAAACCTGAGTCATGTTCGCAGGCCACAGGTTTCAACCATCAAACATCACTCATGTTCCCAGGACACAGGTGTCCAGAATCAAACCTCAGTCATGTACCCAGGGAACAGGCTTCCAGCAACAAACCTTTGTCATATTCCCAGGACACAGGGTTCCAGAATCAAACCTCAGTCTTGTTCCCAGGACAGAAGTTTCCAGAATCAACCCGATATCATGTTTCCTGGCCACAGTCTTCCAGTATCAAACCTCAGTCATGTTGCCAGGCCACAGGGTTCCACCATCAATCCTCACTCATGTTCCCAGGCCACAGGGTTCCAGAATCAAACCGTTCTCATGTTCCCAGGCCACAGGGTTCCAGAATCCACCGATGTCATGTTAAAGGCCACAGGGTTCCAGAATCAAACCGTTCTCATGTTCCCGGGCCACAGGGTTCCAGAATCAAGCCTCAGTCATTTTGCCAGGCCAGAGTGTTCCACCATCAAACCTCAGTCATGATCCCAGGCCACATGTTTCCACAATGAAACCTCAGTCATTTTCCCAGGCCAAAGGTTTCCAAAATCAAACCTCAGTCATGTTCCCAGGACACATGGTTCCAGAATCAAACCTGAGTCATGTTCGCGGGCCACAGGTTTCAACCATCAAACCTCAGTCATGTTCCCAGGACACAGGTGTCCAGAATCAAACCTCAGTCATGTTCCCAGGGCACAGGCTTCCAGAAACAAACCTCAGTCATGTTCCCAGGACACAAGTTTCCAGAATCAACCAGATATCATGCTTCCTGGCCACAGTCTTCCAGAATCAAACCTTAGTCATGTTGCCAAGCCACAGGTTTCCACCATCAAACCTCAGACATGTTCCCAGGCCACAGGGTTCTAGAATCCACCGATGTCATGTTCCCAGGCCACAGGGTTCGAGAATCAATCCTCAGTTATGTTTCCAGGCTACAGGGTTCTAGAATAAAACCTCAGTCATGTTCCCAATCCACAAGGTTCCAGAACCAAGGCTCAGTCAGGTTCCCGGGGCACAGTATTCCACAATCTAAACAGATGTCACATGCCCAGTCCCCAGGGTTCCAGAATCTACCGGTATCATGTTCCCAGGCCACAGGGTTCCAGAATCAATCCTCAGTTACTTTCCCAGGCTACAGGGTTCCAGAATAAAACCTCAGTCATGTTCCCAGTCCACAGGGTTTCAGAACCAAGGCTCAGTCAGCTTCCCGGGGCACAGTATTCCACAATCTAAACAGATGTCATGTTCCCAGGCCACAGTTTTCCAGAATCACGCCTCAGTCATGTTCCCAGGCCACCGGGATCCAGAATCAAACGTCAGTCATGTTGCCAGGCCACAGGTTTCTGCCATCAAACCTCAGTCACGTTCCCGGGCCACAGGGTTCCAGAATCAAGCCTCAGTCATTTTGCCAGGCCAGAGTGTTCCACCATCAAACCTCAGTCATGATCCCAGGCCACATGTTTCCACAATGAAACCTCAGTCATTTTCTCAGGCCAAAGGTTTCCAGAATCAAACCTCAGTCATATTCCCAGGACACATGGTTCCAGAATCAAACCTGAGTCATGTTCGCAGGCCACAGGTTTCAACCATCAAACATCACTCATGTTCCCAGGACACAGGTGTCCAGAATCAAACCTCAGTCATGTACCCAGGGAACAGGCTTCCAGCAACAAACCTTTGTCATATTCCCAGGACACAGGGTTCCAGAATCAAACCTCAGTCTTGTTCCCAGGACAGAAGTTTCCAGAATCAACCCGATATCATGTTTCCTGGCCACAGTCTTCCAGTATCAAACCTCAGTCATGTTGCCAGGCCACAGGGTTCCACCATCAATCCTCACCCATGTTCCCAGGCCACAGGGTTCCAGAATCAAACCGTTCTCATGTTCCCAGGCCACAGGGTTCCAGAATCCACCGATGTCATGTTAAAGGCCACAGGGTTCCAGAATCAAACCGTTCTCATGTTCCCGGGCCACAGGGTTCCAGAATCAAGCCTCAGTCATTTTGCCAGGCCAGAGTGTTCCACCATCAAACCTCAGTCATGATCCCAGGCCACATGTTTCCACAATGAAACCTCAGTCATTTTCCCAGGCCAAAGGTTTCCAAAATCAAACCTCAGTCATGTTCCCAGGACACATGGTTCCAGAATCAAACCTGAGTCATGTTCGCGGGCCACAGGTTTCAACCATCAAACCTCAGTCATGTTCCCAGGACACAGGTGTCCAGAATCAAACCTCAGTCATGTTCCCAGGGCACAGGCTTCCAGAAACAAACCTCAGTCATGTTCCCAGGACACAAGTTTCCAGAATCAACCAGATATCATGCTTCCTGGCCACAGTCTTCCAGAATCAAACCTTAGTCATGTTGCCAAGCCACAGGTTTCCACCATCAAACCTCAGACATGTTCCCAGGCCACAGGGTTCTAGAATCCACCGATGTCATGTTGCCAGGCCACAGGGTTCGAGAATCAATCCTCAGTTATGTTTCCAGGCTACAGGGTTCTAGAATAAAACCTCAGTCATGTTCCCAATCCACAGGGTTCCAGAACCAAGGCTCAGTCAGGTTCCCGGGGCACAGTATTCCACAATCTAAACAGATGTCACATGCCCAGTCCCCAGGGTTCCAGAATCCACCGGTGTCATGTTCCCAGGCCACAGGGTTCCAGAATCAATCCTCAGTTACGTTCCCAGGCTACAGGGTTCCAGAATAAAACCTCAGTCATGTTCCCAGTCCACAGGGTTTCAGAACCAAGGCTCAGTCAGCTTCCCGGGGCACAGTATTCCACAATCTAAACAGATGTCATGTTCCCAGGCCACAGTTTTCCAGAATCACGCCTCAGTCATGTTCCCAGGCCACCGGGATCCAGAATCAAACGTCAGTCATGTTGCCAGGCCACAGGTTTCTGCCATCAAACCTCAGTCACGTTCCCGGGCCACAGGGTTCCAGAATCAAGCCTCAGTCATTTTGCCAGGCCAGAGTGTTCCACCATCAAACCTCAGTCATGATCCCAGGCCACATGTTTCCACAATGAAACCTCAGTCATTTTCTCAGGCCAAAGGTTTCCAGAATCAAACCTCAGTCATATTCCCAGGACACATGGTTCCAGAATCAAACCTGAGTCATGTTCGCAGGCCACAGGTTTCAACAATCAAACATCACTCATGTTCCCAGGACACAGGTGTCCAGAATCAAACCTCAGTCATGTACCCAGGGAACAGGCTTCCAGCAACAAACCTTTGTCATATTCCCAGGACACAGGGTTCCAGAATCAAACCTCAGTCTTGTTCCCAGGACAGAAGTTTCCAGAATCAACCCGATATCATGTTTCCTGGCCACAGTCTTCCAGTATCAAACCTCAGTCATGTTGCCAGGCCACAGGGTTCCACCATCAATCCTCACCCATGTTCCCAGGCCACAGGGTTCCAGAATCAAACCGTTCTCATGTTCCCAGGCCACAGGGTTCCAGAATCCACCGATGTCATGTTAAAGGCCACAGGGTTCCAGAATCAAACCGTTCTCATGTTCCCGGGCCACAGGGTTCCAGAATCAAGCCTCAGTCATTTTGCCAGGCCAGAGTGTTCCACCATCAAACCTCAGTCATGATCCCAGGCCACATGTTTCCACAATGAAACCTCAGTCATTTTCCCAGGCCAAAGGTTTCCAAAATCAAACCTCAGTCATGTTCCCAGGACACATGGTTCCAGAATCAAACCTGAGTCATGTTCGCGGGCCACAGGTTTCAACCATCAAACCTCAGTCATGTTCCCAGGACACAGGTGTCCAGAATCAAACCTCAGTCATGTTCCCAGGGCACAGGCTTCCAGAAACAAACCTCAGTCATGTTCCCAGGACACAAGTTTCCAGAATCAACCAGATATCATGCTTCCTGGCCACAGTCTTCCAGAATCAAACCTTAGTCATGTTGCCAAGCCACAGGTTTCCACCATCAAACCTCAGACATGTTCCCAGGCCACAGGGTTCTAGAATCCACCGATGTCATGTTGCCAGGCCACAGGGTTCGAGAATCAATCCTCAGTTATGTTTCCAGGCTACAGGGTTCTAGAATAAAACCTCAGTCATGTTCCCAATCCACAGGGTTCCAGAACCAAGGCTCAGTCAGGTTCCCGGGGCACAGTATTCCACAATCTAAACAGATGTCACATGCCCAGTCCCCAGGGTTCCAGAATCCACCGGTGTCATGTTCCCAGGCCACAGGGTTCCAGAATCAATCCTCAGTTACGTTCCCAGGCTACAGGGTTCCAGAATAAAACCTCAGTCATGTTCCCAGTCCACAGGGTTTCAGAACCAAGGCTCAGTCAGCTTCCCGGGGCACAGTATTCCACAATCTAAACAGATGTCATGTTCCCAGGCCACAGTTTTCCAGAATCACGCCTCAGTCATGTTCCCAGGCCACCGGGATCCAGAATCAAACGTCAGTCATGTTGCCAGGCCACAGGTTTCTGCCATCAAACCTCAGTCACGTTCCCGGGCCACAGGGTTCCAGAATCAAGCCTCAGTCATTTTGCCAGGCCAGAGTGTTCCACCATCAAACCTCAGTCATGATCCCAGGCCACATGTTTCCACAATGAAACCTCAGTCATTTTCTCAGGCCAAAGGTTTCCAGAATCAAACCTCAGTCATATTCCCAGGACACATGGTTCCAGAATCAAACCTGAGTCATGTTCGCAGGCCACAGGTTTCAACCATCAAACATCACTCATGTTCCCAGGACACAGGTGTCCAGAATCAAACCTCAGTCATGTACCCAGGGAACAGGCTTCCAGCAACAAACCTTTGTCATATTCCCAGGACACAGGGTTCCAGAATCAAACCTCAGTCTTGTTCCCAGGACAGAAGTTTCCAGAATCAACCCGATATCATGTTTCCTGGCCACAGTCTTCCAGTATCAAACCTCAGTCATGTTGCCAGGCCACAGGGTTCCACCATCAATCCTCACCCATGTTCCCAGGCCACAGGGTTCCAGAATCAAACCGTTCTCATGTTCCCAGGCCACAGGGTTCCAGAATCCACCGATGTCATGTTAAAGGCCACAGGGTTCCAGAATCAAACCGTTCTCATGTTCCCGGGCCACAGGGTTCCAGAATCAAGCCTCAGTCATTTTGCCAGGCCAGAGTGTTCCACCATCAAACCTCAGTCATGATCCCAGGCCACATGTTTCCACAATGAAACCTCAGTCATTTTCCCAGGCCAAAGGTTTCCAAAATCAAACCTCAGTCATGTTCCCAGGACACATGGTTCCAGAATCAAACCTGAGTCATGTTCGCGGGCCACAGGTTTCAACCATCAAACCTCAGTCATGTTCCCAGGACACAGGTGTCCAGAATCAAACCTCAGTCATGTTCCCAGGGCACAGGCTTCCAGAAACAAACCTCAGTCATGTTCCCAGGACACAAGTTTCCAGAATCAACCAGATATCATGCTTCCTGGCCACAGTCTTCCAGAATCAAACCTTAGTCATGTTGCCAAGCCACAGGTTTCCACCATCAAACCTCAGACATGTTCCCAGGCCACAGGGTTCTAGAATCCACCGATGTCATGTTGCCAGGCCACAGGGTTCGAGAATCAATCCTCAGTTATGTTTCCAGGCTACAGGGTTCTAGAATAAAACCTCAGTCATGTTCCCAATCCACAGGGTTCCAGAACCAAGGCTCAGTCAGGTTCCCGGGGCACAGTATTCCACAATCTAAACAGATGTCACATGCCCAGTCCCCAGGGTTCCAGAATCCACCGGTATCATGTTCCCAGGCCACAGGGTTCCAGAATCAATCCTCAGTTACGTTCCCAGGCTACAGGGTTCCAGAATAAAACCTCAGTCATGTTCCCAGTCCACAGGGTTTCAGAACCAAGGCTCAGTCAGCTTCCCGGGGCACAGTATTCCACAATCTAAACAGATGTCATGTTCCCAGGCCACAGTTTTCCAGAATCACGCCTCAGTCATGTTCCCAGGCCACCGGGATCCAGAATCAAACGTCAGTCATGTTGCCAGGCCACAGGTTTCTGCCATCAAACCTCAGTCACGTTCCCGGGCCACAGGGTTCCAGAATCAAGCCTCAGTCATTTTGCCAGGCCAGAGTGTTCCACCATCAAACCTCAGTCATGATCCCAGGCCACATGTTTCCACAATGAAACCTCAGTCATTTTCTCAGGCCAAAGGTTTCCAGAATCAAACCTCAGTCATATTCCCAGGACACATGGTTCCAGAATCAAACCTGAGTCATGTTCGCAGGCCACAGGTTTCAACAATCAAACATCACTCATGTTCCCAGGACACAGGTGTCCAGAATCAAACCTCAGTCATGTACCCAGGGAACAGGCTTCCAGCAACAAACCTTTGTCATATTCCCAGGACACAGGGTTCCAGAATCAAACCTCAGTCTTGTTCCCAGGACAGAAGTTTCCAGAATCAACCCGATATCATGTTTCCTGGCCACAGTCTTCCAGTATCAAACCTCAGTCATGTTGCCAGGCCACAGGGTTCCACCATCAATCCTCACTCATGTTCCCAGGCCACAGGGTTCCAGAATCAAACCGTTCTCATGTTCCCAGGCCACAGGGTTCCAGAATCCACCGATGTCATGTTAAAGGCCACAGGGTTCCAGAATCAAACCGTTCTCATGTTCCCGGGCCACAGGGTTCCAGAATCAAGCCTCAGTCATTTTGCCAGGCCAGAGTGTTCCACCATCAAACCTCAGTCATGATCCCAGGCCACATGTTTCCACAATGAAACCTCAGTCATTTTCCCAGGCCAAAGGTTTCCAAAATCAAACCTCAGTCATGTTCCCAGGACACATGGTTCCAGAATCAAACCTGAGTCATGTTCGCGGGCCACAGGTTTCAACCATCAAACCTCAGTCATGTTCCCAGGACACAGGTGTCCAGAATCAAACCTCAGTCATGTTCCCAGGGCACAGGCTTCCAGAAACAAACCTCAGTCATGTTCCCAGGACACAAGTTTCCAGAATCAACCAGATATCATGCTTCCTGGCCACAGTCTTCCAGAATCAAACCTTAGTCATGTTGCCAAGCCACAGGTTTCCACCATCAAACCTCAGACATGTTCCCAGGCCAGAGGGTTCTAGAATCCACCGATGTCATGTTCCCAGGCCACAGGGTTCGGGAATCAATCCTCAGTTATGTTTCCAGGCTACAGGGTTCTAGAATAAAACCTCAGTCATGTTCCCAATCCACAGGGTTCCAGAACCAAGGCTCAGTCAGGTTCCCGGGGCACAGTATTCCACAATCTAAACAGATGTCACATGCCCAGTCCCCAGGGTTCCAGAATCCACCGGTATCATGTTCCCAGGCCACAGGGTTCCAGAATCAATCCTCAGTTACGTTCCCAGGCTACAGGGTTCCAGAATAAAACCTCAGTCATGTTCCCAGTCCACAGGGTTTCAGAACCAAGGCTCAGTCAGCTTCCCGGGGCACAGTATTCCACAATCTAAACAGATGTCATGTTCCCAGGCCACAGTTTTCCAGAATCACGCCTCAGTCATGTTCCCAGGCCACCGGGATCCAGAATCAAACGTCAGTCATGTTGCCAGGCCACAGGTTTCTGCCATCAAACCTCAGTCACGTTCCCGGGCCACAGGGTTCCAGAATCAAGCCTCAGTCATTTTGCCAGGCCAGAGTGTTCCACCATCAAACCTCAGTCATGATCCCAGGCCACATGTTTCCACAATGAAACCTCAGTCATTTTCTCAGGCCAAAGGTTTCCAGAATCAAACCTCAGTCATATTCCCAGGACACATGGTTCCAGAATCAAACCTGAGTCATGTTCGCAGGCCACAGGTTTCAACAATCAAACATCACTCATGTTCCCAGGACACAGGTGTCCAGAATCAAACCTCAGTCATGTACCCAGGGCACAGGCTTCCAGCAACAAACCTTTGTCATATTCCCAGGACACAGGGTTCCAGAATCAAACCTCAGTCTTGTTCCCAGGACAGAAGTTTCCAGAATCAACCCGATATCATGTTTCCTGGCCACAGTCTTCCAGTATCAAACCTCAGTCATGTTGCCAGGCCACAGGGTTCCACCATCAATCCTCACCCATGTTCCCAGGCCACAGGGTTCCAGAATCAAACCGTTCTCATGTTCCCAGGCCACAGGGTTCCAGAATCCACCGATGTCATGTTAAAGGCCACAGGGTTCCAGAATCAAACCGTTCTCATGTTCCCGGGCCACAGGGTTCCAGAATCAAGCCTCAGTCATTTTGCCAGGCCAGAGTGTTCCACCATCAAACCTCAGTCATGATCCCAGGCCACATGTTTCCACAATGAAACCTCAGTCATTTTCCCAGGCCAAAGGTTTCCAAAATCAAACCTCAGTCATGTTCCCAGGACACATGGTTCCAGAATCAAACCTGAGTCATGTTCGCGGGCCACAGGTTTCAACCATCAAACCTCAGTCATGTTCCCAGGACACAGGTGTCCAGAATCAAACCTCAGTCATGTTCCCAGGGCACAGGCTTCCAGAAACAAACCTCAGTCATGTTCCCAGGACACAAGTTTCCAGAATCAACCAGATATCATGCTTCCTGGCCACAGTCTTCCAGAATCAAACCTTAGTCATGTTGCCAAGCCACAGGTTTCCACCATCAAACCTCAGACATGTTCCCAGGCCACAGGGTTCTAGAATCCACCGATGTCATGTTGCCAGGCCACAGGGTTCGAGAATCAATCCTCAGTTATGTTTCCAGGCTACAGGGTTCTAGAATAAAACCTCAGTCATGTTCCCAATCCACAGGGTTCCAGAACCAAGGCTCAGTCAGGTTCCCGGGGCACAGTATTCCACAATCTAAACAGATGTCACATGCCCAGTCCCCAGGGTTCCAGAATCCACCGGTGTCATGTTCCCAGGCCACAGGGTTCCAGAATCAATCCTCAGTTACGTTCCCAGGCTACAGGGTTCCAGAATAAAACCTCAGTCATGTTCCCAGTCCACAGGGTTTCAGAACCAAGGCTCAGTCAGCTTCCCGGGGCACAGTATTCCACAATCTAAACAGATGTCATGTTCCCAGGCCACAGTTTTCCAGAATCACGCCTCAGTCATGTTCCCAGGCCACCGGGATCCAGAATCAAACGTCAGTCATGTTGCCAGGCCACAGGTTTCTGCCATCAAACCTCAGTCACGTTCCCGGGCCACAGGGTTCCAGAATCAAGCCTCAGTCATTTTGCCAGGCCAGAGTGTTCCACCATCAAACCTCAGTCATGATCCCAGGCCACATGTTTCCACAATGAAACCTCAGTCATTTTCTCAGGCCAAAGGTTTCCAGAATCAAACCTCAGTCATATTCCCAGGACACATGGTTCCAGAATCAAACCTGAGTCATGTTCGCAGGCCACAGGTTTCAACCATCAAACATCACTCATGTTCCCAGGACACAGGTGTCCAGAATCAAACCTCAGTCATGTACCCAGGGCACAGGCTTCCAGCAACAAACCTTTGTCATATTCCCAGGACACAGGGTTCCAGAATCAAACCTCAGTCTTGTTCCCAGGACAGAAGTTTCCAGAATCAACCCGATATCATGTTTCCTGGCCACAGTCTTCCAGTATCAAACCTCAGTCATGTTGCCAGGCCACAGGGTTCCACCATCAATCCTCACCCATGTTCCCAGGCCACAGGGTTCCAGAATCAAACCGTTCTCATGTTCCCAGGCCACAGGGTTCCAGAATCCACCGATGTCATGTTAAAGGCCACAGGGTTCCAGAATCAAACCGTTCTCATGTTCCCGGGCCACAGGGTTCCAGAATCAAGCCTCAGTCATTTTGCCAGGCCAGAGTGTTCCACCATCAAACCTCAGTCATGATCCCAGGCCACATGTTTCCACAATGAAACCTCAGTCATTTTCCCAGGCCAAAGGTTTCCAAAATCAAACCTCAGTCATGTTCCCAGGACACATGGTTCCAGAATCAAACCTGAGTCATGTTCGCGGGCCACAGGTTTCAACCATCAAACCTCAGTCATGTTCCCAGGACACAGGTGTCCAGAATCAAACCTCAGTCATGTTCCCAGGGCACAGGCTTCCAGAAACAAACCTCAGTCATGTTCCCAGGACACAAGTTTCCAGAATCAACCAGATATCATGCTTCCTGGCCACAGTCTTCCAGAATCAAACCTTAGTCATGTTGCCAAGCCACAGGTTTCCACCATCAAACCTCAGACATGTTCCCAGGCCACAGGGTTCTAGAATCCACCGATGTCATGTTGCCAGGCCACAGGGTTCGAGAATCAATCCTCAGTTATGTTTCCAGGCTACAGGGTTCTAGAATAAAACCTCAGTCATGTTCCCAATCCACAGGGTTCCAGAACCAAGGCTCAGTCAGGTTCCCGGGGCACAGTATTCCACAATCTAAACAGATGTCACATGCCCAGTCCCCAGGGTTCCAGAATCCACCGGTGTCATGTTCCCAGGCCACAGGGTTCCAGAATCAATCCTCAGTTACGTTCCCAGGCTACAGGGTTCCAGAATAAAACCTCAGTCATGTTCCCAGTCCACAGGGTTTCAGAACCAAGGCTCAGTCAGCTTCCCGGGGCACAGTATTCCACAATCTAAACAGATGTCATGTTCCCAGGCCACAGTTTTCCAGAATCACGCCTCAGTCATGTTCCCAGGCCACCGGGATCCAGAATCAAACGTCAGTCATGTTGCCAGGCCACAGGTTTCTGCCATCAAACCTCAGTCACGTTCCCGGGCCACAGGGTTCCAGAATCAAGCCTCAGTCATTTTGCCAGGCCAGAGTGTTCCACCATCAAACCTCAGTCATGATCCCAGGCCACATGTTTCCACAATGAAACCTCAGTCATTTTCTCAGGCCAAAGGTTTCCAGAATCAAACCTCAGTCATATTCCCAGGACACATGGTTCCAGAATCAAACCTGAGTCATGTTCGCAGGCCACAGGTTTCAACCATCAAACATCACTCATGTTCCCAGGACACAGGTGTCCAGAATCAAACCTCAGTCATGTACCCAGGGAACAGGCTTCCAGCAACAAACCTTTGTCATATTCCCAGGACACAGGGTTCCAGAATCAAACCTCAGTCTTGTTCCCAGGACAGAAGTTTCCAGAATCAACCCGATATCATGTTTCCTGGCCACAGTCTTCCAGTATCAAACCTCAGTCATGTTGCCAGGCCACAGGGTTCCACCATCAATCCTCACCCATGTTCCCAGGCCACAGGGTTCCAGAATCAAACCGTTCTCATGTTCCCAGGCCACAGGGTTCCAGAATCCACCGATGTCATGTTAAAGGCCACAGGGTTCCAGAATCAAACCGTTCTCATGTTCCCGGGCCACAGGGTTCCAGAATCAAGCCTCAGTCATTTTGCCAGGCCAGAGTGTTCCACCATCAAACCTCAGTCATGATCCCAGGCCACATGTTTCCACAATGAAACCTCAGTCATTTTCCCAGGCCAAAGGTTTCCAAAATCAAACCTCAGTCATGTTCCCAGGACACATGGTTCCAGAATCAAACCTGAGTCATGTTCGCGGGCCACAGGTTTCAACCATCAAACCTCAGTCATGTTCCCAGGACACAGGTGTCCAGAATCAAACCTCAGTCATGTTCCCAGGGCACAGGCTTCCAGAAACAAACCTCAGTCATGTTCCCAGGACACAAGTTTCCAGAATCAACCAGATATCATGCTTCCTGGCCACAGTCTTCCAGAATCAAACCTTAGTCATGTTGCCAAGCCACAGGTTTCCACCATCAAACCTCAGACATGTTCCCAGGCCACAGGGTTCTAGAATCCACCGATGTCATGTTGCCAGGCCACAGGGTTCGAGAATCAATCCTCAGTTATGTTTCCAGGCTACAGGGTTCTAGAATAAAACCTCAGTCATGTTCCCAATCCACAGGGTTCCAGAACCAAGGCTCAGTCAGGTTCCCGGGGCACAGTATTCCACAATCTAAACAGATGTCACATGCCCAGTCCCCAGGGTTCCAGAATCCACCGGTATCATGTTCCCAGGCCACAGGGTTCCAGAATCAATCCTCAGTTACGTTCCCAGGCTACAGGGTTCCAGAATAAAACCTCAGTCATGTTCCCAGTCCACAGGGTTTCAGAACCAAGGCTCAGTCAGCTTCCCGGGGCACAGTATTCCACAATCTAAACAGATGTCATGTTCCCAGGCCACAGTTTTCCAGAATCACGCCTCAGTCATGTTCCCAGGCCACCGGGATCCAGAATCAAACGTCAGTCATGTTGCCAGGCCACAGGTTTCTGCCATCAAACCTCAGTCACGTTCCCGGGCCACAGGGTTCCAGAATCAAGCCTCAGTCATTTTGCCAGGCCAGAGTGTTCCACCATCAAACCTCAGTCATGATCCCAGGCCACATGTTTCCACAATGAAACCTCAGTCATTTTCTCAGGCCAAAGGTTTCCAGAATCAAACCTCAGTCATATTCCCAGGACACATGGTTCCAGAATCAAACCTGAGTCATGTTCGCAGGCCACAGGTTTCAACCATCAAACATCACTCATGTTCCCAGGACACAGGTGTCCAGAATCAAACCTCAGTCATGTACCCAGGGCACAGGCTTCCAGCAACAAACCTTTGTCATATTCCCAGGACACAGGGTTCCAGAATCAAACCTCAGTCTTGTTCCCAGGACAGAAGTTTCCAGAATCAACCCGATATCATGTTTCCTGGCCACAGTCTTCCAGTATCAAACCTCAGTCATGTTGCCAGGCCACAGGGTTCCACCATCAATCCTCACTCATGTTCCCAGGCCACAGGGTTCCAGAATCAAACCGTTCTCATGTTCCCAGGCCACAGGGTTCCAGAATCCACCGATGTCATGTTAAAGGCCACAGGGTTCCAGAATCAAACCGTTCTCATGTTCCCGGGCCACAGGGTTCCAGAATCAAGCCTCAGTCATTTTGCCAGGCCAGAGTGTTCCACCATCAAACCTCAGTCATGATCCCAGGCCACATGTTTCCACAATGAAACCTCAGTCATTTTCCCAGGCCAAAGGTTTCCAAAATCAAACCTCAGTCATGTTCCCAGGACACATGGTTCCAGAATCAAACCTGAGTCATGTTCGCGGGCCACAGGTTTCAACCATCAAACCTCAGTCATGTTCCCAGGACACAGGTGTCCAGAATCAAACCTCAGTCATGTTCCCAGGGCACAGGCTTCCAGAAACAAACCTCAGTCATGTTCCCAGGACACAAGTTTCCAGAATCAACCAGATATCATGCTTCCTGGCCACAGTCTTCCAGAATCAAACCTTAGTCATGTTGCCAAGCCACAGGTTTCCACCATCAAACCTCAGACATGTTCCCAGGCCAGAGGGTTCTAGAATCCACCGATGTCATGTTCCCAGGCCACAGGGTTCGGGAATCAATCCTCAGTTATGTTTCCAGGCTACAGGGTTCTAGAATAAAACCTCAGTCATGTTCCCAATCCACAGGGTTCCAGAACCAAGGCTCAGTCAGGTTCCCGGGGCACAGTATTCCACAATCTAAACAGATGTCACATGCCCAGTCCCCAGGGTTCCAGAATCCACCGGTATCATGTTCCCAGGCCACAGGGTTCCAGAATCAATCCTCAGTTACGTTCCCAGGCTACAGGGTTCCAGAATAAAACCTCAGTCATGTTCCCAGTCCACAGGGTTTCAGAACCAAGGCTCAGTCAGCTTCCCGGGGCACAGTATTCCACAATCTAAACAGATGTCATGTTCCCAGGCCACAGTTTTCCAGAATCACGCCTCAGTCATGTTCCCAGGCCACCGGGATCCAGAATCAAACGTCAGTCATGTTGCCAGGCCACAGGTTTCTGCCATCAAACCTCAGTCACGTTCCCGGGCCACAGGGTTCCAGAATCAAGCCTCAGTCATTTTGCCAGGCCAGAGTGTTCCACCATCAAACCTCAGTCATGATCCCAGGCCACATGTTTCCACAATGAAACCTCAGTCATTTTCTCAGGCCAAAGGTTTCCAGAATCAAACCTCAGTCATATTCCCAGGACACATGGTTCCAGAATCAAACCTGAGTCATGTTCGCAGGCCACAGGTTTCAACAATCAAACATCACTCATGTTCCCAGGACACAGGTGTCCAGAATCAAACCTCAGTCATGTACCCAGGGCACAGGCTTCCAGCAACAAACCTTTGTCATATTCCCAGGACACAGGGTTCCAGAATCAAACCTCAGTCTTGTTCCCAGGACAGAAGTTTCCAGAATCAACCCGATATCATGTTTCCTGGCCACAGTCTTCCAGTATCAAACCTCAGTCATGTTGCCAGGCCACAGGGTTCCACCATCAATCCTCACCCATGTTCCCAGGCCACAGGGTTCCAGAATCAAACCGTTCTCATGTTCCCAGGCCACAGGGTTCCAGAATCCACCGATGTCATGTTAAAGGCCACAGGGTTCCAGAATCAAACCGTTCTCATGTTCCCGGGCCACAGGGTTCCAGAATCAAGCCTCAGTCATTTTGCCAGGCCAGAGTGTTCCACCATCAAACCTCAGTCATGATCCCAGGCCACATGTTTCCACAATGAAACCTCAGTCATTTTCCCAGGCCAAAGGTTTCCAAAATCAAACCTCAGTCATGTTCCCAGGACACATGGTTCCAGAATCAAACCTGAGTCATGTTCGCGGGCCACAGGTTTCAACCATCAAACCTCAGTCATGTTCCCAGGACACAGGTGTCCAGAATCAAACCTCAGTCATGTTCCCAGGGCACAGGCTTCCAGAAACAAACCTCAGTCATGTTCCCAGGACACAAGTTTCCAGAATCAACCAGATATCATGCTTCCTGGCCACAGTCTTCCAGAATCAAACCTTAGTCATGTTGCCAAGCCACAGGTTTCCACCATCAAACCTCAGACATGTTCCCAGGCCAGAGGGTTCTAGAATCCACCGATGTCATGTTCCCAGGCCACAGGGTTCGGGAATCAATCCTCAGTTATGTTTCCAGGCTACAGGGTTCTAGAATAAAACCTCAGTCATGTTCCCAATCCACAGGGTTCCAGAACCAAGGCTCAGTCAGGTTCCCGGGGCACAGTATTCCACAATCTAAACAGATGTCACATGCCCAGTCCCCAGGGTTCCAGAATCCACCGGTATCATGTTCCCAGGCCACAGGGTTCCAGAATCAATCCTCAGTTACGTTCCCAGGCTACAGGGTTCCAGAATAAAACCTCAGTCATGTTCCCAGTCCACAGGGTTTCAGAACCAAGGCTCAGTCAGCTTCCCGGGGCACAGTATTCCACAATCTAAACAGATGTCATGTTCCCAGGCCACAGTTTTCCAGAATCACGCCTCAGTCATGTTCCCAGGCCACCGGGATCCAGAATCAAACGTCAGTCATGTTGCCAGGCCACAGGTTTCTGCCATCAAACCTCAGTCACGTTCCCGGGCCACAGGGTTCCAGAATCAAGCCTCAGTCATTTTGCCAGGCCAGAGTGTTCCACCATCAAACCTCAGTCATGATCCCAGGCCACATGTTTCCACAATGAAACCTCAGTCATTTTCTCAGGCCAAAGGTTTCCAGAATCAAACCTCAGTCATATTCCCAGGACACATGGTTCCAGAATCAAACCTGAGTCATGTTCGCAGGCCACAGGTTTCAACCATCAAACATCACTCATGTTCCCAGGACACAGGTGTCCAGAATCAAACCTCAGTCATGTACCCAGGGCACAGGCTTCCAGCAACAAACCTTTGTCATATTCCCAGGACACAGGGTTCCAGAATCAAACCTCAGTCTTGTTCCCAGGACAGAAGTTTCCAGAATCAACCCGATATCATGTTTCCTGGCCACAGTCTTCCAGTATCAAACCTCAGTCATGTTGCCAGGCCACAGGGTTCCACCATCAATCCTCACCCATGTTCCCAGGCCACAGGGTTCCAGAATCAAACCGTTCTCATGTTCCCAGGCCACAGGGTTCCAGAATCCACCGATGTCATGTTAAAGGCCACAGGGTTCCAGAATCAAACCGTTCTCATGTTCCCGGGCCACAGGGTTCCAGAATCAAGCCTCAGTCATTTTGCCAGGCCAGAGTGTTCCACCATCAAACCTCAGTCATGATCCCAGGCCACATGTTTCCACAATGAAACCTCAGTCATTTTCCCAGGCCAAAGGTTTCCAAAATCAAACCTCAGTCATGTTCCCAGGACACATGGTTCCAGAATCAAACCTGAGTCATGTTCGCGGGCCACAGGTTTCAACCATCAAACCTCAGTCATGTTCCCAGGACACAGGTGTCCAGAATCAAACCTCAGTCATGTTCCCAGGGCACAGGCTTCCAGAAACAAACCTCAGTCATGTTCCCAGGACACAAGTTTCCAGAATCAACCAGATATCATGCTTCCTGGCCACAGTCTTCCAGAATCAAACCTTAGTCATGTTGCCAAGCCACAGGTTTCCACCATCAAACCTCAGACATGTTCCCAGGCCAGAGGGTTCTAGAATCCACCGATGTCATGTTGCCAGGCCACAGGGTTCGAGAATCAATCCTCAGTTATGTTTCCAGGCTACAGGGTTCTAGAATAAAACCTCAGTCATGTTCCCAATCCACAGGGTTCCAGAACCAAGGCTCAGTCAGGTTCCCGGGGCACAGTATTCCACAATCTAAACAGATGTCACATGCCCAGTCCCCAGGGTTCCAGAATCCACCGGTGTCATGTTCCCAGGCCACAGGGTTCCAGAATCAATCCTCAGTTACGTTCCCAGGCTACAGGGTTCCAGAATAAAACCTCAGTCATGTTCCCAGTCCACAGGGTTTCAGAACCAAGGCTCAGTCAGCTTCCCGGGGCACAGTATTCCACAATCTAAACAGATGTCATGTTCCCAGGCCACAGTTTTCCAGAATCACGCCTCAGTCATGTTCCCAGGCCACCGGGATCCAGAATCAAACGTCAGTCATGTTGCCAGGCCACAGGTTTCTGCCATCAAACCTCAGTCACGTTCCCGGGCCACAGGGTTCCAGAATCAAGCCTCAGTCATTTTGCCAGGCCAGAGTGTTCCACCATCAAACCTCAGTCATGATCCCAGGCCACATGTTTCCACAATGAAACCTCAGTCATTTTCTCAGGCCAAAGGTTTCCAGAATCAAACCTCAGTCATATTCCCAGGACACATGGTTCCAGAATCAAACCTGAGTCATGTTCGCAGGCCACAGGTTTCAACCATCAAACATCACTCATGTTCCCAGGACACAGGTGTCCAGAATCAAACCTCAGTCATGTACCCAGGGAACAGGCTTCCAGCAACAAACCTTTGTCATATTCCCAGGACACAGGGTTCCAGAATCAAACCTCAGTCTTGTTCCCAGGACAGAAGTTTCCAGAATCAACCCGATATCATGTTTCCTGGCCACAGTCTTCCAGTATCAAACCTCAGTCATGTTGCCAGGCCACAGGGTTCCACCATCAATCCTCACCCATGTTCCCAGGCCACAGGGTTCCAGAATCAAACCGTTCTCATGTTCCCAGGCCACAGGGTTCCAGAATCCACCGATGTCATGTTAAAGGCCACAGGGTTCCAGAATCAAACCGTTCTCATGTTCCCGGGCCACAGGGTTCCAGAATCAAGCCTCAGTCATTTTGCCAGGCCAGAGTGTTCCACCATCAAACCTCAGTCATGATCCCAGGCCACATGTTTCCACAATGAAACCTCAGTCATTTTCCCAGGCCAAAGGTTTCCAAAATCAAACCTCAGTCATGTTCCCAGGACACATGGTTCCAGAATCAAACCTGAGTCATGTTCGCGGGCCACAGGTTTCAACCATCAAACCTCAGTCATGTTCCCAGGACACAGGTGTCCAGAATCAAACCTCAGTCATGTTCCCAGGGCACAGGCTTCCAGAAACAAACCTCAGTCATGTTCCCAGGACACAAGTTTCCAGAATCAACCAGATATCATGCTTCCTGGCCACAGTCTTCCAGAATCAAACCTTAGTCATGTTGCCAAGCCACAGGTTTCCACCATCAAACCTCAGACATGTTCCCAGGCCACAGGGTTCTAGAATCCACCGATGTCATGTTGCCAGGCCACAGGGTTCGAGAATCAATCCTCAGTTATGTTTCCAGGCTACAGGGTTCTAGAATAAAACCTCAGTCATGTTCCCAATCCACAGGGTTCCAGAACCAAGGCTCAGTCAGGTTCCCGGGGCACAGTATTCCACAATCTAAACAGATGTCACATGCCCAGTCCCCAGGGTTCCAGAATCCACCGGTGTCATGTTCCCAGGCCACAGGGTTCCAGAATCAATCCTCAGTTACGTTCCCAGGCTACAGGGTTCCAGAATAAAACCTCAGTCATGTTCCCAGTCCACAGGGTTTCAGAACCAAGGCTCAGTCAGCTTCCCGGGGCACAGTATTCCACAATCTAAACAGATGTCATGTTCCCAGGCCACAGTTTTCCAGAATCACGCCTCAGTCATGTTCCCAGGCCACCGGGATCCAGAATCAAACGTCAGTCATGTTGCCAGGCCACAGGTTTCTGCCATCAAACCTCAGTCACGTTCCCGGGCCACAGGGTTCCAGAATCAAGCCTCAGTCATTTTGCCAGGCCAGAGTGTTCCACCATCAAACCTCAGTCATGATCCCAGGCCACATGTTTCCACAATGAAACCTCAGTCATTTTCTCAGGCCAAAGGTTTCCAGAATCAAACCTCAGTCATATTCCCAGGACACATGGTTCCAGAATCAAACCTGAGTCATGTTCGCAGGCCACAGGTTTCAACCATCAAACATCACTCATGTTCCCAGGACACAGGTGTCCAGAATCAAACCTCAGTCATGTACCCAGGGAACAGGCTTCCAGCAACAAACCTTTGTCATATTCCCAGGACACAGGGTTCCAGAATCAAACCTCAGTCTTGTTCCCAGGACAGAAGTTTCCAGAATCAACCCGATATCATGTTTCCTGGCCACAGTCTTCCAGTATCAAACCTCAGTCATGTTGCCAGGCCACAGGGTTCCACCATCAATCCTCACCCATGTTCCCAGGCCACAGGGTTCCAGAATCAAACCGTTCTCATGTTCCCAGGCCACAGGGTTCCAGAATCCACCGATGTCATGTTAAAGGCCACAGGGTTCCAGAATCAAACCGTTCTCATGTTCCCGGGCCACAGGGTTCCAGAATCAAGCCTCAGTCATTTTGCCAGGCCAGAGTGTTCCACCATCAAACCTCAGTCATGATCCCAGGCCACATGTTTCCACAATGAAACCTCAGTCATTTTCCCAGGCCAAAGGTTTCCAAAATCAAACCTCAGTCATGTTCCCAGGACAAATGGTTCCAGAATCAAACCTGAGTCATGTTCGCGGGCCACAGGTTTCAACCATCAAACCTCAGTCATGTTCCCAGGACACAGGTGTCCAGAATCAAACCTCAGTCATGTTCCCAGGGCACAGGCTTCCAGAAACAAACCTCAGTCATGTTCCCAGGACACAAGTTTCCAGAATCAACCAGATATCATGCTTCCTGGCCACAGTCTTCCAGAATCAAACCTTAGTCATGTTGCCAAGCCACAGGTTTCCACCATCAAACCTCAGACATGTTCCCAGGCCACAGGGTTCTAGAATCCACCGATGTCATGTTGCCAGGCCACAGGGTTCGAGAATCAATCCTCAGTTATGTTTCCAGGCTACAGGGTTCTAGAATAAAACCTCAGTCATGTTCCCAATCCACAGGGTTCCAGAACCAAGGCTCAGTCAGGTTCCCGGGGCACAGTATTCCACAATCTAAACAGATGTCACATGCCCAGTCCCCAGGGTTCCAGAATCCACCGGTATCATGTTCCCAGGCCACAGGGTTCCAGAATCAATCCTCAGTTACGTTCCCAGGCTACAGGGTTCAAGAATAAAACCTCAGTCATGTTCCCAGTCCACAGGGTTTCAGAACCAAGGCTCAGTCAGCTTCCCGGGGCACAGTATTCCACAATCTAAACAGATGTCATGTTCCCAGGCCACAGTTTTCCAGAATCACGCCTCAGTCATGTTCCCAGGCCACCGGGATCCAGAATCAAACGTCAGTCATGTTGCCAGGCCACAGGTTTCTGCCATCAAACCTCAGTCACGTTCCCGGGCCACAGGGTTCCAGAATCAAGCCTCAGTCATTTTGCCAGGCCAGAGTGTTCCACCATCAAACCTCAGTCATGATCCCAGGCCACATGTTTCCACAATGAAACCTCAGTCATTTTCTCAGGCCAAAGGTTTCCAGAATCAAACCTCAGTCATATTCCCAGGACACATGGTTCCAGAATCAAACCTGAGTCATGTTCGCAGGCCACAGGTTTCAACAATCAAACATCACTCATGTTCCCAGGACACAGGTGTCCAGAATCAAACCTCAGTCATGTACCCAGGGAACAGGCTTCCAGCAACAAACCTTTGTCATATTCCCAGGACACAGGGTTCCAGAATCAAACCTCAGTCTTGTTCCCAGGACAGAAGTTTCCAGAATCAACCCGATATCATGTTTCCTGGCCACAGTCTTCCAGTATCAAACCTCAGTCATGTTGCCAGGCCACAGGGTTCCACCATCAATCCTCACTCATGTTCCCAGGCCACAGGGTTCCAGAATCAAACCGTTCTCATGTTCCCAGGCCACAGGGTTCCAGAATCCACCGATGTCATGTTAAAGGCCACAGGGTTCCAGAATCAAACCGTTCTCATGTTCCCGGGCCACAGGGTTCCAGAATCAAGCCTCAGTCATTTTGCCAGGCCAGAGTGTTCCACCATCAAACCTCAGTCATGATCCCAGGCCACATGTTTCCACAATGAAACCTCAGTCATTTTCCCAGGCCAAAGGTTTCCAAAATCAAACCTCAGTCATGTTCCCAGGACACATGGTTCCAGAATCAAACCTGAGTCATGTTCGCGGGCCACAGGTTTCAACCATCAAACCTCAGTCATGTTCCCAGGACACAGGTGTCCAGAATCAAACCTCAGTCATGTTCCCAGGGCACAGGCTTCCAGAAACAAACCTCAGTCATGTTCCCAGGACACAAGTTTCCAGAATCAACCAGATATCATGCTTCCTGGCCACAGTCTTCCAGAATCAAACCTTAGTCATGTTGCCAAGCCACAGGTTTCCACCATCAAACCTCAGACATGTTCCCAGGCCAGAGGGTTCTAGAATCCACCGATGTCATGTTCCCAGGCCACAGGGTTCGGGAATCAATCCTCAGTTATGTTTCCAGGCTACAGGGTTCTAGAATAAAACCTCAGTCATGTTCCCAATCCACAGGGTTCCAGAACCAAGGCTCAGTCAGGTTCCCGGGGCACAGTATTCCACAATCTAAACAGATGTCACATGCCCAGTCCCCAGGGTTCCAGAATCCACCGGTATCATGTTCCCAGGCCACAGGGTTCCAGAATCAATCCTCAGTTACGTTCCCAGGCTACAGGGTTCCAGAATAAAACCTCAGTCATGTTCCCAGTCCACAGGGTTTCAGAACCAAGGCTCAGTCAGCTTCCCGGGGCACAGTATTCCACAATCTAAACAGATGTCATGTTCCCAGGCCACAGTTTTCCAGAATCACGCCTCAGTCATGTTCCCAGGCCACCGGGATCCAGAATCAAACGTCAGTCATGTTGCCAGGCCACAGGTTTCTGCCATCAAACCTCAGTCACGTTCCCGGGCCACAGGGTTCCAGAATCAAGCCTCAGTCATTTTGCCAGGCCAGAGTGTTCCACCATCAAACCTCAGTCATGATCCCAGGCCACATGTTTCCACAATGAAACCTCAGTCATTTTCTCAGGCCAAAGGTTTCCAGAATCAAACCTCAGTCATATTCCCAGGACACATGGTTCCAGAATCAAACCTGAGTCATGTTCGCAGGCCACAGGTTTCAACAATCAAACATCACTCATGTTCCCAGGACACAGGTGTCCAGAATCAAACCTCAGTCATGTACCCAGGGCACAGGCTTCCAGCAACAAACCTTTGTCATATTCCCAGGACACAGGGTTCCAGAATCAAACCTCAGTCTTGTTCCCAGGACAGAAGTTTCCAGAATCAACCCGATATCATGTTTCCTGGCCACAGTCTTCCAGTATCAAACCTCAGTCATGTTGCCAGGCCACAGGGTTCCACCATCAATCCTCACCCATGTTCCCAGGCCACAGGGTTCCAGAATCAAACCGTTCTCATGTTCCCAGGCCACAGGGTTCCAGAATCCACCGATGTCATGTTAAAGGCCACAGGGTTCCAGAATCAAACCGTTCTCATGTTCCCGGGCCACAGGGTTCCAGAATCAAGCCTCAGTCATTTTGCCAGGCCAGAGTGTTCCACCATCAAACCTCAGTCATGATCCCAGGCCACATGTTTCCACAATGAAACCTCAGTCATTTTCCCAGGCCAAAGGTTTCCAAAATCAAACCTCAGTCATGTTCCCAGGACACATGGTTCCAGAATCAAACCTGAGTCATGTTCGCGGGCCACAGGTTTCAACCATCAAACCTCAGTCATGTTCCCAGGACACAGGTGTCCAGAATCAAACCTCAGTCATGTTCCCAGGGCACAGGCTTCCAGAAACAAACCTCAGTCATGTTCCCAGGACACAAGTTTCCAGAATCAACCAGATATCATGCTTCCTGGCCACAGTCTTCCAGAATCAAACCTTAGTCATGTTGCCAAGCCACAGGTTTCCACCATCAAACCTCAGACATGTTCCCAGGCCACAGGGTTCTAGAATCCACCGATGTCATGTTGCCAGGCCACAGGGTTCGAGAATCAATCCTCAGTTATGTTTCCAGGCTACAGGGTTCTAGAATAAAACCTCAGTCATGTTCCCAATCCACAGGGTTCCAGAACCAAGGCTCAGTCAGGTTCCCGGGGCACAGTATTCCACAATCTAAACAGATGTCACATGCCCAGTCCCCAGGGTTCCAGAATCCACCGGTATCATGTTCCCAGGCCACAGGGTTCCAGAATCAATCCTCAGTTACGTTCCCAGGCTACAGGGTTCCAGAATAAAACCTCAGTCATGTTCCCAGTCCACAGGGTTTCAGAACCAAGGCTCAGTCAGGTTCCCGGGGCACAGTATTCCACAATCTAAACAGATGTCATGTTCCCAGGCCACAGTTTTCCAGAATCACGCCTCAGTCATGTTCCCAGGCCACCGGGATCCAGAATCAAACGTCAGTCATGTTGCCAGGCCACAGGTTTCTGCCATCAAACCTCAGTCACGTTCCCGGGCCACAGGGTTCCAGAATCAAGCCTCAGTCATTTTGCCAGGCCAGAGTGTTCCACCATCAAACCTCAGTCATGATCCCAGGCCACATGTTTCCACAATGAAACCTCAGTCATTTTCTCAGGCCAAAGGTTTCCAGAATCAAACCTCAGTCATATTCCCAGGACACATGGTTCCAGAATCAAACCTGAGTCATGTTCGCAGGCCACAGGTTTCAACAATCAAACATCACTCATGTTCCCAGGACACAGGTGTCCAGAATCAAACCTCAGTCATGTACCCAGGGCACAGGCTTCCAGCAACAAACCTTTGTCATATTCCCAGGACACAGGGTTCCAGAATCAAACCTCAGTCTTGTTCCCAGGACAGAAGTTTCCAGAATCAACCCGATATCATGTTTCCTGGCCACAGTCTTCCAGTATCAAACCTCAGTCATGTTGCCAGGCCACAGGGTTCCACCATCAATCCTCACCCATGTTCCCAGGCCACAGGGTTCCAGAATCAAACCGTTCTCATGTTCCCAGGCCACAGGGTTCCAGAATCCACCGATGTCATGTTAAAGGCCACAGGGTTCCAGAATCAAACCGTTCTCATGTTCCCGGGCCACAGGGTTCCAGAATCAAGCCTCAGTCATTTTGCCAGGCCAGAGTGTTCCACCATCAAACCTCAGTCATGATCCCAGGCCACATGTTTCCACAATGAAACCTCAGTCATTTTCCCAGGCCAAAGGTTTCCAAAATGAAACCTCAGTCATGTTCCCAGGACACATGGTTCCAGAATCAAACCTGAGTCATGTTCGCGGGCCACAGGTTTCAACCATCAAACCTCAGTCATGTTCCCAGGACACAGGTGTCCAGAATCAAACCTCAGTCATGTTCCCAGGGCACAGGCTTCCAGAAACAAACCTCAGTCATGTTCCCAGGACACAAGTTTCCAGAATCAACCAGATATCATGCTTCCTGGCCACAGTCTTCCAGAATCAAACCTTAGTCATGTTGCCAAGCCACAGGTTTCCACCATCAAACCTCAGACATGTTCCCAGGCCACAGGGTTCTAGAATCCACCGATGTCATGTTGCCAGGCCACAGGGTTCGAGAATCAATCCTCAGTTATGTTTCCAGGCTACAGGGTTCTAGAATAAAACCTCAGTCATGTTCCCAATCCACAGGGTTCCAGAACCAAGGCTCAGTCAGGTTCCCGGGGCACAGTATTCCACAATCTAAACAGATGTCACATGCCCAGTCCCCAGGGTTCCAGAATCCACCGGTATCATGTTCCCAGGCCACAGGGTTCCAGAATCAATCCTCAGTTACGTTCCCAGGCTACAGGGTTCCAGAATAAAACCTCAGTCATGTTCCCAGTCCACAGGGTTTCAGAACCAAGGCTCAGTCAGCTTCCCGGGGCACAGTATTCCACAATCTAAACAGATGTCATGTTCCCAGGCCACAGTTTTCCAGAATCACGCCTCAGTCATGTTCCCAGGCCACCGGGATCCAGAATCAAACGCCAGTCATGTTGCCAGGCCACAGGTTTCTGCCATCAAACCTCAGTCACGTTCCCGGGCCACAGGGTTCCAGAATCAAGCCTCAGTCATTTTGCCAGGCCAGAGTGTTCCACCATCAAACCTCAGTCATGATCCCAGGCCACATGTTTCCACAATGAAACCTCAGTCATTTTCTCAGGCCAAAGGTTTCCAGAATCAAACCTCAGTCATATTCCCAGGACACATGGTTCCAGAATCAAACCTGAGTCATGTTCGCAGGCCACAGGTTTCAACAATCAAACATCACTCATGTTCCCAGGACACAGGTGTCCAGAATCAAACCTCAGTCATGTATCCAGGGAACAGGCTTCCAGCAACAAACCTTTGTCATATTCCCAGGACACAGGGTTCCAGAATCAAACCTCAGTCTTGTTCCCAGGACAGAAGTTTCCAGAATCAACCCGATATCATGTTTCCTGGCCACAGTCTTCCAGTATCAAACCTCAGTCATGTTGCCAGGCCACAGGGTTCCACCATCAATCCTCACTCATGTTCCCAGGCCACAGGGTTCCAGAATCAAACCGTTCTCATGTTCCCAGGCCACAGGGTTCCAGAATCCACCGATGTCATGTTAAAGGCCACAGGGTTCCAGAATCAAACCGTTCTCATGTTCCTGGGCCACAGGTTTCCAGAATCAAGCCTCAGTCATTTTGCCAGGCCAGAGTGTTCCACCATCAAACCTCAGTCATGATCCCAGGCCACATGTTTCCACAATGAAACCTCAGTCATTTTCCCAGGCCAAAGGTTTCCAAAATCAAACCTCAGTCATGTTCCCAGGACACATGGTTCCAGAATCAAACCTGAGTCATGTTCGCGGGCCACAGGTTTCAACCATCAAACCTCAGTCATGTTCCCAGGACACAGGTGTCCAGAATCAAACCTCAGTCATGTTCCCAGGGCACAGGCTTCCAGAAACAAACCTCAGTCATGTTCCCAGGACACAGGTTTCCAGAATCAACCAGATATCATGCTTCCTGGCCACAGTCTTCCAGAATCAAACCTTAGTCATGTTGCCAAGCCACAGGTTTCCACCATCAAACCTCAGACATGTTCCCAGGCCACAGGGTTCTAGAATCCACCGATGTCATGTTGCCAGGCCACAGGGTTCGAGAATCAATCCTCAGTTATGTTTCCAGGCTACAGGGTTCTAGAATAAAACCTCAGTCATGTTCCCAATCCACAGGGTTCCAGAACCAAGGCTCAGTCAGGTTCCCGGGGCACAGTATTCCACAATCTAAACAGATGTCACATGCCCAGTCCCCAGGGTTCCAGAATCCACCGGTATCATGTTCCCAGGCCACAGGGTTCCAGAATCAATCCTCAGTTATGTTCCCAGGCTACAGGGTTCCAGAATAAAACCTCAGTCATGTTCCCAGTCCACAGGGTTTCAGAACCAAGGCTCAGTCAGGTTCCCGGGGCACAGTATTCCACAATCTAAACAGATGTCATGTTCCCAGGCCACAGTTTTCCAGAATCACGCCTCAGTCATGTTCCCAGGCCACCGGGATCCAGAATCAAACGTCAGTCATGTTGCCAGGCCACAGGTTTCTGCCATCAAACCTCAGTCACGTTCCCGGGCCACAGGGTTCCAGAATCAAGCCTCAGTCATTTTGCCAGGCCAGAGTGTTCCACCATCAAACCTCAGTCATGATCCCAGGCCACATGTTTCCACAATGAAACCTCAGTCATTTTCTCAGGCCAAAGGTTTCCAGAATCAAACCTCAGTCATATTCCCAGGACACATGGTTCCAGAATCAAACCTGAGTCATGTTCGCAGGCCACAGGTTTCAACAATCAAACATCACTCATGTTCCCAGGACACAGGTGTCCAGAATCAAACCTCAGTCATGTACCCAGGGCACAGGCTTCCAGCAACAAACCTTTGTCATATTCCCAGGACACAGGGTTCCAGAATCAAACCTCAGTCTTGTTCCCAGGACAGAAGTTTCCAGAATCAACCCGATATCATGTTTCCTGGCCACAGTCTTCCAGTATCAAACCTCAGTCATGTTGCCAGGCCACAGGGTTCCACCATCAATCCTCACCCATGTTCCCAGGCCACAGGGTTCCAGAATCAAACCGTTCTCATGTTCCCAGGCCACAGGGTTCCAGAATCCACCGATGTCATGTTAAAGGCCACAGGGTTCCAGAATCAAACCGTTCTCATGTTCCCGGGCCACAGGGTTCCAGAATCAAGCCTCAGTCATTTTGCCAGGCCAGAGTGTTCCACCATCAAACCTCAGTCATGATCCCAGGCCACATGTTTCCACAATGAAACCTCAGTCATTTTCCCAGGCCAAAGGTTTCCAAAATCAAACCTCAGTCATGTTCCCAGGACACATGGTTCCAGAATCAAACCTGAGTCATGTTCGCGGGCCACAGGTATCAACCATCAAACCTCAGTCATGTTCCCAGGACACAGGTGTCCAGAATCAAACCTCAGTCATGTTCCCAGGGCACAGGCTTCCAGAAACAAACCTCAGTCATGTTCCCAGGACACAAGTTTCCAGAATCAACCAGATATCATGCTTCCTGGCCACAGTCTTCCAGAATCAAACCTTAGTCATGTTGCCAAGCCACAGGTTTCCACCATCAAACCTCAGACATGTTCCCAGGCCACAGGGTTCTAGAATCCACCGATGTCATGTTGCCAGGCCACAGGGTTCGAGAATCAATCCTCAGTTATGTTTCCAGGCTACAGGGTTCTAGAATAAAACCTCAGTCATGTTCCCAATCCACAGGGTTCCAGAACCAAGGCTCAGTCAGGTTCCCGGGGCACAGTATTCCACAATCTAAACAGATGTCACATGCCCAGTCCCCAGGGTTCCAGAATCCACCGGTATCATGTTCCCAGGCCACAGGGTTCCAGAATCAATCCTCAGTTACGTTCCCAGGCTACAGGGTTCCAGAATAAAACCTCAGTCATGTTCCCAGTCCACAGGGTTTCAGAACCAAGGCTCAGTCAGCTTCCCGGGGCACAGTATTCCACAATCTAAACAGATGTCATGTTCCCAGGCCACAGTTTTCCAGAATCACGCCTCAGTCATGTTCCCAGGCCACCGGGATCCAGAATCAAACGTCAGTCATGTTGCCAGGCCACAGGTTTCTGCCATCAAACCTCAGTCACGTTCCCGGGCCACAGGGTTCCAGAATCAAGCCTCAGTCATTTTGCCAGGCCAGAGTGTTCCACCATCAAACCTCAGTCATGATCCCAGGCCACATGTTTCCACAATGAAACCTCAGTCATTTTCTCAGGCCAAAGGTTTCCAGAATCAAACCTCAGTCATATTCCCAGGACACATGGTTCCAGAATCAAACCTGAGTCATGTTCGCAGGCCACAGGTTTCAACAATCAAACATCACTCATGTTCCCAGGACACAGGTGTCCAGAATCAAACCTCAGTCATGTACCCAGGGCACAGGCTTCCAGCAACAAACCTTTGTCATATTCCCAGGACACAGGGTTCCAGAATCAAACCTCAGTCTTGTTCCCAGGACAGAAGTTTCCAGAATCAACCCGATATCATGTTTCCTGGCCACAGTCTTCCAGTATCAAACCTCAGTCATGTTGCCAGGCCACAGGGTTCCACCATCAATCCTCACCCATGTTCCCAGGCCACAGGGTTCCAGAATCAAACCGTTCTCATGTTCCCAGGCCACAGGGTTCCAGAATCCACCGATGTCATGTTAAAGGCCACAGGGTTCCAGAATCAAACCGTTCTCATGTTCCCGGGCCACAGGGTTCCAGAATCAAGCCTCAGTCATTTTGCCAGGCCAGAGTGTTCCACCATCAAACCTCAGTCATGATCCCAGGCCACATGTTTCCACAATGAAACCTCAGTCATTTTCCCAGGCCAAAGGTTTCCAAAATCAAACCTCAGTCATGTTCCCAGGACACATGGTTCCAGAATCAAACCTGAGTCATGTTCGCGGGCCACAGGTTTCAACCATCAAACCTCAGTCATGTTCCCAGGACACAGGTGTCCAGAATCAAACCTCAGTCAGGTTCCCAGGGCACAGGCTTCCAGAAACAAACCTCAGTCATGTTCCCAGGACACAAGTTTCCAGAATCAACCAGATATCATGCTTCCTGGCCACAGTCTTCCAGAATCAAACCTTAGTCATGTTGCCAAGCCACAGGTTTCCACCATCAAACCTCAGACATGTTCCCAGGCCACAGGGTTCTAGAATCCACCGATGTCATGTTGCCAGGCCACAGGGTTCGAGAATCAATCCTCAGTTATGTTTCCAGGCTACAGGGTTCTAGAATAAAACCTCAGTCATGTTCCCAATCCACAGGGTTCCAGAACCAAGGCTCAGTCAGGTTCCCGGGGCACAGTATTCCACAATCTAAACAGATGTCACATGCCCAGTCCCCAGGGTTCCAGAATCCACCGGTATCATGTTCCCAGGCCACAGGGTTCCAGAATCAATCCTCAGTTACGTTCCCAGGCTACAGGGTTCCAGAATAAAACCTCAGTCATGTTCCCAGTCCACAGGGTTTCAGAACCAAGGCTCAGTCAGCTTCCCGGGGCACAGTATTCCACAATCTAAACAGATGTCATGTTCCCAGGCCACAGTTTTCCAGAATCACGCCTCAGTCATGTTCCCAGGCCACCGGGATCCAGAATCAAACGTCAGTCATGTTGCCAGGCCACAGGTTTCTGCCATCAAACCTCAGTCACGTTCCCGGGCCACAGGGTTCCAGAATCAAGCCTCAGTCATTTTGCCAGGCCAGAGTGTTCCACCATCAAACCTCAGTCATGATCCCAGGCCACATGTTTCCACAGTGAAACCTCAGTCATTTTCTCAGGCCAAAGGTTTCCAGAATCAAACCTCAGTCATATTCCCAGGACACATGGTTCCAGAATCAAACCTGAGTCATGTTCGCAGGCCACAGGTTTCAACCATCAAACATCACTCATGTTCCCAGGACACAGGTGTCCAGAATCAAACCTCAGTCATGTACCCAGGGCACAGGCTTCCAGCAACAAACCTTTGTCATATTCCCAGGACACAGGGTTCCAGAATCAAACCTCAGTCTTGTTCCCAGGACAGAAGTTTCCAGAATCAACCCGATATCATGTTTCCTGGCCACAGTCTTCCAGTATCAAACCTCAGTCATGTTGCCAGGCCACAGGGTTCCACCATCAATCCTCACCCATGTTCCCAGGCCACAGGGTTCCAGAATCAAACCGTTCTCATGTTCCCAGGCCACAGGGTTCCAGAATCCACCGATGTCATGTTAAAGGCCACAGGGTTCCAGAATCAAACCGTTCTCATGTTCCCGGGCCACAGGGTTCCAGAATCAAGCCTCAGTCATTTTGCCAGGCCAGAGTGTTCCACCATCAAACCTCAGTCATGATCCCAGGCCACATGTTTCCACAATGAAACCTCAGTCATTTTCCCAGGCCAAAGGTTTCCAAAATCAAACCTCAGTCATGTTCCCAGGACACATGGTTCCAGAATCAAACCTGAGTCATGTTCGCGGGCCACAGGTTTCAACCATCAAACCTCAGTCATGTTCCCAGGACACAGGTGTCCAGAATCAAACCTCAGTCATGTTCCCAGGGCACAGGCTTCCAGAAACAAACCTCAGTCATGTTCCCAGGACACAAGTTTCCAGAATCAACCAGATATCATGCTTCCTGGCCACAGTCTTCCAGAATCAAACCTTAGTCATGTTGCCAAGCCACAGGTTTCCACCATCAAACCTCAGACATGTTCCCAGGCCACAGGGTTCTAGAATCCACCGATGTCATGTTGCCAGGCCACAGGGTTCGAGAATCAATCCTCAGTTATGTTTCCAGGCTACAGGGTTCTAGAATAAAACCTCAGTCATGTTCCCAATCCACAGGGTTCCAGAACCAAGGCTCAGTCAGGTTCCCGGGGCACAGTATTCCACAATCTAAACAGATGTCACATGCCAGGTCCCCAGGGTTCCAGAATCCACCCGTATCATGTTCCCAGGCCACAGGGTTCCAGAATCAATCCTCAGTTACGTTCCCAGGCTACAGGGTTCCAGAATAAAACCTCAGTCATGTTCCCAGTCCACAGGGTTTCAGAACCAAGGCTCAGTCAGCTTCCCGGGGCACAGTATTCCACAATCTAAACAGATGTCATGTTCCCAGGCCACAGTTTTCCAGAATCACGCCTCAGTCATGTTCCCAGGCCACCGGGATCCAGAATCAAACGTCAGTCATGTTGCCAGGCCACAGGTTTCTGCCATCAAACCTCAGTCACGTTCCCGGGCCACAGGGTTCCAGAATCAAGCCTCAGTCATTTTGCCAGGCCAGAGTGTTCCACCATCAAACCTCAGTCATGATCCCAGGCCACATGTTTCCACAATGAAACCTCAGTCATTTTCTCAGGCCAAAGGTTTCCAGAATCAAACCTCAGTCATATTCCCAGGACACATGGTTCCAGAATCAAACCTGAGTCATGTTCGCAGGCCACAGGTTTCAACAATCAAACATCACTCATGTTCCCAGGACACAGGTGTCCAGAATCAAACCTCAGTCATGTACCCAGGGAACAGGCTTCCAGCAACAAACCTTTGTCATATTCCCAGGACACAGGGTTCCAGAATCAAACCTCAGTCTTGTTCCCAGGACAGAAGTTTCCAGAATCAACCCGATATCATGTTTCCTGGCCACAGTCTTCCAGTATCAAACCTCAGTCATGTTGCCAGGCCACAGGGTTCCACCATCAATCCTCACCCATGTTCCCAGGCCACAGGGTTCCAGAATCAAACCGTTCTCATGTTCCCAGGCCACAGGGTTCCAGAATCCACCGATGTCATGTTAAAGGCCACAGGGTTCCAGAATCAAACCGTTCTCATGTTCCCGGGCCACAGGGTTCCAGAATCAAGCCTCAGTCATTTTGCCAGGCCAGAGTGTTCCACCATCAAACCTCAGTCATGATCCCAGGCCACATGTTTCCACAATGAAACCTCAGTCATTTTCCCAGGCCAAAGGTTTCCAAAATCAAACCTCAGTCATGTTCCCAGGACACATGGTTCCAGAATCAAACCTGAGTCATGTTCGCGGGCCACAGGTTTCAACCATCAAACCTCAGTCATGTTCCCAGGACACAGGTGTCCAGAATCAAACCTCAGTCAGGTTCCCAGGGCACAGGCTTCCAGAAACAAACCTCAGTCATGTTCCCAGGACACAAGTTTCCAGAATCAACCAGATATCATGCTTCCTGGCCACAGTCTTCCAGAATCAAACCTTAGTCATGTTGCCAAGCCACAGGTTTCCACCATCAAACCTCAGACATGTTCCCAGGCCACAGGGTTCTAGAATCCACCGATGTCATGTTGCCAGGCCACAGGGTTCGAGAATCAATCCTCAGTTATGTTTCCAGGCTACAGGGTTCTAGAATAAAACCTCAGTCATGTTCCCAATCCACAGGGTTCCAGAACCAAGGCTCAGTCAGGTTCCCGGGGCACAGTATTCCACAATCTAAACAGATGTCACATGCCCAGTCCCCAGGGTTCCAGAATCCACCGGTATCATGTTCCCAGGCCACAGGGTTCCAGAATCAATCCTCAGTTACGTTCCCAGGCTACAGGGTTCCAGAATAAAACCTCAGTCATGTTCCCAGTCCACAGGGTTTCAGAACCAAGGCTCAGTCAGCTTCCCGGGGCACAGTATTCCACAATCTAAACAGATGTCATGTTCCCAGGCCACAGTTTTCCAGAATCACGCCTCAGTCATGTTCCCAGGCCACCGGGATCCAGAATCAAACGTCAGTCATGTTGCCAGGCCACAGGTTTCTGCCATCAAACCTCAGTCACGTTCCCGGGCCACAGGGTTCCAGAATCAAGCCTCAGTCATTTTGCCAGGCCAGAGTGTTCCACCATCAAACCTCAGTCATGATCCCAGGCCACATGTTTCCACAGTGAAACCTCAGTCATTTTCTCAGGCCAAAGGTTTCCAGAATCAAACCTCAGTCATATTCCCAGGACACATGGTTCCAGAATCAAACCTGAGTCATGTTCGCAGGCCACAGGTTTCAACCATCAAACATCACTCATGTTCCCAGGACACAGGTGTCCAGAATCAAACCTCAGTCATGTACCCAGGGCACAGGCTTCCAGCAACAAACCTTTGTCATATTCCCAGGACACAGGGTTCCAGAATCAAACCTCAGTCTTGTTCCCAGGACAGAAGTTTCCAGAATCAACCCGATATCATGTTTCCTGGCCACAGTCTTCCAGTATCAAACCTCAGTCATGTTGCCAGGCCACAGGGTTCCACCATCAATCCTCACCCATGTTCCCAGGCCACAGGGTTCCAGAATCAAACCGTTCTCATGTTCCCAGGCCACAGGGTTCCAGAATCCACCGATGTCATGTTAAAGGCCACAGGGTTCCAGAATCAAACCGTTCTCATGTTCCCGGGCCACAGGGTTCCAGAATCAAGCCTCAGTCATTTTGCCAGGCCAGAGTGTTCCACCATCAAACCTCAGTCATGATCCCAGGCCACATGTTTCCACAATGAAACCTCAGTCATTTTCCCAGGCCAAAGGTTTCCAAAATCAAACCTCAGTCATGTTCCCAGGACACATGGTTCCAGAATCAAACCTGAGTCATGTTCGCGGGCCACAGGTTTCAACCATCAAACCTCAGTCATGTTCCCAGGACACAGGTGTCCAGAATCAAACCTCAGTCATGTTCCCAGGGCACAGGCTTCCAGAAACAAACCTCAGTCATGTTCCCAGGACACAAGTTTCCAGAATCAACCAGATATCATGCTTCCTGGCCACAGTCTTCCAGAATCAAACCTTAGTCATGTTGCCAAGCCACAGGTTTCCACCATCAAACCTCAGACATGTTCCCAGGCCACAGGGTTCTAGAATCCACCGATGTCATGTTGCCAGGCCACAGGGTTCGAGAATCAATCCTCAGTTATGTTTCCAGGCTACAGGGTTCTAGAATAAAACCTCAGTCATGTTCCCAATCCACAGGGTTCCAGAACCAAGGCTCAGTCAGGTTCCCGGGGCACAGTATTCCACAATCTAAACAGATGTCACATGCCAGGTCCCCAGGGTTCCAGAATCCACCCGTATCATGTTCCCAGGCCACAGGGTTCCAGAATCAATCCTCAGTTACGTTCCCAGGCTACAGGGTTCCAGAATAAAACCTCAGTCATGTTCCCAGTCCACAGGGTTTCAGAACCAAGGCTCAGTCAGCTTCCCGGGGCACAGTATTCCACAATCTAAACAGATGTCATGTTCCCAGGCCACAGTTTTCCAGAATCACGCCTCAGTCATGTTCCCAGGCCACCGGGATCCAGAATCAAACGTCAGTCATGTTGCCAGGCCACAGGTTTCTGCCATCAAACCTCAGTCACGTTCCCGGGCCACAGGGTTCCAGAATCAAGCCTCAGTCATTTTGCCAGGCCAGAGTGTTCCACCATCAAACCTCAGTCATGATCCCAGGCCACATGTTTCCACAATGAAACCTCAGTCATTTTCTCAGGCCAAAGGTTTCCAGAATCAAACCTCAGTCATATTCCCAGGACACATGGTTCCAGAATCAAACCTGAGTCATGTTCGCAGGCCACAGGTTTCAACCATCAAACATCACTCATGTTCCCAGGACACAGGTGTCCAGAATCAAACCTCAGTCATGTACCCAGGGAACAGGCTTCCAGCAACAAACCTTTGTCATATTCCCAGGACACAGGGTTCCAGAATCAAACCTCAGTCTTGTTCCCAGGACAGAAGTTTCCAGAATCAACCCGATATCATGTTTCCTGGCCACAGTCTTCCAGTATCAAACCTCAGTCATGTTGCCAGGCCACAGGGTTCCACCATCAATCCTCACCCATGTTCCCAGGCCACAGGGTTCCAGAATCAAACCGTTCTCATGTTCCCAGGCCACAGGGTTCCAGAATCCACCGATGTCATGTTAAAGGCCACAGGGTTCCAGAATCAAACCGTTCTCATGTTCCCGGGCCACAGGGTTCCAGAATCAAGCCTCAGTCATTTTGCAGGCCAGAGTGTTCCACCATCAAACCTCAGTCATGATCCCAGGCCACATGTTTCCACAATGAAACCTCAGTCATTTTCCCAGGCCAAAGGTTTCCAAAATCAAACCTCAGTCATGTTCCCAGGACACATGGTTCCAGAATCAAACCTGAGTCATGTTCGCGGGCCACAGGTTTCAACCATCAAACCTCAGTCATGTTCCCAGGACACAGGTGTCCAGAATCAAACCTCAGTCAGGTTCCCAGGGCACAGGCTTCCAGAAACAAACCTCAGTCATGTTCCCAGGACACAAGTTTCCAGAATCAACCAGATATCATGCTTCCTGGCCACAGTCTTCCAGAATCAAACCTTAGTCATGTTGCCAAGCCACAGGTTTCCACCATCAAACCTCAGACATGTTCCCAGGCCACAGGGTTCTAGAATCCACCGATGTCATGTTGCCAGGCCACAGGGTTCGAGAATCAATCCTCAGTTATGTTTCCAGGCTACAGGGTTCTAGAATAAAACCTCAGTCATGTTCCCAATCCACAGGGTTCCAGAACCAAGGCTCAGTCAGGTTCCCGGGGCACAGTATTGCACAATCTAAACAGATGTCACATGCCCAGTCCCCAGGGTTCCAGAATCCACCGGTGTCATGTTCCCAGGCCACAGGGTTCCAGAATCAATCCTCAGTTACGTTCCCAGGCTACAGGGTTCCAGAATAAAACCTCAGTCATGTTCCCAGTCCACAGGGTTTCAGAACCAAGGCTCAGTCAGCTTCCCGGGGCACAGTATTCCACAATCTAAACAGATGTCATGTTCCCAGGCCACAGTTTTCCAGAATCACGCCTCAGTCATGTTCCCAGGCCACCGGGATCCAGAATCAAACGTCAGTCATGTTGCCAGGCCACAGGTTTCTGCCATCAAACCTCAGTCACGTTCCCGGGCCACAGGGTTCCAGAATCAAGCCTCAGTCATTTTGCCAGGCCAGAGTGTTCCACCATCAAACCTCAGTCATGATCCCAGGCCACATGTTTCCACAATGAAACCTCAGTCATTTTCTCAGGCCAAAGGTTTCCAGAATCAAACCTCAGTCATATTCCCAGGACACATGGTTCCAGAATCAAACCTGAGTCATGTTCGCAGGCCACAGGTTTCAACCATCAAACATCACTCATGTTCCCAGGACACAGGTGTCCAGAATCAAACCTCAGTCATGTACCCAGGGCACAGGCTTCCAGCAACAAACCTTTGTCATATTCCCAGGACACAGGGTTCCAGAATCAAACCTCAGTCTTGTTCCCAGGACAGAAGTTTCCAGAATCAACCCGATATCATGTTTCCTGGCCACAGTCTTCCAGTATCAAACCTCAGTCATGTTGCCAGGCCACAGGGTTCCACCATCAATCCTCACCCATGTTCCCAGGCCACAGGGTTCCAGAATCAAACCGTTCTCATGTTCCCAGGCCACAGGGTTCCAGAATCCACCGATGTCATGTTAAAGGCCACAGGGTTCCAGAATCAAACCGTTCTCATGTTCCCGGGCCACAGGGTTCCAGAATCAAGCCTCAGTCATTTTGCCAGGCCAGAGTGTTCCACCATCAAACCTCAGTCATGATCCCAGGCCACATGTTTCCACAATGAAACCTCAGTCATTTTCCCAGGCCAAAGGTTTCCAAAATCAAACCTCAGTCATGTTCCCAGGACACATGGTTCCAGAATCAAACCTGAGTCATGTTCGCGGGCCACAGGTTTCAACCATCAAACCTCAGTCATGTTCCCAGGACACAGGTGTCCAGAATCAAACCTCAGTCATGTTCCCAGGGCACAGGCTTCCAGAAACAAACCTCAGTCATGTTCCCAGGACACAAGTTTCCAGAATCAACCAGATATCATGCTTCCTGGCCACAGTCTTCCAGAATCAAACCTTAGTCATGTTGCCAAGCCACAGGTTTCCACCATCAAACCTCAGACATGTTCCCAGGCCACAGGGTTCTAGAATCCACCGATGTCATGTTGCCAGGCCACAGGGTTCGAGAATCAATCCTCAGTTATGTTTCCAGGCTACAGGGTTCTAGAATAAAACCTCAGTCATGTTCCCAATCCACAGGGTTCCAGAACCAAGGCTCAGTCAGGTTCCCGGGGCACAGTATTCCACAATCTAAACAGATGTCACATGCCCAGTCCCCAGGGTTCCAGAATCCACCGGTATCATGTTCCCAGGCCACAGGGTTCCAGAATCAATCCTCAGTTACGTTCCCAGGCTACAGGGTTCCAGAATAAAACCTCAGTCATGTTCCCAGTCCACAGGGTTTCAGAACCAAGGCTCAGTCAGCTTCCCGGGGCACAGTATTCCACAATCTAAACAGATGTCATGTTCCCAGGCCACAGTTTTCCAGAATCACGCCTCAGTCATGTTCCCAGGCCACCGGGATCCAGAATCAAACGTCAGTCATGTTGCCAGGCCACAGGTTTCTGCCATCAAACCTCAGTCACGTTCCCGGGCCACAGGGTTCCAGAATCAAGCCTCAGTCATTTTGCCAGGCCAGAGTGTTCCACCATCAAACCTCAGTCATGATCCCAGGCCACATGTTTCCACAATGAAACCTCAGTCATTTTCTCAGGCCAAAGGTTTCCAGAATCAAACCTCAGTCATATTCCCAGGACACATGGTTCCAGAATCAAACCTGAGTCATGTTCGCAGGCCACAGGTTTCAACCATCAAACATCACTCATGTTCCCAGGACACAGGTGTCCAGAATCAAACCTCAGTCATGTACCCAGGGAACAGGCTTCCAGCAACAAACCTTTGTCATATTCCCAGGACACAGGGTTCCAGAATCAAACCTCAGTCTTGTTCCCAGGACAGAAGTTTCCAGAATCAACCCGATATCATGTTTCCTGGCCACAGTCTTCCAGTATCAAACCTCAGTCATGTTGCCAGGCCACAGGGTTCCACCATCAATCCTCACTCATGTTCCCAGGCCACAGGGTTCCAGAATCAAACCGTTCTCATGTTCCCAGGCCACAGGGTTCCAGAATCCACCGATGTCATGTTAAAGGCCACAGGGTTCCAGAATCAAACCGTTCTCATGTTCCCGGGCCACAGGGTTCCAGAATCAAGCCTCAGTCATTTTGCCAGGCCAGAGTGTTCCACCATCAAACCTCAGTCATGATCCCAGGCCACATGTTTCCACAATGAAACCTCAGTCATTTTCCCAGGCCAAAGGTTTCCAAAATCAAACCTCAGTCATGTTCCCAGGACACATGGTTCCAGAATCAAACCTGAGTCATGTTCGCGGGCCACAGGTTTCAACCATCAAACCTCAGTCATGTTCCCAGGACACAGGTGTCCAGAATCAAACCTCAGTCAGGTTCCCAGGGCACAGGCTTCCAGAAACAAACCTCAGTCATGTTCCCAGGACACAAGTTTCCAGAATCAACCAGATATCATGCTTCCTGGCCACAGTCTTCCAGAATCAAACCTTAGTCATGTTGCCAAGCCACAGGTTTCCACCATCAAACCTCAGACATGTTCCCAGGCCACAGGGTTCTAGAATCCACCGATGTCATGTTGCCAGGCCACAGGGTTCGAGAATCAATCCTCAGTTATGTTTCCAGGCTACAGGGTTCTAGAATAAAACCTCAGTCATGTTCCCAATCCACAGGGTTCCAGAACCAAGGCTCAGTCAGGTTCCCGGGGCACAGTATTCCACAATCTAAACAGATGTCACATGCCCAGTCCCCAGGGTTCCAGAATCCACCGGTGTCATGTTCCCAGGCCACAGGGTTCCAGAATCAATCCTCAGTTACGTTCCCAGGCTACAGGGTTCCAGAATAAAACCTCAGTCATGTTCCCAGTCCACAGGGTTTCAGAACCAAGGCTCAGTCAGCTTCCCGGGGCACAGTATTCCACAATCTAAACAGATGTCATGTTCCCAGGCCACAGTTTTCCAGAATCACGCCTCAGTCATGTTCCCAGGCCACCGGGATCCAGAATCAAACGTCAGTCATGTTGCCAGGCCACAGGTTTCTGCCATCAAACCTCAGTCACGTTCCCGGGCCACAGGGTTCCAGAATCAAGCCTCAGTCATTTTGCCAGGCCAGAGTGTTCCACCATCAAACCTCAGTCATGATCCCAGGCCACATGTTTCCACAATGAAACCTCAGTCATTTTCTCAGGCCAAAGGTTTCCAGAATCAAACCTCAGTCATATTCCCAGGACACATGGTTCCAGAATCAAACCTGAGTCATGTTCGCAGGCCACAGGTTTCAACCATCAAACATCACTCATGTTCCCAGGACACAGGTGTCCAGAATCAAACCTCAGTCATGTACCCAGGGCACAGGCTTCCAGCAACAAACCTTTGTCATATTCCCAGGACACAGGGTTCCAGAATCAAACCTCAGTCTTGTTCCCAGGACAGAAGTTTCCAGAATCAACCCGATATCATGTTTCCTGGCCACAGTCTTCCAGTATCAAACCTCAGTCATGTTGCCAGGCCACAGGGTTCCACCATCAATCCTCACCCATGTTCCCAGGCCACAGGGTTCCAGAATCAAACCGTTCTCATGTTCCCAGGCCACAGGGTTCCAGAATCCACCGATGTCATGTTAAAGGCCACAGGGTTCCAGAATCAAACCGTTCTCATGTTCCCGGGCCACAGGGTTCCAGAATCAAGCCTCAGTCATTTTGCCAGGCCAGAGTGTTCCACCATCAAACCTCAGTCATGATCCCAGGCCACATGTTTCCACAATGAAACCTCAGTCATTTTCCCAGGCCAAAGGTTTCCAAAATCAAACCTCAGTCATGTTCCCAGGACACATGGTTCCAGAATCAAACCTGAGTCATGTTCGCGGGCCACAGGTTTCAACCATCAAACCTCAGTCATGTTCCCAGGACACAGGTGTCCAGAATCAAACCTCAGTCAGGTTCCCAGGGCACAGGCTTCCAGAAACAAACCTCAGTCATGTTCCCAGGACACAAGTTTCCAGAATCAACCAGATATCATGCTTCCTGGCCACAGTCTTCCAGAATCAAACCTTAGTCATGTTGCCAAGCCACAGGTTTCCACCATCAAACCTCAGACATGTTCCCAGGCCACAGGGTTCTAGAATCCACCGATGTCATGTTGCCAGGCCACAGGGTTCGAGAATCAATCCTCAGTTATGTTTCCAGGCTACAGGGTTCTAGAATAAAACCTCAGTCATGTTCCCAATCCACAGGGTTCCAGAACCAAGGCTCAGTCAGGTTCCCGGGGCACAGTATTCCACAATCTAAACAGATGTCACATGCCCAGTCCCCAGGGTTCCAGAATCCACCGGTGTCATGTTCCCAGGCCACAGGGTTCCAGAATCAATCCTCAGTTACGTTCCCAGGCTACAGGGTTCCAGAATAAAACCTCAGTCATGTTCCCAGTCCACAGGGTTTCAGAACCAAGGCTCAGTCAGCTTCCCGGGGCACAGTATTCCACAATCTAAACAGATGTCATGTTCCCAGGCCACAGTTTTCCAGAATCACGCCTCAGTCATGTTCCCAGGCCACCGGGATCCAGAATCAAACGTCAGTCATGTTGCCAGGCCACAGGTTTCTGCCATCAAACCTCAGTCACGTTCCCGGGCCACAGGGTTCCAGAATCAAGCCTCAGTCATTTTGCCAGGCCAGAGTGTTCCACCATCAAACCTCAGTCATGATCCCAGGCCACATGTTTCCACAATGAAACCTCAGTCATTTTCTCAGGCCAAAGGTTTCCAGAATCAAACCTCAGTCATATTCCCAGGACACATGGTTCCAGAATCAAACCTGAGTCATGTTCGCAGGCCACAGGTTTCAACCATCAAACATCACTCATGTTCCCAGGACACAGGTGTCCAGAATCAAACCTCAGTCATGTACCCAGGGCACAGGCTTCCAGCAACAAACCTTTGTCATATTCCCAGGACACAGGGTTCCAGAATCAAACCTCAGTCTTGTTCCCAGGACAGAAGTTTCCAGAATCAACCCGATATCATGTTTCCTGGCCACAGTCTTCCAGTATCAAACCTCAGTCATGTTGCCAGGCCACAGGGTTCCACCATCAATCCTCACCCATGTTCCCAGGCCACAGGGTTCCAGAATCAAACCGTTCTCATGTTCCCAGGCCACAGGGTTCCAGAATCCACCGATGTCATGTTAAAGGCCACAGGGTTCCAGAATCAAACCGTTCTCATGTTCCCGGGCCACAGGGTTCCAGAATCAAGCCTCAGTCATTTTGCCAGGCCAGAGTGTTCCACCATCAAACCTCAGTCATGATCCCAGGCCACATGTTTCCACAATGAAACCTCAGTCATTTTCCCAGGCCAAAGGTTTCCAAAATCAAACCTCAGTCATGTTCCCAGGACACATGGTTCCAGAATCAAACCTGAGTCATGTTCGCGGGCCACAGGTTTCAACCATCAAACCTCAGTCATGTTCCCAGGACACAGGTGTCCAGAATCAAACCTCAGTCAGGTTCCCAGGGCACAGGCTTCCAGAAACAAACCTCAGTCATGTTCCCAGGACACAAGTTTCCAGAATCAACCAGATATCATGCTTCCTGGCCACAGTCTTCCAGAATCAAACCTTAGTCATGTTGCCAAGCCACAGGTTTCCACCATCAAACCTCAGACATGTTCCCAGGCCACAGGGTTCTAGAATCCACCGATGTCATGTTGCCAGGCCACAGGGTTCGAGAATCAATCCTCAGTTATGTTTCCAGGCTACAGGGTTCTAGAATAAAACCTCAGTCATGTTCCCAATCCACAGGGTTCCAGAACCAAGGCTCAGTCAGGTTCCCGGGGCACAGTATTCCACAATCTAAACAGATGTCACATGCCCAGTCCCCAGGGTTCCAGAATCCACCGGTGTCATGTTCCCAGGCCACAGGGTTCCAGAATCAATCCTCAGTTACGTTCCCAGGCTACAGGGTTCCAGAATAAAACCTCAGTCATGTTCCCAGTCCACAGGGTTTCAGAACCAAGGCTCAGTCAGCTTCCCGGGGCACAGTATTCCACAATCTAAACAGATGTCATGTTCCCAGGCCACAGTTTTCCAGAATCACGCCTCAGTCATGTTCCCAGGCCACCGGGATCCAGAATCAAACGTCAGTCATGTTGCCAGGCCACAGGTTTCTGCCATCAAACCTCAGTCACGTTCCCGGGCCACAGGGTTCCAGAATCAAGCCTCAGTCATTTTGCCAGGCCAGAGTGTTCCACCATCAAACCTCAGTCATGATCCCAGGCCACATGTTTCCACAATGAAACCTCAGTCATTTTCTCAGGCCAAAGGTTTCCAGAATCAAACCTCAGTCATATTCCCAGGACACATGGTTCCAGAATCAAACCTGAGTCATGTTCGCAGGCCACAGGTTTCAACCATCAAACATCACTCATGTTCCCAGGACACAGGTGTCCAGAATCAAACCTCAGTCATGTACCCAGGGCACAGGCTTCCAGCAACAAACCTTTGTCATATTCCCAGGACACAGGGTTCCAGAATCAAACCTCAGTCTTGTTCCCAGGACAGAAGTTTCCAGAATCAACCCGATATCATGTTTCCTGGCCACAGTCTTCCAGTATCAAACCTCAGTCATGTTGCCAGGCCACAGGGTTCCACCATCAATCCTCACCCATGTTCCCAGGCCACAGGGTTCCAGAATCAAACCGTTCTCATGTTCCCAGGCCACAGGGTTCCAGAATCCACCGATGTCATGTTAAAGGCCACAGGGTTCCAGAATCAAACCGTTCTCATGTTCCCGGGCCACAGGGTTCCAGAATCAAGCCTCAGTCATTTTGCCAGGCCAGAGTGTTCCACCATCAAACCTCAGTCATGATCCCAGGCCACATGTTTCCACAATGAAACCTCAGTCATTTTCCCAGGCCAAAGGTTTCCAAAATCAAACCTCAGTCATGTTCCCAGGACACATGGTTCCAGAATCAAACCTGAGTCATGTTCGCGGGCCACAGGTTTCAACCATCAAACCTCAGTCATGTTCCCAGGACACAGGTGTCCAGAATCAAACCTCAGTCATGTTCCCAGGGCACAGGCTTCCAGAAACAAACCTCAGTCATGTTCCCAGGACACAAGTTTCCAGAATCAACCAGATATCATGCTTCCTGGCCACAGTCTTCCAGAATCAAACCTTAGTCATGTTGCCAAGCCACAGGTTTCCACCATCAAACCTCAGACATGTTCCCAGGCCACAGGGTTCTAGAATCCACCGATGTCATGTTGCCAGGCCACAGGGTTCGAGAATCAATCCTCAGTTATGTTTCCAGGCTACAGGGTTCTAGAATAAAACCTCAGTCATGTTCCCAATCCACAGGGTTCCAGAACCAAGGCTCAGTCAGGTTCCCGGGGCACAGTATTCCACAATCTAAACAGATGTCACATGCCCAGTCCCCAGGGTTCCAGAATCCACCGGTGTCATGTTCCCAGGCCACAGGGTTCCAGAATCAATCCTCAGTTACGTTCCCAGGCTACAGGGTTCCAGAATAAAACCTCAGTCATGTTCCCAGTCCACAGGGTTTCAGAACCAAGGCTCAGTCAGCTTCCCGGGGCACAGTATTCCACAATCTAAACAGATGTCATGTTCCCAGGCCACAGTTTTCCAGAATCACGCCTCAGTCATGTTCCCAGGCCACCGGGATCCAGAATCAAACGTCAGTCATGTTGCCAGGCCACAGGTTTCTGCCATCAAACCTCAGTCACGTTCCCGGGCCACAGGGTTCCAGAATCAAGCCTCAGTCATTTTGCCAGGCCAGAGTGTTCCACCATCAAACCTCAGTCATGATCCCAGGCCACATGTTTCCACAATGAAACCTCAGTCATTTTCTCAGGCCAAAGGTTTCCAGAATCAAACCTCAGTCATATTCCCAGGACACATGGTTCCAGAATCAAACCTGAGTCATGTTCGCAGGCCACAGGTTTCAACCATCAAACATCACTCATGTTCCCAGGACACAGGTGTCCAGAATCAAACCTCAGTCATGTACCCAGGGAACAGGCTTCCAGCAACAAACCTTTGTCATATTCCCAGGACACAGGGTTCCAGAATCAAACCTCAGTCTTGTTCCCAGGACAGAAGTTTCCAGAATCAACCCGATATCATGTTTCCTGGCCACAGTCTTCCAGTATCAAACCTCAGTCATGTTGCCAGGCCACAGGGTTCCACCATCAATCCTCACCCATGTTCCCAGGCCACAGGGTTCCAGAATCAAACCGTTCTCATGTTCCCAGGCCACAGGGTTCCAGAATCCACCGATGTCATGTTAAAGGCCACAGGGTTCCAGAATCAAACCGTTCTCATGTTCCCGGGCCACAGGGTTCCAGAATCAAGCCTCAGTCATTTTGCCAGGCCAGAGTGTTCCACCATCAAACCTCAGTCATGATCCCAGGCCACATGTTTCCACAATGAAACCTCAGTCATTTTCCCAGGCCAAAGGTTTCCAAAATCAAACCTCAGTCATGTTCCCAGGACACATGGTTCCAGAATCAAACCTGAGTCATGTTCGCGGGCCACAGGTTTCAACCATCAAACCTCAGTCATGTTCCCAGGACACAGGTGTCCAGAATCAAACCTCAGTCATGTTCCCAGGGCACAGGCTTCCAGAAACAAACCTCAGTCATGTTCCCAGGACACAAGTTTCCAGAATCAACCAGATATCATGCTTCCTGGCCACAGTCTTCCAGAATCAAACCTTAGTCATGTTGCCAAGCCACAGGTTTCCACCATCAAACCTCAGACATGTTCCCAGGCCACAGGGTTCTAGAATCCACCGATGTCATGTTCCCAGGCCACAGGGTTCGAGAATCAATCCTCAGTTATGTTTCCAGGCCACAGGGTTCTAGAATAAAACCTCAGTCATGTTCCCAATCCACAGGGTTCCAGAACCAAGGCTCAGTCAGGTTCCCGGGGCACAGTATTCCACAATCTAAACAGATGTCACATGCCCAGTCCCCAGGGTTCCAGAATCCACCGGTATCATGTTCCCAGGCCACAGGGTTCCAGAATCAATCCTCAGTTACGTTCCCAGGCTACAGGGTTCCAGAATAAAACCTCAGTCATGTTCCCAGTCCACAGGGTTTCAGAACCAAGGCTCAGTCAGCTTCCCGGGGCACAGTATTCCACAATCTAAACAGATGTCATGTTCCCAGGCCACAGTTTTCCAGAATCACGCCTCAGTCATGTTCCCAGGCCACCGGGATCCAGAATCAAACGTCAGTCATGTTGCCAGGCCACAGGTTTCTGCCATCAAACCTCAGTCACGTTCCCGGGCCACAGGGTTCCAGAATCAAGCCTCAGTCATTTTGCCAGGCCAGAGTGTTCCACCATCAAACCTCAGTCATGATCCCAGGCCACATGTTTCCACAATGAAACCTCAGTCATTTTCTCAGGCCAAAGGTTTCCAGAATCAAACCTCAGTCATATTCCCAGGACACATGGTTCCAGAATCAAACCTGAGTCATGTTCGCAGGCCACAGGTTTCAACCATCAAACATCACTCATGTTCCCAGGACACAGGTGTCCAGAATCAAACCTCAGTCATGTACCCAGGGCACAGGCTTCCAGCAACAAACCTTTGTCATATTCCCAGGACACAGGGTTCCAGAATCAAACCTCAGTCTTGTTCCCAGGACAGAAGTTTCCAGAATCAACCCGATATCATGTTTCCTGGCCACAGTCTTCCAGTATCAAACCTCAGTCATGTTGCCAGGCCACAGGGTTCCACCATCAATCCTCACCCATGTTCCCAGGCCACAGGGTTCCAGAATCAAACCGTTCTCATGTTCCCAGGCCACAGGGTTCCAGAATCCACCGATGTCATGTTAAAGGCCACAGGGTTCCAGAATCAAACCGTTCTCATGTTCCCGGGCCACAGGGTTCCAGAATCAAGCCTCAGTCATTTTGCCAGGCCAGAGTGTTCCACCATCAAACCTCAGTCATGATCCCAGGCCACATGTTTCCACAATGAAACCTCAGTCATTTTCCCAGGCCAAAGGTTTCCAAAATCAAACCTCAGTCATGTTCCCAGGACACATGGTTCCAGAATCAAACCTGAGTCATGTTCGCGGGCCACAGGTTTCAACCATCAAACCTCAGTCATGTTCCCAGGACACAGGTGTCCAGAATCAAACCTCAGTCATGTTCCCAGGGCACAGGCTTCCAGAAACAAACCTCAGTCATGTTCCCAGGACACAAGTTTCCAGAATCAACCAGATATCATGCTTCCTGGCCACAGTCTTCCAGAATCAAACCTTAGTCATGTTGCCAAGCCACAGGTTTCCACCATCAAACCTCAGACATGTTCCCAGGCCACAGGGTTCTAGAATCCACCGATGTCATGTTGCCAGGCCACAGGGTTCGAGAATCAATCCTCAGTTATGTTTCCAGGCTACAGGGTTCTAGAATAAAACCTCAGTCATGTTCCCAATCCACAGGGTTCCAGAACCAAGGCTCAGTCAGGTTCCCGGGGCACAGTATTCCACAATCTAAACAGATGTCACATGCCCAGTCCCCAGGGTTCCAGAATCCACCGGTGTCATGTTCCCAGGCCACAGGGTTCCAGAATCAATCCTCAGTTACGTTCCCAGGCTACAGGGTTCCAGAATACAACCTCAGTCATGTTCCCAGTCCACAGGGTTTCAGAACCAAGGCTCAGTCAGGTTCCCGGGGCACAGTATTCCACAATCTAAACAGATGTCATGTTCCCAGGCCACAGTTTTCCAGAATCACGCCTCAGTCATGTTCCCAGGCCACCGGGATCCAGAATCAAACGTCAGTCATGTTGCCAGGCCACAGGTTTCTGCCATCAAACCTCAGTCACGTTCCCGGGCCACAGGGTTCCAGAATCAAGCCTCAGTCATTTTGCCAGGCCAGAGTGTTCCACCATCAAACCTCAGTCATGATCCCAGGCCACATGTTTCCACAATGAAACCTCAGTCATTTTCTCAGGCCAAAGGTTTCCAGAATCAAACCTCAGTCATATTCCCAGGACACATGGTTCCAGAATCAAACCTGAGTCATGTTCGCAGGCCACAGGTTTCAACCATCAAACATCACTCATGTTCCCAGGACACAGGTGTCCAGAATCAAACCTCAGTCATGTACCCAGGGCACAGGCTTCCAGCAACAAACCTTTGTCATATTCCCAGGACACAGGGTTCCAGAATCAAACCTCAGTCTTGTTCCCAGGACAGAAGTTTCCAGAATCAACCCGATATCATGTTTCCTGGCCACAGTCTTCCAGTATCAAACCTCAGTCATGTTGCCAGGCCACAGGGTTCCACCATCAATCCTCACCCATGTTCCCAGGCCACAGGGTTCCAGAATCAAACCGTTCTCATGTTCCCAGGCCACAGGGTTCCAGAATCCACCGATGTCATGTTAAAGGCCACAGGGTTCCAGAATCAAACCGTTCTCATGTTCCCGGGCCACAGGGTTCCAGAATCAAGCCTCAGTCATTTTGCCAGGCCAGAGTGTTCCACCATCAAACCTCAGTCATGATCCCAGGCCACATGTTTCCACAATGAAACCTCAGTCATTTTCCCAGGCCAAAGGTTTCCAAAATCAAACCTCAGTCATGTTCCCAGGACACATGGTTCCAGAATCAAACCTGAGTCATGTTCGCGGGCCACAGGTTTCAACCATCAAACCTCAGTCATGTTCCCAGGACACAGGTGTCCAGAATCAAACCTCAGTCATGTTCCCAGGGCACAGGCTTCCAGAAACAAACCTCAGTCATGTTCCCAGGACACAAGTTTCCAGAATCAACCAGATATCATGCTTCCTGGCCACAGTCTTCCAGAATCAAACCTTAGTCATGTTGCCAAGCCACAGGTTTCCACCATCAAACCTCAGACATGTTCCCAGGCCACAGGGTTCTAGAATCCACCGATGTCATGTTGCCAGGCCACAGGGTTCGAGAATCAATCCTCAGTTATGTTTCCAGGCTACAGGGTTCTAGAATAAAACCTCAGTCATGTTCCCAATCCACAGGGTTCCAGAACCAAGGCTCAGTCAGGTTCCCGGGGCACAGTATTCCACAATCTAAACAGATGTCACATGCCCAGTCCCCAGGGTTCCAGAATCCACCGGTGTCATGTTCCCAGGCCACAGGGTTCCAGAATCAATCCTCAGTTACGTTCCCAGGCTACAGGGTTCCAGAATACAACCTCAGTCATGTTCCCAGTCCACAGGGTTTCAGAACCAAGGCTCAGTCAGGTTCCCGGGGCACAGTATTCCACAATCTAAACAGATGTCATGTTCCCAGGCCACAGTTTTCCAGAATCACGCCTCAGTCATGTTCCCAGGCCACCGGGATCCAGAATCAAACGTCAGTCATGTTGCCAGGCCACAGGTTTCTGCCATCAAACCTCAGTCACGTTCCCGGGCCACAGGGTTCCAGAATCAAGCCTCAGTCATTTTGCCAGGCCAGAGTGTTCCACCATCAAACCTCAGTCATGATCCCAGGCCACATGTTTCCACAATGAAACCTCAGTCATTTTCTCAGGCCAAAGGTTTCCAGAATCAAACCTCAGTCATATTCCCAGGACACATGGTTCCAGAATCAAACCTGAGTCATGTTCGCAGGCCACAGGTTTCAACCATCAAACATCACTCATGTTCCCAGGACACAGGTGTCCAGAATCAAACCTCAGTCATGTACCCAGGGAACAGGCTTCCAGCAACAAACCTTTGTCATATTCCCAGGACACAGGGTTCCAGAATCAAACCTCAGTCTTGTTCCCAGGACAGAAGTTTCCAGAATCAACCCGATATCATGTTTCCTGGCCACAGTCTTCCAGTATCAAACCTCAGTCATGTTGCCAGGCCACAGGGTTCCACCATCAATCCTCACCCATGTTCCCAGGCCACAGGGTTCCAGAATCAAACCGTTCTCATGTTCCCAGGCCACAGGGTTCCAGAATCCACCGATGTCATGTTAAAGGCCACAGGGTTCCAGAATCAAACCGTTCTCATGTTCCCGGGCCACAGGGTTCCAGAATCAAGCCTCAGTCATTTTGCCAGGCCAGAGTGTTCCACCATCAAACCTCAGTCATGATCCCAGGCCACATGTTTCCACAATGAAACCTCAGTCATTTTCCCAGGCCAAAGGTTTCCAAAATCAAACCTCAGTCATGTTCCCAGGACACATGGTTCCAGAATCAAACCTGAGTCATGTTCGCGGGCCACAGGTTTCAACCATCAAACCTCAGTCATGTTCCCAGGACACAGGTGTCCAGAATCAAACCTCAGTCATGTTCCCAGGGCACAGGCTTCCAGAAACAAACCTCAGTCATGTTCCCAGGACACAAGTTTCCAGAATCAACCAGATATCATGCTTCCTGGCCACAGTCTTCCAGAATCAAACCTTAGTCATGTTGCCAAGCCACAGGTTTCCACCATCAAACCTCAGACATGTTCCCAGGCCACAGGGTTCTAGAATCCACCGATGTCATGTTCCCAGGCCACAGGGTTCGAGAATCAATCCTCAGTTATGTTTCCAGGCCACAGGGTTCTAGAATAAAACCTCAGTCATGTTCCCAATCCACAGGGTTCCAGAACCAAGGCTCAGTCAGGTTCCCGGGGCACAGTATTCCACAATCTAAACAGATGTCACATGCCCAGTCCCCAGGGTTCCAGAATCCACCGGTATCATGTTCCCAGGCCACAGGGTTCCAGAATCAATCCTCAGTTACGTTCCCAGGCTACAGGGTTCCAGAATAAAACCTCAGTCATGTTCCCAGTCCACAGGGTTTCAGAACCAAGGCTCAGTCAGCTTCCCGGGGCACAGTATTCCACAATCTAAACAGATGTCATGTTCCCAGGCCACAGTTTTCCAGAATCACGCCTCAGTCATGTTCCCAGGCCACCGGGATCCAGAATCAAACGTCAGTCATGTTGCCAGGCCACAGGTTTCTGCCATCAAACCTCAGTCACGTTCCCGGGCCACAGGGTTCCAGAATCAAGCCTCAGTCATTTTGCCAGGCCAGAGTGTTCCACCATCAAACCTCAGTCATGATCCCAGGCCACATGTTTCCACAATGAAACCTCAGTCATTTTCTCAGGCCAGAGGTTTCCAGAATCAAACCTCAGTCATATTCCCAGGACACATGGTTCCAGAATCAAACCTGAGTCATGTTCGCAGGCCACAGGTTTCAACCATCAAACATCACTCATGTTCCCAGGACACAGGTGTCCAGAATCAAACCTCAGTCATGTACCCAGGGAACAGGCTTCCAGCAACAAACCTTTGTCATATTCCCAGGACACAGGGTTCCAGAATCAAACCTCAGTCTTGTTCCCAGGACAGAAGTTTCCAGAATCAACCCGATATCATGTTTCCTGGCCACAGTCTTCCAGTATCAAACCTCAGTCATGTTGCCAGGCCACAGGGTTCCACCATCAATCCTCACCCATGTTCCCAGGCCACAGGGTTCCAGAATCAAACCGTTCTCATGTTCCCAGGCCACAGGGTTCCAGAATCCACCGATGTCATGTTAAAGGCCACAGGGTTCCAGAATCAAACCGTTCTCATGTTCCCGGGCCACAGGGTTCCAGAATCAAGCCTCAGTCATTTTGCCAGGCCAGAGTGTTCCACCATCAAACCTCAGTCATGATCCCAGGCCACATGTTTCCACAATGAAACCTCAGTCATTTTCCCAGGCCAAAGGTTTCCAAAATCAAACCTCAGTCATGTTCCCAGGACACATGGTTCCAGAATCAAACCTGAGTCATGTTCGCGGGCCACAGGTTTCAACCATCAAACCTCAGTCATGTTCCCAGGACACAGGTGTCCAGAATCAAACCTCAGTCATGTTCCCAGGGCACAGGCTTCCAGAAACAAACCTCAGTCATGTTCCCAGGACACAAGTTTCCAGAATCAACCAGATATCATGCTTCCTGGCCACAGTCTTCCAGAATCAAACCTTAGTCATGTTGCCAAGCCACAGGTTTCCACCATCAAACCTCAGACATGTTCCCAGGCCACAGGGTTCTAGAATCCACCGATGTCATGTTGCCAGGCCACAGGGTTCGAGAATCAATCCTCAGTTATGTTTCCAGGCTACAGGGTTCTAGAATAAAACCTCAGTCATGTTCCCAATCCACAGGGTTCCAGAACCAAGGCTCAGTCAGGTTCCCGGGGCACAGTATTCCACAATCTAAACAGATGTCACATGCCCAGTCCCCAGGGTTCCAGAATCCACCGGTATCATGTTCCCAGGCCACAGGGTTCCAGAATCAATCCTCAGTTATGTTCCCAGGCTACAGGGTTCCAGAATAAAACCTCAGTCATGTTCCCAGTCCACAGGGTTTCAGAACCAAGGCTCAGTCAGGTTCCCGGGGCACAGTATTCCACAATCTAAACAGATGTCATGTTCCCAGGCCACAGTTTTCCAGAATCACGCCTCAGTCATGTTCCCAGGCCACCGGGATCCAGAATCAAACGTCAGTCATGTTGCCAGGCCACAGGTTTCTGCCATCAAACCTCAGTCACGTTCCCGGGCCACAGGGTTCCAGAATCAAGCCTCAGTCATTTTGCCAGGCCAGAGCGTTCCACCATCAAACCTCAGTCATGATCCCAGGCCACATGTTTCCACAATGAAACCTCAGTCATTTTCTCAGGCCAAAGGTTTCCAGAATCAAACCTCAGTCATATTCCCAGGACACATGGTTCCAGAATCAAAACTGAGTCATGTTCGCAGGCCACAGGTTTCAACCATCAAACATCACTCATGTTCCCAGGACACAGGTGTCCAGAATCAAACCTCAGTCATGTACCCAGGGAACAGGCTTCCAGCAACAAACCTTTGTCATATTCCCAGGACACAGGGTTCCAGAATCAAACCTCAGTCTGGTTCCCAGGACAGAAGTTTCCAGAATCAACCCGATATCATGTTTCCTGGCCACAGTCTTCCAGTATCAAACCTCAGTCATGTTGCCAGGCCACAGGGTTCCACCATCAATCCTCACTCATGTTCCCAGGCCACAGGGTTCCAGAATCAAACCGTTCTCATGTTCCCAGGCCACAGGGTTCCAGAATCCACCGATGTCATGTTAAAGGCCACAGGGTTCCAGAATCAAACCGTTCTCATGTTCCCGGGCCACAGGGTTCCAGAATCAAGCCTCAGTCATTTTGCCAGGCCAGAGTGTTCCACCATCAAACCTCAGTCATGATCCCAGGCCACATGTTTCCACAATGAAACCTCAGTCATTTTCCCAGGCCAAAGGTTTCCAAAATCAAACCTCAGTCATGTTCCCAGGACACATGGTTCCAGAATCAAACCTGAGTCAAGTTCGCGGGCCACAGGTTTCAACCATCAAACCTCAGTCATGTTCCCAGGACACAGGTGTCCAGAATCAAACCTCAGTCATGTTCCCAGGGCACAGGCTTCCAGAAACAAACCTCAGTCATGTTCCCAGGACACAAGTTTCCAGAATCAACCAGATATCATGCTTCCTGGCCACAGTCTTCCAGAATCAAACCTTAGTCATGTTGCCAAGCCACAGGTTTCCACCATCAAACCTCAGACATGTTCCCAGGCCACAGGGTTCTAGAATCCACCGATGTCATGTTGCCAGGCCACAGGGTTCGAGAATCAATCCTCAGTTATGTTTCCAGGCTACAGGGTTCTAGAATAAAACCTCAGTCATGTTCCCAATCCACAGGGTTCCAGAACCAAGGCTCAGTCAGGTTCCCGGGGCACAGTATTCCACAATCTAAACAGATGTCACATGCCCAGTCCCCAGGGTTCCAGAATCCACCGGTATCATGTTCCCAGGCCACAGGGTTCCAGAATCAATCCTCAGTTATGTTCCCAGGCTACAGGGTTCCAGAATAAAACCTCAGTCATGTTCCCAGTCCACAGGGTTTCAGAACCAAGGCTCAGTCAGGTTCCCGGGGCACAGTATTCCACAATCTAAACAGATGTCATGTTCCCAGGCCACAGTTTTCCAGAATCACGCCTCAGTCATGTTCCCAGGCCATCGGGATCCAGAATCAAACGTCAGTCATGTTGCCAGGCCACAGGTTTCTGCCATCAAACCTCAGTCACGTTCCCGGGCCACAGGGTTCCAGAATCAAGCCTCAGTCATTTTGCCAGGCCAGAGCGTTCCACCATCAAACCTCAGTCATGATCCCAGGCCACATGTTTCCACAATGAAACCTCAGTCATTTTCCCAGGCCAAAGGTTTCCAAAATCAAACCTCAGTCATGTTCCCAGGACACATGGTTCCAGAATCAAACCTGAGTCAAGTTCGCGGGCCACAGGTTTCAACCATCAAACCTCAGTCATGTTCCCAGGACACAGGTGTCCAGAATCAAACCTCAGTCATGTTCCCAGGGCACAGGCTTCCAGAAACAAACCTCAGTCATGTTCCCAGGACACAAGTTTCCAGAATCAACCAGATATCATGCTTCCTGGCCACAGTCTTCCAGAATCAAACCTTAGTCATGTTGCCAAGCCACAGGTTTCCACCATCAAACCTCAGACATGTTCCCAGGCCACAGGGTTCTAGAATCCACCGATGTCATGTTGCCAGGCCACAGGGTTCGAGAATCAATCCTCAGTTATGTTTCCAGGCTACAGGGTTCTAGAATAAAACCTCAGTCATGTTCCCAATCCACAGGGTTCCAGAACCAAGGCTCAGTCAGGTTCCCGGGGCACAGTATTCCACAATCTAAACAGATGTCACATGCCCAGTCCCCAGGGTTCCAGAATCCACCGGTATCATGTTCCCAGGCCACAGGGTTCCAGAATCAATCCTCAGTTATGTTCCCAGGCTACAGGGTTCCAGAATAAAACCTCAGTCATGTTCCCAGTCCACAGGGTTTCAGAACCAAGGCTCAGTCAGCTTCCCGGGGCACAGTATTCCACAATCTAAACAGATGTCATGTTCCCAGGCCACAGTTTTCCAGAATCACGCCTCAGTCATGTTCCCAGGCCACCGGGATCCAGAATCAAACGTCAGTCATGTTGCCAGGCCACAGGTTTCTGCCATCAAACCTCAGTCACGTTCCCGGGCCACAGGGTTCCAGAATCAAGCCTCAGTCATTTTGCCAGGCCAGAGTGTTCCACCATCAAACCTCAGTCATGATCCCAGGCCACATGTTTCCACAATGAAACCTCAGTCATTTTCTCAGGCCAAAGGTTTCCAGAATCAAACCTCAGTCATATTCCCAGGACACATTGTTCCAGAATCAAACCTGAGTCATGTTCGCAGGCCACAGGTTTCAACAATCAAACATCACTCATGTTCCCAGGACACAGGTGTCCAGAATCAAACCTCAGTCATGTACCCAGGGAACAGGCTTCCAGAAACAAACCTTTGTCATATTCCCAGGACACAGGGTTCCAGAATCAAACCTCAGTCTTGTTCCCAGGACAGAAGTTTCCAGAATCAACCCGATATCATGTTTCCTGGCCACAGTCTTCCAGTATCAAACCTCAGTCATGTTGCCAGGCCACAGGGTTCCACCATCAATCCTCACTCATGTTCCCAGGCCACAGGGTTCCAGAATCAAACCGTTCTCATGTTCCCAGGCCACAGGGTTCCAGAATCCACCGATGTCATGTTAAAGGCCACAGGGTTCCAGAATCAAACCGTTCTCATGTTCCCGGGCCACAGGGTTCCAGAATCAAGCCTCAGTCATTTTGCCAGGCCAGAGTGTTCCACCATCAAACCTCAGTCATGATCCCAGGCCACATGTTTCCACAATGAAACCTCAGTCATTTTCCCAGGCCAAAGGTTTCTAAAATCAAACCTCAGTCATGTTCCCAGGACACATGGTTCCAGAATCAAACCTGAGTCATGTTCGCGGGCCACAGGTTTCAACCATCAAACCTCAGTCATGTTCCCAGGACACAGGTGTCCAGAATCAAACCTCAGTCATGTTCCCAGGGCACAGGCTTCCAGAAACAAACCTCAGTCATGTTCCCAGGACACAAGTTTCCAGAATCAACCAGATATCATGCTTCCTGGCCACAGTCTTCCAGAATCAAACCTTAGTCATGTTGCCAAGCCACAGGTTTCCACCATCAAACCTCAGACATGTTCCCAGGCCACAGGGTTCTAGAATCCACCGATGTCATGTTGCCAGGCCACAGGGTTCGAGAATCAATCCTCAGTTATGTTTCCAGGCTACAGGGTTCTAGAATAAATCCTCAGTCATGTTCCCAATCCACAGGGTTCCAGAACCAAGGCTCAGTCAGGTTCCCGGGGCACAGTATTCCACAATCTAAACAGATGTCACATGCCCAGTCCCCAGGGTTCCAGAATCCACCGGTATCATGTTCCCAGGCCACAGGGTTCCAGAATCAATCCTCAGTTATGTTCCCAGGCTACAGGGTTCCAGAATAAAACCTCAGTCATGTTCCCAGTCCACAGGGTTTCAGAACCAAGGCTCAGTCAGGTTCCCGGGGCACAGTATTCCACAATCTAAACAGATGTCATGTTCCCAGGCCACAGTTTTCCAGAAGCACGCCTCAGTCATGTTCCCAGGCCACCGGGATCCAGAATCAAACGTCAGTCATGTTGCCAGGCCACAGGTTTCTGCCATCAAACCTCAGTCACGTTCCCGGGCCACATGTTTCCACAATGAAACCTCAGTCATTTTCTCAGGCCAAAGGTTTCCAGAATCAAACCTCAGTCATATTCCCAGGACACATGGTTCCAGAATCAAACCTGAGTCATGTTCGCAGGCCACAGGGTTCAACCATCAAACATCACTCGTGTTCCCAGGACACAGGTGTCCAGAATCAAACCTCAGTCATGTACCCAGGGAACAGGCTTCCAGCAACAAACCTTTGTCATATTCCCAGGACACAGGGTTCCAGAATCAAACCTCAGTCTTGTTCCCAGGACAGAAGTTTCCAGAATCAACCCGATATCATGTTTCCTGGCCACAGTCTTCCAGTATCAAACCTCAGTCATGTTGCCAGGCCACAGGGTTCCACCATCAATCCTCACTCATGTTCCCAGGCCACAGGGTTCCAGAATCAAACCGTTCTCATGTTCCCAGGCCACAGGGTTCCAGAATCCACCGATGTCATGTTAAAGGCCACAGGGTTCCAGAATCAAACCGTTCTCATGTTCCCGGGCCACAGGGTTCCAGAATCAAGCCTCAGTCATTTTGCCAGGCCAGAGTGTTCCACCATCAAACCTCAGTCATGATCCCAGGCCACATGTTTCCACAATGAAACCTCAGTCATTTTCCCAGGCCAAAGGTTTCCAAAATCAAACCTCAGTCATGTTCCCAGGACACATGGTTCCAGAATCAAACCTGAGTCATGTTCGCGGGCCACAGGTTTCAACCATCAAACCTCAGTCATGTTCCCAGGACACAGGTGTCCAGAATCAAACCTCAGTCATGTTCCCAGGGCACAGGCTTCCAGAAACAAACCTCAGTCATGTTCCCAGGACACAAGTTTCCAGAATCAACCAGATAAAATGCTTCCTGGCCACAGTCTTCCAGAATCAAACCTTAGTCATGTTGCCAAGCCACAGGTTTCCACCATCAAACCTCAGACATGTTCCCAGGCCACAGGGTTCTAGAATCCACCGATGTCATGTTGCCAGGCCACAGGGTTCGAGAATCAATCCTCAGTTATGTTTCCAGGCTACAGGGTTCTAGAATAAAACCTCAGTCATGTTCCCAATCCACAGGGTTCCAGAACCAAGGCTCAGTCAGGTTCCCGGGGCACAGTATTCCACAATCTAAACAGATGTCACATGCCCAGTCCCCAGGGTTCCAGAATCCACCGGTATCATGTTCCCAGGCCACAGGGTTCCAGAATCAATCCTCAGTTATGTTCCCAGGCTACAGGGTTCCAGAATAAAACCTCAGTCATGTTCCCAGTCCACAGGGTTTCAGAACCAAGGCTCAGTCAGGTTCCCGGGGCACAGTATTCCACAATCTAAACAGATGTCATGTTCCCAGGCCACAGTTTTCCAGAATCACGCCTCAGTCATGTTCCCAGGCCACCGGGATCCAGAATCAAACGTCAGTCATGTTGCCAGGCCACAGGTTTCTGCCATCAAACCTCAGTCACGTTCCCGGGCCACAGGGTTCCAGAATCAAGCCTCAGTCATTTTGCCAGGCCAGAGCGTTCCACCATCAAACCTCAGTCATGATCCCAGGCCACATGTTTCCACAATGAAACCTCAGTCATTTTCTCAGGCCAAAGGTTTCCAGAATCAAACCTCAGTCATATTCCCAGGACACATGGTTCCAGAATCAAACCTGAGTCATGTTCGCAGGCCACAGGTTTCAACCATCAAACATCACTCATGTTCCCAGGACACAGGTGTCCAGAATCAAACCTCAGTCATGTACCCAGGGAACAGGCTTCCAGCAACAAACCTTTGTCATATTCCCAGGACACAGGGTTCCAGAATCAAACCTCAGTCTTGTTCCCAGGACAGAAGTTTCCAGAATCAACCCGATATCATGTTTCCTGGCCACAGTCTTCCAGTATCAAACCTCAGTCATGTTGCCAGGCCACAGGGTTCCACCATCAATCCTCACCCATGTTCCCAGGCCACAGGGTTCCAGAATCAAACCGTTCTCATGTTCCCAGGCCACAGGGTTCCAGAATCCACCGATGTCATGTTAAAGGCCACAGGGTTCCAGAATCAAACCGTTCTCATGTTCCCGGGCCACAGGGTTCCAGAATCAAGCCTCAGTCATTTTGCCAGGCCAGAGTGTTCCACCATCAAACCTCAGTCATGATCCCAGGCCACATGTTTCCACAATGAAACCTCAGTCATTTTCCCAGGCCAAAGGTTTCTAAAATCAAACCTCAGTCATGTTCCCAGGACACATGGTTCCAGAATCAAACCTGAGTCATGTTCGCGGGCCACAGGTTTCAACCATCAAACCTCAGTCATGTTCCCAGGACACAGGTGTCCAGAATCAAACCTCAGTCATGTTCCCAGGGCACAGGCTTCCAGAAAGAAACCTCAGTCATGTTCCCAGGACACAAGTTTCCAGAATCAACCAGATATCATGCTTCCTGGCAACAGTCTTCCAGAATCAAACCTTAGTCATGTTGCCAAGCCACAGGTTTCCACCATCAAACCTCAGACATGTTCCCAGGCCACAGGGTTCTAGAATCCAGCGATGTCATGTTGCCAGGCCACAGGGTTCGAGAATCAATCCTCAGTTATGTTTCCAGGCTACAGGGTTCTAGAATAAATCCTCAGTCATGTTCCCAATCCACAGGGTTCCAGAACCAAGGCTCAGTCAGGTTCCCGGGGCACAGTATTCCACAATCTAAACAGATGTCACATGCCCAGTCCCCAGGGTTCCAGAATCCACCGGTATCATGTTCCCAGGCCACAGGGTTCCAGAATCAATCCTCAGTTATGTTCCCAGGCTACAGGGTTCCAGAATAAAACCTCAGTCATGTTCCCAGTCCACAGGGTTTCAGAACCAAGGCTCAGTCAGCTTCCCGGGGCACAGTATTCCACAATCTAAACAGATGTCATGTTCCCAGGCCACAGTTTTCCAGAATCACGCCTCAGTCATGTTCCCAGGCCACCGGGATCCAGAATCAAACGTCAGTCATGTTGCCAGGCCACAGGTTTCTGCCATCAAACCTCAGTCACGTTCCCGGGCCACAGGGTTCCAGAATCAAGCCTCAGTCATTTTGCCAGGCCAGAGTGTTCCACCATCAAACCTCAGTCATGATCCCAGGCCACATGTTTCCACAATGAAACCTCAGTCATTTTCTCAGGCCAAAGGTTTCCAGAATCAAACCTCAGTCATATTCCCAGGACACATGGTTCCAGAATCAAACCTGAGTCATGTTCGCAGGCCACAGGTTTCAACCATCAAACATCACTCATGTTCCCAGGACACAGGTGTCCAGAATCAAACCTCAGTCATGTACCCAGGGAACAGGCTTCCAGCAACAAACCTTTGTCATATTCCCAGGACACAGGGTTCCAGAATCAAACCTCAGTCTTGTTCCCAGGACAGAAGTTTCCAGAATCAACCCGATATCATGTTTCCTGGCCACAGTCTTCCAGTATCAAACCTCAGTCATGTTGCCAGGCCACAGGGTTCCACCATCAATCCTCACCCATGTTCCCAGGCCACAGGGTTCCAGAATCAAACCGTTCTCATGTTCCCAGGCCACAGGGTTCCAGAATCCACCGATGTCATGTTAAAGGCCACAGGGTTCCAGAATCAAACCGTTCTCATGTTCCCGGGCCACAGGGTTCCAGAATCAAGCCTCAGTCATTTTGCCAGGCCAGAGTGTTCCACCATCAAACCTCAGTCATGATCCCAGGCCACATGTTTCCACAATGAAACCTCAGTCATTTTCCCAGGCCAAAGGTTTCCAAAATCAAACCTCAGTCATGTTCCCAGGACACATGGATCCAGAATCAAACCTGAGTCATGTTCGCGGGCCACAGGTTTCAACCATCAAACCTCAGTCATGTTCCCAGGACACAGGTGTCCAGAATCAAACCTCAGTCATGTTCCCAGGGCACAGGCTTCCAGAAACAAACCTCAGTCATGTTCCCAGGACACAAGTTTCCAGAATCAACCAGATATCATGCTTCCTGGCCACAGTCTTCCAGAATCAAACCTTAGTCATGTTGCCAAGCCACAGGTTTCCACCATCAAACCTCAGACATGTTCCCAGGCCACAGGGTTCTAGAATCCACCGATGTCATGTTGCCAGGCCACAGGGTTCGAGAATCAATCCTCAGTTATGTTTCCAGGCTACAGGGTTCTAGAATAAAACCTCAGTCATGTTCCCAATCCACAGGGTTCCAGAACCAAGGCTCAGTCAGGTTCCCGGGGCACAGTATTCCACAATCTAAACAGATGTCACATGCCCAGTCCCCAGGGTTCCAGAATCCACCGGTATCATGTTCCCAGGCCACAGGGTTCCAGAATCAATCCTCAGTTATGTTCCCAGGCTACAGGGTTCCAGAATAAAACCTCAGTCATGTTCCCAGTCCACAGGGTTTCAGAACCAAGGCTCAGTCAGGCTCCCGGGGCACAGTATTCCACAATCTAAACAGATGTCATGTTCCCAGGCCACAGTTTTCCAGAATCACGCCTCAGTCATGTTCCCAGGCCACCGGGATCCAGAATCAAACGTCAGTCATGTTGCCAGGCCACAGGTTTCTGCCATCAAACCTCAGTCACGTTCCCGGGCCACAGGGTTCCAGAATCAAGCCTCAGTCATTTTGCCAGGCCAGAGCGTTCCACCATCAAACCTCAGTCATGATCCCAGGCCACATGTTTCCACAATGAAACCTCAGTCATTTTCTCAGGCCAAAGGTTTCCAGAATCAAACCTCAGTCATATTCCCAGGACACATGGTTCCAGAATCAAACCTGAGTCATGTTCGCAGGCCACAGGTTTCAACCATCAAACATCACTCATGTTCCCAGGACACAGGTGTCCAGAATCAAACCTCAGTCATGTACCCAGGGAACAGGCTTCCAGCAACAAACCTTTGTCATATTCCCAGGACACAGGGTTCCAGAATCAAACCTCAGTCTGGTTCCCAGGACAGAAGTTTCCAGAATCAACCCGATATCATGTTTCCTGGCCACAGTCTTCCAGTATCAAACCTCAGTCATGTTGCCAGGCCACAGGGTTCCACCATCAATCCTCACTCATGTTCCCAGGCCACAGGGTTCCAGAATCAAACCGTTCTCATGTTCCCAGGCCACAGGGTTCCAGAATCCACCGATGTCATGTTAAAGGCCACAGGGTTCCAGAATCAAACCGTTCTCATGTTCCCGGGCCACAGGGTTCCAGAATCAAGCCTCAGTCATTTTGCCAGGCCAGAGTGTTCCACCATCAAACCTCAGTCATGATCCCAGGCCACATGTTTCCACAATGAAACCTCAGTCATTTTCCCAGGCCAAAGGTTTCCAAAATCAAACCTCAGTCATGTTCCCAGGACACATGGTTCCAGAATCAAACCTGAGTCAAGTTCGCGGGCCACAGGTTTCAACCATCAAACCTCAGTCATGTTCCCAGGACACAGGTGTCCAGAATCAAACCTCAGTCATGTTCCCAGGGCACAGGCTTCCAGAAACAAACCTCAGTCATGTTCCCAGGACACAAGTTTCCAGAATCAACCAGATATCATGCTTCCTGGCCACAGTCTTCCAGAATCAAACCTTAGTCATGTTGCCAAGCCACAGGTTTCCACCATCAAACCTCAGACATGTTCCCAGGCCACAGGGTTCTAGAATCCACCGATGTCATGTTGCCAGGCCACAGGGTTCGAGAATCAATCCTCAGTTATGTTTCCAGGCTACAGGGTTCTAGAATAAATCCTCAGTCATGTTCCCAATCCACAGGGTTCCAGAACCAAGGCTCAGTCAGGTTCCCGGGGCACAGTATTCCACAATCTAAACAGATGTCACATGCCCAGTGCCCAGGGTTCCAGAATCCACCGGTATCATGTTCCCAGGCCACAGGGTTCCAGAATCAATCCTCAGTTATGTTCCCAGGCTACAGGGTTCCAGAATAAAACCTCAGTCATGTTCCCAGTCCACAGGGTTTCAGAACCAAGGCTCAGTCAGCTTCCCGGGGCACAGTATTCCACAATCTAAACAGATGTCATGTTCCCAGGCCACAGTTTTCCAGAATCACGCCTCAGTCATGTTCCCAGGCCACCGGGATCCAGAATCAAACGTCAGTCATGTTGCCAGGCCACAGGTTTCTGCCATCAAACCTCAGTCACGTTCCCGGGCCACAGGGTTCCAGAATCAAGCCTCAGTCATTTTGCCAGGCCAGAGTGTTCCACCATCAAACCTCAGTCATGATCCCAGGCCACATGTTTCCACAATGAAACCTCAGTCATTTTCTCAGGCCAAAGGTTTCCAGAATCAAACCTCAGTCATATTCCCAGGACACATGGTTCCAGAATCAAACCTGAGTCATGTTCGCAGGCCACAGCTTTCAACCATCAAACATCACTCATGTTCCCAGGACACAGGTGTCCAGAATCAAACCTCAGTCATGTACCCAGGGAACAGGCTTCCAGCAACAAACCTTTGTCATATTCCCAGGACACAGGGTTCCAGAATCAAACCTCAGTCTTGTTCCCAGGACAGAAGTTTCCAGAATCAACCCGATATCATGTTTCCTGGCCACAGTCTTCCAGTATCAAACCTCAGTCATGTTGCCAGGCCACAGGGTTCCACCATCAATCCTCACTCATGTTCCCAGGCCACAGGGTTCCAGAATCAAACCGTTCTCATGTTCCCAGGCCACAGGGTTCCAGAATCCACCGATGTCATGTTAAAGGCCACAGGGTTCCAGAATCAAACCGTTCTCATGTTCCCGGGCCACAGGGTTCCAGAATCAAGCCTCAGTCATTTTGCCAGGCCAGAGTGTTCCACCATCAAACCTCAGTCATGATCCCAGGCCACATGTTTCCACAATGAAACCTCAGTCATTTTCCCAGGCCAAAGGTTTCTAAAATCAAACCTCAGTCATGTTCCCAGGACACATGGTTCCAGAATCAAACCTGAGTCATGTTCGCGGGCCACAGGTTTCAACCATCAAACCTCAGTCATGTTCCCAGGACACAGGTGTCCAGAATCAAACCTCAGTCATGTTCCCAGGGCACAGGCTTCCAGAAAGAAACCTCAGTCATGTTCCCAGGACACAAGTTTCCAGAATCAACCAGATATCATGCTTCCTGGCAACAGTCTTCCAGAATCAAACCTTAGTCATGTTGCCAAGCCACAGGTTTCCACCATCAAACCTCAGACATGTTCCCAGGCCACAGGGTTCTAGAATCCACCGATGTCATGTTGCCAGGCCACAGGGTTCGAGAATCAATCCTCAGTTATGTTTCCAGGCTACAGGGTTCTAGAATAAATCCTCAGTCATGTTCCCAATCCACAGGGTTCCAGAACCAAGGCTCAGTCAGGTTCCCGGGGCACAGTATTCCACAATCTAAACAGATGTCACATGCCCAGTCCCCAGGGTTCCAGAATCCACCGGTATCATGTTCCCAGGCCACAGGGTTCCAGAATCAATCCTCAGTTATGTTCCCAGGCTACAGGGTTCCAGAATAAAACCTCAGTCATGTTCCCAGTCCACAGGGTTTCAGAACCAAGGCTCAGTCAGGTTCCCGGGGCACAGTATTCCACAATCTAAACAGATGTCATGTTCCCAGGCCACAGTTTTCCAGAATCACGCCTCAGTCATGTTCCCAGGCCACCGGGATCCAGAATCAAACGTCAGTCATGTTGCCAGGCCACAGGTTTCTGCCATCAAACCTCAGTCACGTTCCCGGGCCACAGGGTTCCAGAATCAAGCCTCAGTCATTTTGCCAGGCCAGAGTGTTCCACCATCAAACCTCAGTCATGATCCCAGGCCACATGTTTCCACAATGAAACCTCAGTCATTTTCTCAGGCCAAAGGTTTCCAGAATCAAACCTCAGTCATATTCCCAGGACACATGGTTCCAGAATCAAACCTGAGTCATGTTCGCAGGCCACAGGTTTCAACCATCAAACATCACTCATGTTCCCAGGACACAGGTGTCCAGAATCAAACCTCAGTCATGTACCCAGGGAACAGGCTTCCAGCAACAAACCTTTGTCATATTCCCAGGACACAGGGTTCCAGAATCAAACCTCAGTCTTGTTCCCAGGACAGAAGTTTCCAGAATCAACCCGATATCATGTTTCCTGGCCACAGTCTTCCAGTATCAAACCTCAGTCATGTTGCCAGGCCACAGGGTTCCACCATCAATCCTCACTCATGTTCCCAGGCCACAGGGTTCCAGAATCAAACCGTTCTCATGTTCCCAGGCCACAGGGTTCCAGAATCCACCGATGTCATGTTAAAGGCCACAGGGTTCCAGAATCAAACCGTTCTCATGTTCCCGGGCCACAGGGTTCCAGAATCAAGCCTCAGTCATTTTGCCAGGCCAGAGTGTTCCACCATCAAACCTCAGTCATGATCCCAGGCCACATGTTTCCACAATGAAACCTCAGTCATTTTCCCAGGCCAAAGGTTTCTAAAATCAAACCTCAGTCATGTTCCCAGGACACATGGTTCCAGAATCAAACCTGAGTCATGTTCGCGGGCCACAGGTTTCAACCATCAAACCTCAGTCATGTTCCCAGGACACAGGTGTCCAGAATCAAACCTCAGTCATGTTCCCAGGGCACAGGCTTCCAGAAACAAACCTCAGTCATGTTCCCAGGACACAAGTTTCCAGAATCAACCAGATATCATGCTTCCTGGCAACAGTCTTCCAGAATCAAACCTTAGTCATGTTGCCAAGCCACAGGTTTCCACCATCAAACCTCAGACATGTTCCCAGGCCACAGGGTTCTAGAATCCACCGATGTCATGTTGCCAGGCCACAGGGTTCGAGAATCAATCCTCAGTTATGTTTCCAGGCTACAGGGTTCTAGAATAAATCCTCAGTCATGTTCCCAATCCACAGGGTTCCAGAACCAAGGCTCAGTCAGGTTCCCGGGGCACAGTATTCCACAATCTAAACAGATGTCACATGCCCAGTCCCCAGGGTTCCAGAATCCACCGGTATCATGTTCCCAGGCCACAGGGTTCCAGAATCAATCCTCAGTTATGTTCCCAGGCTACAGGGTTCCAGAATAAAACCTCAGTCATGTTCCCAGTCCACAGGGTTTCAGAACCAAGGCTCAGTCAGGTTCCCGGGGCACAGTATTCCCCAATCTAAACAGATGTCATGTTCCCAGGCCACAGTTTTCCAGAATCATGCCTCAGTCATGTTCCCAGGCCACCGGGATCCAGAATCAAACGTCAGTCATGTTGCCAGGCCACAGGTTTCTGCCATCAAACCTCAGTCACGTTCCCGGGCCACAGGGTTCCAGAATCAAGCCTCAGTCATTTTGCCAGGCCAGAGTGTTCCACCATCAAACCTCAGTCATGATCCCAGGCCACATGTTTCCACAATGAAACCTCAGTCATTTTCTCAGGCCAAAGGTTTCCAGAATCAAACCTCAGTCATATTCCCAGGACACATGGTTCCAGAATCAAACCTGAGTCATGTTCGCAGGCCACAGGTTTCAACCATCAAACATCACTCATGTTCCCAGGACACAGGTGTCCAGAATCAAACCTCAGTCATGTACCCAGGGAACAGGCTTCCAGCAACAAACCTTTGTCATATTCCCAGGACACAGGGTTCCAGAATCAAACCTCAGTCTTGTTCCCAGGACAGAAGTTTCCAGAATCAACCCGATATCATGTTTCCTGGCCACAGTCTTCCAGTATCAAACCTCAGTCATGTTGCCAGCTCACAGGGTTCCACCATCAATCCTCACTCATGTTCCCAGGCCACAGGGTTCCAGAATCAAACCGTTCTCATGTTCCCAGGCCACAGGGTTCCAGAATCCACCGATGTCATGTTAAAGGCCACAGGGTTCCAGAATCAAACCGTTCTCATGTTCCCGGGTCACAGGGTTCCAGAATCAAGCCTCAGTCATTTTGCCAGGCCAGAGTGTTCCACCATCAAACCTCAGTCATGATCCCAGGCCACATGTTTCCACAATGAAACCTCAGTCATTTTCCCAGGCCAAAGGTTTCTAAAATCAAACCTCAGTCATGTTCCCAGGACACATGGTTCCAGAATCAAACCTGAGTCATGTTCGCGGGCCACAGGTTTCAACCATCAAACCTCAGTCATGTTCCCAGGACACAGGTGTCCAGAATCAAACCTCAGTCATGTTCCCAGGGCACAGGCTTCCAGAAACAAACCTCAGTCATGTTCCCAGGACACAAGTTTCCAGAATCAACCAGATATCATGCTTCCTGGCCACAGTCTTCCAGAATCAAACCTTAGTCATGTTGCCAAGCCACAGGTTTCCACCATCAAACCTCAGACATGTTCCCAGGCCACAGGGTTCTAGAATCCACCGATGTCATGTTGCCACGCCACAGGGTTCGAGAATCAATCCTCAGTTATGTTTCCAGGCTACAGGGTTCTAGAATAAATCCTCAGTCATGTTCCCAATCCACAGGGTTCCAGAACCAAGGCTCAGTCAGGTTCCCGGGGCACAGTATTCCACAATCTAAACAGATGTCACATGCCCAGTCCCCAGGGTTCCAGAATCCACCGGTATCATGTTCCCAGGCCACAGGGTTCCAGAATCAATCCTCAGTTATGTTCCCAGGCTACAGGGTTCCAGAATAAAACCTCAGTCATGTTCCCAGTCCACAGGGTTTCAGAACCAAGGCTCAGTCAGGTTCCCGGGGCACAGTATTCCACAATCTAAACAGATGTCATGTTCTCAGGCCACAGTTTTCCAGAATCACGCCTCAGTCATGTTCCCAGGCCACCGGGATCCAGAATCAAACGTCAGTCATGTTGCCAGGCCACAGGTTTCTGCCATCAAACCTCAGTCACGTTCCCGGGCCACAGGGTTCCAGAATCAAGCCTCAGTCATTTTGCCAGGCCAGAGTGTTCCACCATCAAACCTCAGTCATGATCCCAGGCCACATGTTTCCACAATGAAACCTCAGTCATTTTCTCAGGCCAAAGGTTTCCAGAATCAAACCTCAGTCATATTCCCAGGACACATGGTTCCAGAATCAAACCTGAGTCATGTTCGCAGGCCACAGGTTTCAACCATCAAACATCACTCATGTTCCCAGGACACAGGTGTCCAGAATCAAACCTGTCATGTACCCAGGGAACAGGCTTCCAGCAACAAACCTTTGTCATATTCCCAGGACACAGGGTTCCAGAATCAAACCTCAGTCTTGTTCCCAGGACAGAAGTTTCCAGAATCAACCCGATATCATGTTTCCTGGCCACAGTCTTCCAGTATCAAACCTCAGTCATGTTGCCAGGCCACAGGGTTCCACCATCAATCCTCACCCATGTTCCCAGGCCACAGGGTTCCAGAATCAAACCGTTCTCATGTTCCCAGGCCACAGGGTTCCAGAATCCACCGATGTCATGTTAAAGGCCACAGGGTTCCAGAATCAAACCGTTCTCATGTTCCCGGGCCACAGGGTTCCAGAATCAAGCCTCAGTCATTTTGCCAGGCCAGAGTGTTCCACCATCAAACCTCAGTCATGATCCCAGGCCACATGTTTCCACAATGAAACCTCAGTCATTTTCCCAGGCCAAAGGTTTCCAAAATCAAACCTCAGTCATGTTCCCAGGACACATGGTTCCAGAATCAAACCTGAGTCATGTTCGCGGGCCACAGGTTTCAACCATCAAACCTCACTCATGTTCCCAGGACACAGGTGTCCAGAATCAAACCTCAGTCATGTTCCCAGGGCACAGGCTTCCAGAAACAAACCTCAGTCATGTTCCCAGGACACAAGTTTCCAGAATCAACCAGATATCATGCTTCCTGGCCACAGTCTTCCAGAATCAAACCTTAGTCATGTTGCCAAGCCACAGGTTTCCACCATCAAACCTCAGACATGTTCCCAGGCCACAGGGTTCTAGAATCCACCGATGTCATGTTGCCACGCCACAGGGTTCGAGAATCAATCCTCAGTTATGTTTCCAGGCTACAGGGTTCTAGAATAAATCCTCAGTCATGTTCCCAATCCACAGGGTTCCAGAACCAAGGCTCAGTCAGGTTCCCGGGGCACAGTATTCCACAATCTAAACAGATGGCACATGCCCAGTCCCCAGGGTTCCAGAATCCACCGGTATCATGTTCCCAGGCCACAGGGTTCCAGAATCAATCCTCAGTTATGTTCCCAGGCTACAGGGTTCCAGAATAAAACCTCAGTCATGTTCCCAGTCCACAGGGTTTCAGAACCAAGGCTCAGTCAGCTTCCCGGGGCACAGTATTCCACAATCTAAACAGATGTCATGTTCCCAGGCCACAGTTTTCCAGAATCACGCCTCAGTCATGTTCCCAGGCCACCGGGATCCAGAATCAAACGTCAGTCATGTTGCCAGGCCACAGGTTTCTGCCATCAAACCTCAGTCACGTTCCCGGGCCACAGGGTTCCAGAATCAAGCCTCAGTCATTTTGCCAGGCCAGAGCGTTCCACCATCAAACCTCAGTCATGATCCCAGGCCACATGTTTCCACAATGAAACCTCAGTCATTTTCTCAGGCCAAAGGTTTCCAGAATCAAACCTCAGTCATATTCCCAGGACACATGGTTCCAGAATCAAACCTGAGTCATGTTCGCAGGCCACAGGTTTCAACCATCAAACATCACTCATGTTCCCAGGACACAGGTGTCCAGAATCAAACCTCAGTCATGTACCCAGGGAACAGGCTTCCATCAACAAACCTTTGTCATATTCCCAGGACACAGGGTTCCAGAATCAAACCTCAGTCTTGTTCCCAGGACAGAAGTTTCCAGAATCAACCCGATATCATGTTTCCTGGCCACAGTCTTCCAGTATCAAACCTCAGTCATGTTGCCAGGCCACAGGGTTCCACCATCAATCCTCACTCATGTTCCCAGGCCACAGGGTTCCAGAATCAAACCGTTCTCATTTTCCCAGGCCACAGGGTTCCAGAATCCACCGATGTCATGTTAAAGGCCACAGGGTTCCAGAATCAAACCGTTCTCATGTTCCCGGGCCACAGGGTTCCAGAATCAAGCCTCAGTCATTTTGCCAGGCCAGAGTGTTCCACCATCAAACCTCAGTCATGATCCCAGGCCACATGTTTCCACAATGAAACCTCAGTCATTTTCCCAGGCCAAAGGTATCCAAAATCAAACCTCAGTCATGTTCCCAGGACACATGGTTCCAGAATCAAACCTGAGTCAAGTTCGCGGGCCACAGGTTTCAACCATCAAACCTCAGTCATGTTCCCAGGACACAGGTGTCCAGAATCAAACCTCAGTCATGTTCCCAGGGCACAGGCTTCCAGAAACAAACCTCAGTCATGTTCCCAGGACACAAGTTTCCAGAATCAACCAGATATCATGCTTCCTGGCCACAGTCTTCCAGAATCAAACCTTAGTCATGTTGCCAAGCCACAGGTTTCCACCATCAAACCTCAGACATGTTCCCAGGCCACAGGGTTCTAGAATCCACCGATGTCATGTTGCCAGGCCACAGGGTTCGAGAATCAATCCTCAGTTATGTTTCCAGGCTACAGGGTTCTAGAATAAAACCTCAGTCATGTTCCCAATCCACAGGGTTCCAGAACCAAGGCTCAGTCAGGTTCCCGGGGCACAGTATTCCACAATCTAAACAGATGTCACATGCCCAGTCCCCAGGGTTCCAGAATCCACCGGTATCATGTTCCCAGGCCACAGGGTTCCAGAATCAATCCTCAGTTATGTTCCCAGGCTACAGGGTTCCAGAATAAAACCTCAGTCATGTTCCCAGTCCACAGGGTTTCAGAACCAAGGCTCAGTCAGGTTCCCGGGCACAGTATTCCACAATCTAAACAGATGTCATGTTCCCAGGCCAAGTTTTCCAGAATCACGCCTCAGTCATGTTCCCAGGCCACCGGGATCCAGAATCAAACGTCAGTCATGTTGCCAGGCCACAGGTTTCTGCCATCAAACCTCAGTCACGTTCCCGGGCCACAGGGTTCCAGAATCAAGCCTCAGTCATTTTGCCAGGCCAGAGCGTTCCACCATCAAACCTCAGTCATGATCCCAGGCCACATGTTTCCACAATGAAACCTCAGTCATTTTCTCAGGCCAAAGGTTTCCAGAATCAAACCTCAGTCATATTCCCAGGACACATGGTTCCAGAATCAAACCTGAGTCATGTTCGCAGGCCACAGGTTTCAACCATCAAACATCACTCATGTTCCCAGGACACAGGTGTCCAGAATCAAACCTCAGTCATGTACCCAGGGAACAGGCTTATAGCAACAAACCTTTGTCATATTCCCAGGACACAGGGTTCCAGAATCAAACCTCAGTCTTGTTCCCAGGACAGAAGTTTCCAGAATCAACCCGATATCATGTTTCCTGGCCACAGTCTTCCAGTATCAAACCTCAGTCATGTTGCCAGGCCACAGGGTTCCACCATCAATCCTCACTCATGTTCCCAGGCCACAGGGTTCCAGAATCAAACCGTTCTCATTTTCCCAGGCCACAGGGTTCCAGAATCCACCGATGTCATGTTAAAGGCCACAGGGTTCCAGAATCAAACCGTTCTCATGTTCCCGGGCCACAGGGTTCCAGAATCAAGCCTCAGTCATTTTGCCAGGCCAGAGTGTTCCACCATCAAACCTCAGTCATGATCCCAGGCCACATGTTTCCACAATGAAACCTCAGTCATTTTCCCAGGCCAAAGGTATCCAAAATCAAACCTCAGTCATGTTCCCAGGACACATGGTTCCAGAATCAAACCTGAGTCAAGTTCGCGGGCCACAGGTTTCAACCATCAAACCTCAGTCAGGTTCCCAGGACACAGGTGTCCAGAATCAAACCTCAGTCATGTTCCCAGGGCACAGGCTTCCAGAAACAAACCTCAGTCAAGTTCCCAGGACACAAGTTTCCAGAATCAACCAGATATCATGCTTCCTGGCCACAGTCTTCCAGAATCAAACCTTAGTCATGTTGCCAAGCCACAGGTTTCCACCATCAAACCTCAGACATGTTCCCAGGCCACAGGGTTCTAGAATCCACCGATGTCATGTTGCCAGGCCACAGGGTTCGAGAATCAATCCTCAGTTATGTTTCCAGGCTACAGGGTTCTAGAATAAATCCTCAGTCATGTTCCCAATCCACAGGGTTCCAGAACCAAGGCTCAGTCAGGTTCCCGGGACACAGTATTCCACAATCTAAACAGATGTCACATGCCCAGTCCCCAGGGTTCCAGAATCCACCGGTATCATGTTCCCAGGCCACAGGGTTCCAGAATCAATCCTCAGTTATGTTCCCAGGCTACAGGGTTCCAGAATAAAACCTCAGTCATGTTCCCAGTCCACAGGGTTTCAGAACCAAGGCTCAGTCAGGTTCCCGGGGCACAGTATTCCACAATCTAAACAGATGTCATGTTCCCAGGCCACAGTTTTCCAGAATCACGCCTCAGTCATGTTCCCAGGCCACCGGGATCCAGAATCAAACGTCAGTCATGTTGCCAGGCCACAGGTTTCTGCCATCAAACCTCAGTCACGTTCCCGGGCCACAGGGTTCCAGAATCAAGCCTCAGTCATTTTGCCAGGCCAGAGTGTTCCACCATCAAACCTCAGTCATGATCCCAGGCCACATGTTTCCACAATGAAACCTCAGTCATTTTCTCAGGCCAAAGGTTTCCAGAATCAAACCTCAGTCATGTTCCCAGGACACATGGTTCCAGAATCAAACCTGAGTCATGTTCGCGGGCCACAGGTTTCAACCATCAAACATCACTCATGTTCCCAGGACACAGGTGTCCAGAATCAAACCTCAGTCATGTACCCAGGGAACAGGCTTCCAGCAACAAACCTTTGTCATATTCCCAGGACACAGGGTTCCAGAATCAAACCTCAGTCTTGTTCCCAGGACAGAAGTTTCCAGAATCAACCCGATATCATGTTTCCTGGCCACAGTCTTCCAGTATCAAACCTCAGTCATGTTGCCAGGCCACAGGGTTCCACCATCAATCCTCACCCATGTTCCCAGGCCACAGGGTTCCAGAATCAAACCGTTCTCATGTTCCCAGGCCACAGGGTTCCAGAATCCACCGATGTCATGTTAAAGGCCACAGGGTTCCAGAATCAAACCGTTCTCATGTTCCCGGGACACAGGGTTCCAGAATCAAGCCTCAGTCATTTTGCCAGGCCAGAGTGTTCCACCATCAAACCTCAGTCATGATCCCAGGCCACATGTTTCCACAATGAAACCTCAGTCATTTTCCCAGGCCAAAGGTTTCCAAAATCAAACCTCAGTCATGTTCCCAGGACACATGGTTCCAGAATCAAACCTGAGTCATGTTCGCGGGCCACAGGTTTCAACCATCAAACCTCACTCATGTTCCCAGGACACAGGTGTCCAGAATCAAACCTCAGTCATGTTTCCAGGGCACAGGCTTCCAGAAACAAACCTCAGTCATGTTCCCAGGACACAAGTTTCCAGAATCAACCAGATATCATGCTTCCTGGCCACAGTCTTCCAGAATCAAACCTTAGTCATGTTGCCAAGCCACAGGTTTCCACCATCAAACCTCAGACATGTTCCCAGGCCACAGGGTTCTAGAATCCACCGATGTCATGTTGCCAGGCCACAGGGTTCGAGAATCAATCCTCAGTTATGTTTCCAGGCTACAGGGTTCTAGAATAAAACCACAGTCATGTTCCCAATCCACAGGGTTCCAGAACCAAGGCTCAGTCAGGTTCCCGGGGCACAGTATTCCACAATCTAAACAGATGTCACATGCCCAGTGCCCAGGGTTCCAGAATCCACCGGTATCATGTTCCCAGGCCACAGGGTTCCAGAATCAATCCTCAGTTATGTTCCCAGGCTACAGGGTTCCAGAATAAAACCTCAGTCATGTTCCCAGTCCACAGGGTTTCAGAACCAAGGCTCAGTCAGCTTCCCGGGGCAGAGTATTCCACAATCTAAACAGATGTCATGTTCCCAGGCCACAGTTTTCCAGAATCACGCCTCAGTCATGTTCCCAGGCCACCGGGATCCAGAATCAAACGTCAGTCATGTTGCCAGGCCACAGGTTTCTGCCATCAAACCTCAGTCACGTTCCCGGGCCACAGGGTTCCAGAATCAAGCCTCAGTCATTTTGCCAGGCCAGAGCATTCCACCATCAAACCTCAGTCATGATCCCAGGCCACATGTTTCCACAATGAAACCTCAGTCATTTTCTCAGGCCAAAGGTTTCCAGAATCAAACCTCAGTCATATTCCCAGGACACATGGTTCCAGAATCAAACCTGAGTCATGTTCGCAGGCCACAGGTTTCAACCATCAAACATCACTCATGTTCCCAGGACACAGGTGTCCAGAATCAAACCTCAGTCTTGTTCCCAGGACAGAAGTTTCCAGAATCAACCCGATATCATGTTTCCTGGCCACAGTCTTCCAGTATCAAACCTCAGTCATGTTGCCAGGCCACAGGTTTCCACCATCAATCCTCACTCATGTTCCCAGGCCACAGGGTTCCAGAATCAAACCGTTCTCATGTTCCCAGGCCACAGGGTTCCAGAATCCACCGATGTCATGTTAAAGGCCACAGGGTTCCAGAATCAAACCGTTCTCATGTTCCCGGGCCACAGGGTTCCAGAATCAAGCCTCAGTCATTTTGCCAGGCCAGAGTGTTCCACCATCAAACCTCAGTCATGATCCCAGGCCACATGTTTCCACAATGAAACCTCAGTCATTTTCCCAGGCCAAAGGTTTCCAAAATCAAACCTCAGTCATGTTCCCAGGACACATGGTTCCAGAATCAAACCTGAGTCATGTTCGCGGGCCACAGGTTTCAACCATCAAACCTCAGTCATGTTCCCAGGACACAGGTGTCCAGAATCAAACCTCAGTCATGTTCCCAGGGCACAGGCTTCCAGAAACAAACCTCAGTCATGTTCACAGGACACAAGTTTCCAGAATCAACCAGATATCATGCTTCCTGGCCACAGTCTTCCAGAATCAAACCTTAGTCATGTTGCCAAGCCACAGGTTTCCACCATCAAACCTCAGACATGTTCCCAGGCCACAGGGTTCTAGAATCCACCGATGTCATGTTGCCAGGCCACAGGGTTCGAGAATCAATCCTCAGTTATGTTTCCAGGCTACAGGGTTCTAGAATAAAACCTCAGTCATGTTCCCAATCCACAGGGTTCCAGAACCAAGGCTCAGTCAGGTTCCCGGGGCACAGTATTCCACAATCTAAACAGATGTCACATGCCCAGTCCCCAGGGTTCCAGAATCCACCGGTGTCATGTTCCCAGGCCACAGGGTTCCAGAATCAATCCTCAGTTACGTTCCCAGGCTACAGGGTTCCAGAATAAAACCTCAGTCATGTTCCCAGTCCACAGGGTTTCAGAACCAAGGCTCAGTCAGCTTCCCGGGGCACAGTATTCCACAATCTAAACAGATGTCATGTTCCCAGGCCACAGTTTTCCAGAATCACGCCTCAGTCATGTTCCCAGGCCACCGGGATCCAGAATCAAACGTCAGTCATGTTTCCAGGCCACAGGTTTCTGCCATCAAACCTCAGTCACGTTCCCGGGCCACAGGGTTCCAGAATCAAGCCTCAGTCATTTTGCCAGGCCAGAGCGTTCCACCATCAAACCTCAGTCATGATCCCAGGCCACATGTTTCCACAATGAAACCTCAGTCATTTTCTCAGGCCAAAGGTTTCCAGAATCAAACCTCAGTCATATTCCCAGGACACATGGTTCCAGAATCAAACCTGAGTCATGTTCGCAGGCCACAGGTTTCAACCATCAAACATCACTCATGTTCCCAGGACACAGGTGTCCACAATCAAACCTCAGTCATGTACCCAGGGAACAGGCTTCCAGCAACAAACCTTTGTCATATTCCCAGGACACAGGGTTCCAGAATCAAACCTCAGTCTTGTTCCCAGGACAGAAGTTTCCAGAATCAACCCGATATCATGTTTCCTGGCCACAGTCTTCCAGTATCAAACCTCAGTCATGTTGCCAGGCCACAGGGTTCCACCATCAGTCCTCACTCATGTTCCCAGGCCACAGGGTTCCAGAATCAAACCGTTCTCATTTTCCCAGGCCACAGGGTTCCAGAATCCACCGATGTCATGTTAAAGGCCACAGGGTTCCAGAATCAAACCGTTCTCATGTTCCCGGGCCACAGGGTTCCAGAATCAAGCCTCAGTCATTTTGCCAGGCCAGAGTGTTCCACCATCAAACCTCAGTCATGATCCCAGGCCACATGTTTCCACAATGAAACCTCAGTCATTTTCCCAGGCCAAAGGTATCCAAAATCAAACCTCAGTCATGTTCCCAGGACACATGGTTCCAGAATCAAACCTGAGTCAAGTTCGCGGGCCACAGGTTTCAACCATCAAACCTCAGTCATGTTCCCAGGACACAGGTGTCCAGAATCAAACCTCAGTCATGTTCCCAGGGCACAGGCTTCCAGAAACAAACCTCAGTCATGTTCCCAGGACACAAGTTTCCAGAATCAACCAGATATCATGCTTCCTGGCCACAGTCTTCCAGAATCAAACCTTAGTCATGTTGCCAAGCCACAGGTTTCCACCATCAAACCTCAGACATGTTCCCAGGCCACAGGGTTCTAGAATCCACCGATGTCATGTTGCCAGGCCACAGGGTTCGAGAATCAATCCTCAGTTATGTTTCCAGGCTACAGGGTTCTAGAATAAATCCTCAGTCATGTTCCCAATCCACAGGGTTCCAGAACCAAGGCTCAGTCAGGTTCCCGGGGCACAGTATTCCACAATCTAAACAGATGTCACATGCCCAGTCCCCAGGGTTCCAGAATCCACCGGTATCATGTTCCCAGGCCACAGGGTTCCAGAATCAATCCTCAGTTATGTTCCCAGGCTACAGGGTTCCAGAATAAAACCTCAGTCATGTTCCCAGTCCACAGGGTTTCAGAACCAAGGCTCAGTCAGGTTCCCGGGGCACAGTATTCCACAATCTAAACAGATGTCATGTTCCCAGGCCACAGTTTTCCAGAATCACGCCTCAGTCATGTTCCCAGGCCACCGGGATCCAGAATCAAACGTCAGTCATGTTGCCAGGCCACAGGTTTCTGCCATCAAACCTCAGTCACGTTCCCGGGCCACAGGGTTCCAGAATCAAGCCTCAGTCATTTTGCCAGGCCAGAGTGTTCCACCATCAAACCTCAGTCATGATCCCAGGCCACATGTTTCCACAATGAAACCTCAGTCATTTTCTCAGGCCAAAGGTTTCCAGAATCAAACCTCAGTCATATTCCCAGGACACATGGTTCCAGAATCAAACCTGAGTCATGTTCGCAGGCCACAGGTTTCAACCATCAAACATCACTCATGTTCCCAGGACACAGGTGTCCAGAATCAAACCTCAGTCATGTACCCAGGGAACAGGCTTCCAGCAACAAACCTTTGTCATATTCCCAGGACACAGGGTTCCAGAATCAAACCTCAGTCTTGTTCCCAGGACAGAAGTTTCCAGAATCAACCCGATATCATGTTTCCTGGCCACAGTCTTCCAGTATCAAACCTCAGTCATGTTGCCAGGCCACAGGGTTCCACCATCAATCCTCACCCATGTTCCCAGGCCACAGGGTTCCAGAATCAAACCGTTCTCATGTTCCCAGGCCACAGGGTTCCAGAATCCACCGATGTCATGTTAAAGGCCACAGGGTTCCAGAATCAAACCGTTCTCATGTTCCCGGGACACAGGGTTCCAGAATCAAGCCTCAGTCATTTTGCCAGGCCAGAGTGTTCCACCATCAAACCTCAGTCATGATCCCAGGCCACATGTTTCCACAATGAAACCTCAGTCATTTTCCCAGGCCTAAGGTTTCCAAAATCAAACCTCAGTCATGTTCCCAGGACACATGGTTCCAGAATCAAACCTGAGTCATGTTCGCGGGCCACAGGTTTCAACCATCAAACCTCAGTCATGTTCCCAGGACACAGGTGTCCAGAATCAAACCTCAGTCATGTTCCCAGGGCACAGGCTTCCAGAAACAAACCTCAGTCATGTTCCCAGGACACAAGTTTCCAGAATCAACCAGATATCATGCTTCCTGGCCACAGTCTTCCAGAATCAAACCTTAGTCATGTTGCCAAGCCACAGGTTTCCACCATCAAACCTCAGACATGTTCCCAGGCCACAGGGTTCTAGAATCCACCGATGTCATGTTGCCAGGCCACAGGGTTCGAGAATCAATCCTCAGTTATGTTTCCAGGCTACAGGGTTCTAGAATAAAACCTCAGTCATGTTCCCAATCCACAGGGTTCCAGAACCAAGGCTCAGTCAGGTTCCCGGGGCACAGTATTCCACAATCTAAACAGATGTCACATGCCCAGTCCCCAGGGTTCCAGAATCCACCGGTATCATGTTCCCAGGCCACAGGGTTCCAGAATCAATCCTCAGTTATGTTCCCAGGCTACAGGGTTCCAGAATAAAACCTCAGTCATGTTCCCAGTCCACAGGGTTTCAGAACCAAGGCTCAGTCAGGTTCCCGGGGCACAGTATTCCACAATCTAAACACATGTCATGTTCCCAGGCCACAGTTTTCCAGAATCACGCCTCAGTCATGTTCCCAGGCCACCGGGATCCAGAATCAAACGTCAGTCATGTTGCCAGGCCACAGGTTTCTGCCATCAAACCTCAGTCACGTTCCCGGGCCACAGGGTTCCAGAATCAAGCCTCAGTCATTTTGCCAGGCCAGAGTGTTCCACCATCAAACCTCAGTCATGATCCCAGGCCACATGTTTCCACAATGAAACCTCAGTCATTTTCTCAGGCCAAAGGTTTCCAGAATCAAACCTCAGTCATATTCCCAGGACACATGGTTCCAGAATCAAACCTGAGTCATGTTCGCAGGCCACAGGTTTCAACCATCAAACATCACTCATGTTCCCAGGACACAGGTGTCCAGAATCAAACCTCAGTCATGTACCCAGGGAACAGGCTTCCAGCAACAAACCTTTGTCATATTCCCAGGACACAGGGTTCCAGAATCAAACCTCAGTCTTGTTCCCAGGACAGAAGTTTCCAGAATCAACCCGATATCATGTTTCCTGGCCACAGTCTTCCAGTATCAAACCTCAGTCATGTTGCCAGGCCACAGGGTTCCACCATCAATCCTCACCCATGTTCCCAGGCCACAGGGTTCCAGAATCAAACCGTTCTCATGTTCCCAGGCCACAGGGTTCCAGAATCCACCGATGTCATGTTAAAGGCCACAGGGTTCCAGAATCAAACCGTTCTCATGTTCCCGGGACACAGGGTTCCAGAATCAAGCCTCAGTCATTTTGCCAGGCCAGAGTGTTCCACCATCAAACCTCAGTCATGATCCCAGGCCACATGTTTCCACAATGAAACCTCAGTCATTTTCCCAGGCCAAAGGTTTCCAAAATCAAACCTCAGTCATGTTCCCAGGACACATGGTTCCAGAATCAAACCTGAGTCATGTTCGCGGGCCACAGGTTTCAACCATCAAACCTCAGTCATGTTCCCAGGACACAGGTGTCCAGAATCAAACCTCAGTCATGTTCCCAGGGCACAGGCTTCCAGAAACAAACCTCAGTCATGTTCCCAGGACACAAGTTTCCAGAATCAACCAGATATCATGCTTCCTGGTCACAGTCTTCCAGAATCAAACCTTAGTCATGTTGCCAAGCCACAGGTTTCCACCATCAAACCTCAGACATGTTCCCAGGCCACAGGGTTCTAGAATCCACCGATGTCATGTTGCCAGGCCACAGGGTTCGAGAATCAATCCTCAGTTATGTTTCCAGGCTACAGGGTTCTAGAATAAAACCTCAGTCATGTTCCCAATCCACAGGGTTCCAGAACCAAGGCTCAGTCAGGTTCCCGGGGCACAGTATTCCACAATCTAAACAGATGTCACATGCCCAGTCCCCAGGGTTCCAGAATCCACCGGTATCATGTTCCCAGGCCACAGGGTTCCAGAATCAATCCTCAGTTATGTTCCCAGGCTACAGGGTTCCAGAATAAAACCTCAGTCATGTTCCCAGTCCACAGGGTTTCAGAACCAAGGCTCAGTCAGGTTCCCGGGGCACAGTATTCCACAATCTAAACACATGTCATGTTCCCAGGCCACAGTTTTCCAGAATCACGCCTCAGTCATGTTCCCAGGCCACCGGGATCCAGAATCAAACGTCAGTCATGTTGCCAGGCCACAGGTTTCTGCCATCAAACCTCAGTCACGTTCCCGGGCCACAGGGTTCCAGAATCAAGCCTCAGTCATTTTGCCAGGCCAGAGTGTTCCACCATCAAACCTCAGTCATGATCCCAGGCCACATGTTTCCACAATGAAACCTCAGTCATTTTCTCAGGCCAAAGGTTTCCAGAATCAAACCTCAGTCATATTCCCAGGACACATGGTTCCAGAATCAAACCTGAGTCATGTTCGCAGGCCACAGGTTTCAACCATCAAACATCACTCATGTTCCCAGGACACAGGTGTCCAGAATCAAACCTCAGTCATGTACCCAGGGAACAGGCTTCCAACAACAAACCTTTGTCATATTCCCAGGACACAGGGTTCCAGAATCAAACCTCAGTCTTGTTCCCAGGACAGAAGTTTCCAGAATCAACCCGATATCATGTTTCCTGGCCACAGTCTTCCAGTATCAAACCTCAGTCATGTTGCCAGGCCACAGGGTTCCACCATCAATCCTCACCCATGTTCCCAGGCCACAGGGTTCCAGAATCAAACCGTTCTCATGTTCCCAGGCCACAGGGTTCCAGAATCCACCGATGTCATGTTAAAGGCCACAGGGTTCCAGAATCAAACCGTTCTCATGTTCCCGGGACACAGGGTTCCAGAATCAAGCCTCAGTCATTTTGCCAGGCCAGAGTGTTCCACCATCAAACCTCAGTCATGATCCCAGGCCACATGTTTCCACAATGAAACCTCAGTCATTTTCCCAGGCCAAAGGTTTCCAAAATCAAACCTCAGTCATGTTCCCAGGACACATGGTTCCAGAATCAAACCTGAGTCATGTTCGCGGGCCACAGGTTTCAACCATCAAACCTCACTCATGTTCCCAGGACACAGGTGTCCAGAATCAAACCTCAGTCATGTTCCCAGGGCACAGGCTTCCAGAAACAAACCTCAGTCATGTTCCCAGGACACAAGTTTCCAGAATCAACCAGATATCATGCTTCCTGGCCACAGTCTTCCAGAATCAAACCTTAGTCATGTTGCCAAGCCACAGGTTTCCACCATCAAACCTCAGACATGTTCCCAGGCCACAGGGTTCTAGAATCCACCGATGTCATGTTGCCAGGCCACAGGGTTCGAGAATCAATCCTCAGTTATGTTTCCAGGCTACAGGGTTCTAGAATAAAACCTCAGTCATGTTCCCAATCCACAGGGTTCCAGAACCAAGGCTCAGTCAGGTTCCCGGGGCACAGTATTCCACAATCTAAACAGATGTCACATGCCCAGTCCCCAGGGTTCCAGAATCCACCGGTATCATGTTCCCAGGCCACAGGGTTCCAGAATCAATCCTCAGTTATGTTCCCAGGCTACAGGGTTCCAGAATAAAACCTCAGTCATGTTCCCAGTCCACAGGGTTTCAGAACCAAGGCTCAGTCAGGTTCCCGGGGCACAGTATTCCACAATCTAAACACATGTCATGTTCCCAGGCCACAGTTTTCCAGAATCACGCCTCAGTCATGTTCCCAGGCCACCGGGATCCAGAATCAAACGTCAGTCATGTTGCCAGGCCACAGGTTTCTGCCATCAAACCTCAGTCACGTTCCCGGGCCACAGGGTTCCAGAATCAAGCCTCAGTCATTTTGCCAGGCCAGAGTGTTCCACCATCAAACCTCAGTCATGATCCCAGGCCACATGTTTCCACAATGAAACCTCAGTCATTTTCTCAGGCCAAAGGTTTCCAGAATCAAACCTCAGTCATATTCCCAGGACACATGGTTCCAGAATCAAACCTGAGTCATGTTCGCAGGCCACAGGTTTCAACCATCAAACATCACTCATGTTCCCAGGACACAGGTGTCCAGAATCAAACCTCAGTCATGTACCCAGGGAACAGGCTTCCAGCAACAAACCTTTGTCATATTCCCAGGACACAGGGTTCCAGAATCAAACCTCAGTCTTGTTCCCAGGACAGAAGTTTCCAGAATCAACCCGATATCATGTTTCCTGGCCACAGTCTTCCAGTATCAAACCTCAGTCATGTTGCCAGGCCACAGGGTTCCACCATCAATCCTCACCCATGTTCCCAGGCCACAGGGTTCCAGAATCAAACCGTTCTCATGTTCCCAGGCCACAGGGTTCCAGAATCCACCGATGTCATGTTAAAGGCCACAGGGTTCCAGAATCAAACCGTTCTCATGTTCCCGGGACACAGGGTTCCAGAATCAAGCCTCAGTCATTTTGCCAAGCCAGAGTGTTCCACCATCAAACCTCAGTCATGATCCCAGGCCACATGTTTCCACAATGAAACCTCAGTCATTTTCCCAGGCCAAAGGTTTCCAAAATCAAACCTCAGTCATGTTCCCAGGACAAATGGTTCCAGAATCAAACCTGAGTCATGTTCGCGGGCCACAGGTTTCAACCATCAAACCTCACTCATGTTCCCAGGACACAGGTGTCCAGAATCAAACCTCAGTCATGTTTCCAGGGCACAGGCTTCCAGAAACAAACCTCAGTCATGTTCCCAGGACACAAGTTTCCAGAATCAACCAGATATCATGCTTCCTGGCCACAGTCTTCCAGAATCAAACCTTAGTCATGTTGCCAAGCCACAGGTTTCCACCATCAAACCTCAGACATGTTCCCAGGCCACAGGGTTCTAGAATCCACCGATGTCATGTTGCCAGGCCACAGGGTTCGAGAATCAATCCTCAGTTATGTTTCCAGGCTACAGGGTTCTAGAATAAAACCTCAGTCATGTTCCCAATCCACAGGGTTCCAGAACCAAGGCTCAGTCAGGTTCCCGGGGCACAGTATTCCACAATCTAAACAGATGTCACATGCCCAGTGCCCAGGGTTCCAGAATCCACCGGTATCATGTTCCCAGGCCACAGGGTTCCAGAATCAATCCTCAGTTATGTTCCCAGGCTACAGGGTTCCAGAATAAAACCTCAGTCATGTTCCCAGTCCACAGGGTTTCAGAACCAAGGCTCAGTCAGCTTCCCGGGGCAGAGTATTCCACAATCTAAACAGATGTCATGTTCCCAGGCCACAGTTTTCCAGAATCACGCCTCAGTCATGTTCCCAGGCCACCGGGATCCAGAATCAAACGTCAGTCATGTTGCCAGGCCACAGGTTTCTGCCATCAAACCTCAGTCACGTTCCCGGGCCACAGGGTTCCAGAATCAAGCCTCAGTCATTTTGCCAGGCCAGAGCGTTCCACCATCAAACCTCAGTCATGATCCCAGGCCACATGTTTCCACAATGAAACCTCAGTCATTTTCTCAGGCCAAAGGTTTACAGAATCAAACCTCAGTCATATTCCCAGGACACATGGTTCCAGAATCAAACCTGAGTCATGTTCGCAGGCCACAGGTTTCAACCATCAAACATCACTCATGTTCCCAGGACACAGGTGTCCAGAATCAAACCTCAGTCTTGTTCCCAGGACAGAAGTTTCCAGAATCAACCCGATATCATGTTTCCTGGCCACAGTCTTCCAGTATCAAACCTCAGTCATGTTGCCAGGCCACAGGTTTCCACCATCAATCCTCACTCATGTTCCCAGGCCACAGGGTTCCAGATTCAAACCGTTCTCATGTTCCCAGGCCACAGGGTTCCAGAATCCACCGATGTCATGTTAAAGGCCACAGGGTTCCAGAATCAAACCGTTCTCATGTTCCCGGGCCACAGGGTTCCAGAATCAAGCCTCAGTCATTTTGCCAGGCCAGAGTGTTCCACCATCAAACCTCAGTCATGATCCCAGGCCACATGTTTCCACAATGAAACCTCAGTCATTTTCCCAGGCCAAAGGTTTCCAAAATCAAACCTCAGTCATGTTCCCAGGACACATGGTTCCAGAATCAAACCTGAGTCATGTTCGCGGGCCACAGGTTTCAACCATCAAACCTCAGTCATGTTCCCAGGACACAGGTGTCCAGAATCAAACCTCAGTCATGTTCCCAGGGCACAGGCTTCCAGAAACAAACCTCAGTCATGTTCCCAGGACACAAGTTTCCAGAATCAACCAGATATCATGCTTCCTGGCCACAGTCTTCCAGAATCAAACCTTAGTCATGTTGCCAAGCCACAGGTTTCCACCATCAAACCTCAGACATGTTCCCAGGCCACAGGGTTCTAGAATCCACCGATGTCATGTTGCCAGGCCACAGGGTTCGAGAATCAATCCTCAGTTATGTTTCCAGGCTACAGGGTTCTAGAATAAAACCTCAGTCATGTTCCCAATCCACAGGGTTCCAGAACCAAGGCTCAGTCAGGTTCCCGGGGCACAGTATTCCACAATCTAAACAGATGTCACATGCCCAGTCCCCAGGGTTCCAGAATCCACCGGTATCATGTTCCCAGGCCACAGGGTTCCAGAATCAATCCTCAGTTATGTTCCCAGGCTACAGGGTTCCAGAATAAAACCTCAGTCATGTTCCCAGTCCACAGGGTTTCAGAACCAAGGCTCAGTCAGCTTCCCGGGGCACAGTATTCCACAATCTAAACAGATGTCATGTTCCCAGGCCACAGTTTTCCAGAATCACGCCTCAGTCATGTTCCCAGGCCACCGGGATCCAGAATCAAACGTCAGTCATGTTGCCAGGCCACAGGTTTCTGCCATCAAACCTCAGTCACGTTCCCGGGCCACAGGGTTCCAGAATCAAGCCTCAGTCATTTTGCCAGGCCAGAGCGTTCCACCATCAAACCTCAGTCATGATCCCAGGCCACATGTTTCCACAATGAAACCTCAGTCATTTTCTCAGGCCAAAGGTTTCCAGAATCAAACCTCAGTCATATTCCCAGGACACATGGTTCCAGAATCAAACCTGAGTCATGTTCGCAGGCCACAGGTTTCAACCATCAAACATCACTCATGTTCCCAGGACACAGGTGTCCAGAATCAAACCTCAGTCATGTACCCAGGGAACAGGCTTCCAGCAACAAACCTTTGTCATATTCCCAGGACACAGGGTTCCAGAATCAAACCTCAGTCTTGTTCCCAGGACAGAAGTTTCCAGAATCAACCCGATATCATGTTTCCTGGCCACAGTCTTCCAGTATCAAACCTCAGTCATGTTGCCAGGCCACAGGGTTCCACCATCAGTCCTCACTCATGTTCCCAGGCCACAGGGTTCCAGAATCAAACCGTTCTCATTTTCCCAGGCCACAGGGTTCCAGAATCCACCGATGTCATGTTAAAGGCCACAGGGTTCCAGAATCAAACCGTTCTCATGTTCCCGGGCCACAGGGTTCCAGAATCAAGCCTCAGTCATTTTGCCAGGCCAGAGTGTTCCACCATCAAACCTCAGTCATGATCCCAGGCCACATGTTTCCACAATGAAACCTCAGTCATTTTCCCAGGCCAAAGGTATCCTAAATCAAACCTCAGTCATGTTCCCAGGACACATGGTTCCAGAATCAAACCTGAGTCAAGTTCGCGGGCCACAGGTTTCAACCATCAAACCTCAGTCATGTTCCCAGGACACAGGTGTCCAGAATCAAACCTCAGTCATGTTCCCAGGGCACAGGCTTCCAGAAACAAACCTCAGTCATGTTCCCAGGACACAAGTTTCCAGAATCAACCAGATATCATGCTTCCTGGCCACAGTCTTCCAGAATCAAACCTTAGTCATGTTGCCAAGCCACAGGTTTCCACCATCAAACCTCAGACATGTTCCCAGGCCACAGGGTTCTAGAATCCACCGATGTCATGTTGCCAGGCCACAGGGTTCGAGAATCAATCCTCAGTTATGTTTCCAGGCTACAGGGTTCTAGAATAAATCCTCAGTCATGTTCCCAATCCACAGGGTTCCAGAACCAAGGCTCAGTCAGGTTCCCGGGGCACAGTATTCCACAATCTAAACAGATGTCACATGCCCAGTCCCCAGGGTTCCAGAATCCACCGGTATCATGTTCCCAGGCCACAGGGTTCCAGAATCAATCCTCAGTTATGTTCCCAGGCTACAGGGTTCCAGAATAAAACCTCAGTCATGTTCCCAGTCCACAGGGTTTCAGAACCAAGGCTCAGTCAGCTTCCCGGGGCACAGTATTCCACAATCTAAACAGATGTCATGTTCCCAGGCCACAGTTTTCCAGAATCACGCCTCAGTCATGTTCCCAGGCCACCGGGATCCAGAATCAAAAGTCAGTCATGTTGCCAGGCCACAGGTTTCTGCCATCAAACCTCAGTCACGTTCCCGGGCCACAGGGTTCCAGAATCAAGCCTCAGTCATTTTGCCAGGCCAGAGCGTTCCACCATCAAACCTCAGTCATGATCCCAGGCCACATGTTTCCACAATGAAACCTCAGTCATTTTCTCAGGCCAAAGGTTTCCAGAATCAAACCTCAGTCATATTCCCAGGACACATGGTTCCAGAATCAAACCTGAGTCATGTTCGCAGGCCACAGGTTTCAACCATCAAACATCACTCATGTTCCCAGGACACAGGTGTCCAGAATCAAACCTCAGTCTTGTTCCCAGGACAGAAGTTTCCAGAATCAACCCGATATCATGTTTCCTGGCCACAGTCTTCCAGTATCAAACCTCAGTCATGTTGCCAGGCCACAGGGTTCCACCATCAATCCTCACTCATGTTCCCAGGCCACAGGGTTCCAGAATCAAACCGTTCTCATGTTCCCAGGCCACAGGGTTCCAGAATCCACCGATGTCATGTTAAAGGCCACAGGGTTCCAGAATCAAACCGTTCTCATGTTCCCGGGCCACAGGGTTCCAGAATCAAGCCTCAGTCATTTTGCCAGGCCAGAGTGTTCCACCATCAAACCTCAGTCATGATCCCAGGCCACATGTTTCCACAATGAAACCTCAGTCATTTTCCCAGGCCAAAGGTTTCCAAAATCAAACCTCAGTCATGTTCCCAGGACACATGGTTCCAGAATCAAACCTGAGTCATGTTCGCGGGCCACAGGTTTCAACCATCAAACCTCAGTCATGTTCCCAGGGCACAGGTGTCCAGAATCAAACCTCAGTCATGTTCCCAGGGCACAGGCTTCCAGAAACAAACCTCAGTCATGTTCACAGGACACAAGTTTCCAGAATCAACCAGATATCATGCTTCCTGGCCACAGTCTTCCAGAATCAAACCTTAGTCATGTTGCCAAGCCACAGGTTTCCACCATCAAACCTCAGACATGTTCCCAGGCCACAGGGTTCTAGAATCCACTGATGTCATGTTGCCAGGCCACAGGGTTCGAGAATCAATCCTCAGTTATGTTTCCAGGCTACAGGGTTCTAGAATAAAACCTCAGTCATGTTCCCAATCCACAGGGTTCCAGAACCAAGGCTCAGTCAGGTTCCTGGGGCACAGTATTCCACAATCTAAACAGATGTCACATGCCCAGTCCCCAGGGTTCCAGAATCCACCGGTATCATGTTCCCAGGCCACAGGGTTCCAGAATCAATCCTCAGTTATGTTCCCAGGCTACAGGGTTCCAGAATAAAACCTCAGTCATGTTCCCAGTCCACAGGGTTTCAGAACCAAGGCTCAGTCAGGTTCCCGGGGCACAGTATTCCACAATCTAAACAGATGTCATGTTCCCAGGCCACAGTTTTCCAGAATCACGCCTCAGTCATGTTCCCAGGCCACCGGGATCCAGAATCAAACGTCAGTCATGTTGCCAGGCCACAGGTTTCTGCCATCAAACCTCAGCCACGTTCCCGGGCCACAGGGTTCCAGAATCAAGCCTCAGTCATTTTGCCAGGCCAGAGTGTTCCACCATCAAACCTCAGTCATGATCCCAGGCCACATGTTACCACAATGAAACCTCAGTCATTTTCTCAGGCCAAAGGTTTCCAGAATCAAACCTCACTCATATTCCCAGGACACATGGTTCCAGAATCAAACCTGAGTCATGTTCGCAGGCCACAGGTTTCAACCATCAAACATCACTCATGTTCCCAGGACACAGGTGTCCAGAATCAAACCTCAGTCATGTACCCAGGGAACAGGCTTCCAGCAACAAACCTTTGTCATATTCCCAGGACACAGGGTTCCAGAATCAAACCTCAGTCTTGTTCCCAGGACAGAAGTTTCCAGAATCAACCCGATATCATGTTTCCTGGCCACAGTCTTCCAGTATCAAACCTCAGTCATGTTGCCAGGCCACAGGTTTCCACCATCAATCCTCACTCATGTTCCCAGGCCACAGGGTTCCAGAATCAAACCGTTCTCATGTTCCCAGGCCACAGGGTTCCAGAATCCACCGATGTCATGTTAAAGGCCACAGGGTTCCAGAATCAAACCGTTCTCATGTTCCCGGGCCACAGGGTTCCAGAATCAAGCCTCAGTCATTTTGCCAGGCCAGAGTGTTCCACCATCAAACCTCAGTCATGATCCCAGGCCACATGTTTCCACAATGAAACCTCAGTCATTTTCCCAGGCCAAAGGTTTCCAAAATCAAACCTCAGTCATGTTCCCAGGACACATGGTTCCAGAATCAAACCTGAGTCATGTTCGCGGGCCACAGGTTTCAACCATCAAACCTCAGTCATGTTCCCAGGACACAGGTGTCCAGAATCAAACCTCAGTCATGTTCCCAGGGCACAGGCTTCCAGAAACAAACCTCAGTCATGTTCCCAGGACACAAGTTTCCAGAATCAACCAGATATCATGCTTCCTGGCCACAGTCTTCCAGAATCAAACCTTAGTCATGTTGCCAAGCCACAGGTTTCCACCATCAAACCTCAGACATGTTCCCAGGCCACAGGGTTCTAGAATCCACCGATGTCATGTTGCCAGGCCACAGGGTTCGAGAATCAATCCTCAGTTATGTTTCCAGGCTACAGGGTTCTAGAATAAAACCTCAGTCATGTTCCCAATCCACAGGGTTCCAGAACCAAGGCTCAGTCAGGTTCCCGGGGCACAGTATTCCACAATCTAAACAGATGTCACATGCCCAGTCCCCAGGGTTCCAGAATCCACCGGTATCATGTTCCCAGGCCACAGGGTTCCAGAATCAATCCTCAGTTATGTTCCCAGGCTACAGGGTTCCAGAATAAAACCTCAGTCATGTTCCCAGTCCACAGGGTTTCAGAACCAAGGCTCAGTCAGCTTCCCGGGGCACAGTATTCCACAATCTAAACAGATGTCATGTTCCCAGGCCACAGTTTTCCAGAATCACGCCTCAGTCATGTTCCCAGGCCACCGGGATCCAGAATCAAACGTCAGTCATGTTGCCAGGCCACAGGTTTCTGCCATCAAACCTCAGTCACGTTCCCGGGCCACAGGGTTCCAGAATCAAGCCTCAGTCATTTTGCCAGGCCAGAGCGTTCCACCATCAAACCTCAGTCATGATCCCAGGCCACATGTTTCCACAATGAAACCTCAGTCATTTTCTCAGGCCAAAGGTTTCCAGAATCAAACCTCAGTCATATTCCCAGGACACATGGTTCCAGAATCAAACCTGAGTCATGTTCGCAGGCCACAGGTTTCAACCATCAAACATCACTCATGTTCCCAGGACACAGGTGTCCAGAATCAAACCTCAGTCATGTACCCAGGGAACAGGCTTCCAGCAACAAACCTTTGTCATATTCCCAGGACACAGGGTTCCAGAATCAAACCTCAGTCTTGTTCCCAGGACAGAAGTTTCCAGAATCAACCCGATATCATGTTTCCTGGCCACAGTCTTCCAGTATCAAACCTCAGTCATGTTGCCAGGCCACAGGGTTCCACCATCAGTCCTCACTCATGTTCCCAGGCCACAGGGTTCCAGAATCAAACCGTTCTCATTTTCCCAGGCCACAGGGTTCCAGAATCCACCGATGTCATGTTAAAGGCCACAGGGTTCCAGAATCAAACCGTTCTCATGTTCCCGGGCCACAGGGTTCCAGAATCAAGCCTCAGTCATTTTGCCAGGCCAGAGTGTTCCACCATCAAACCTCAGTCATGATCCCAGGCCACATGTTTCCACAATGAAACCTCAGTCATTTTCCCAGGCCAAAGGTATCCAAAATCAAACCTCAGTCATGTTCCCAGGACACATGGTTCCAGAATCAAACCTGAGTCAAGTTCGCGGGCCACAGGTTTCAACCATCAAACCTCAGTCATGTTCCCAGGACACAGGTGTCCAGAATCAAACCTCAGTCATGTTCCCAGGGCACAGGCTTCCAGAAACAAACCTCAGTCATGTTCCCAGGACACAAGTTTCCAGAATCAACCAGATATCATGCTTCCTGGCCACAGTCTTCCAGAATCAAACCTTAGTCATGTTGCCAAGCCACAGGTTTCCACCATCAAACCTCAGACATGTTCCCAGGCCACAGGGTTCTAGAATCCACCGATGTCATGTTGCCAGGCCACAGGGTTCGAGAATCAATCCTCAGTTATGTTTCCAGGCTACAGGGTTCTAGAATAAATCCTCAGTCATGTTCCCAATCCACAGGGTTCCAGAACCAAGGCTCAGTCAGGTTCCCGGGGCACAGTATTCCACAATCTAAACAGATGTCACATGCCCAGTCCCCAGGGTTCCAGAATCCACCGGTATCATGTTCCCAGGCCACAGGGTTCCAGAATCAATCCTCAGTTATGTTCCCAGGCTACAGGGTTCCAGAATAAAACCTCAGTCATGTTCCCAGTCCACAGGGTTTCAGAACCAAGGCTCAGTCAGCTTCCCGGGGCACAGTATTCCACAATCTAAACAGATGTCATGTTCCCAGGCCACAGTTTTCCAGAATCACGCCTCAGTCATGTTCCCAGGCCACCGGGATCCAGAATCAAAAGTCAGTCATGTTGCCAGGCCACAGGTTTCTGCCATCAAACCTCAGTCACGTTCCCGGGCCACAGGGTTCCAGAATCAAGCCTCAGTCATTTTGCCAGGCCAGAGCGTTCCACCATCAAACCTCAGTCATGATCCCAGGCCACATGTTTCCACAATGAAACCTCAGTCATTTTCTCAGGCCAAAGGTTTCCAGAATCAAACCTCAGTCATATTCCCAGGACACATGGTTCCAGAATCAAACCTGAGTCATGTTCGCAGGCCACAGGTTTCAACCATCAAACATCACTCATGTTCCCAGGACACAGGTGTCCAGAATCAAACCTCAGTCTTGTTCCCAGGACAGAAGTTTCCAGAATCAACCCGATATCATGTTTCCTGGCCACAGTCTTCCAGTATCAAACCTCAGTCATGTTGCCAGGCCACAGGGTTCCACCATCAATCCTCACTCATGTTCCCAGGCCACAGGGTTCCAGAATCAAACCGTTCTCATGTTCCCAGGCCACAGGGTTCCAGAATCCACCGATGTCATGTTAAAGGCCACAGGGTTCCAGAATCAAACCGTTCTCATGTTCCCGGGCCACAGGGTTCCAGAATCAAGCCTCAGTCATTTTGCCAGGCCAGAGTGTTCCACCATCAAACCTCAGTCATGATCCCAGGCCACATGTTTCCACAATGAAACCTCAGTCATTTTCCCAGGCCAAAGGTTTCCAAAATCAAACCTCAGTCATGTTCCCAGGACACATGGTTCCAGAATCAAACCTGAGTCATGTTCGCGGGCCACAGGTTTCAACCATCAAACCTCAGTCATGTTCCCAGGGCACAGGTGTCCAGAATCAAACCTCAGTCATGTTCCCAGGGCACAGGCTTCCAGAAACAAACCTCAGTCATGTTCACAGGACACAAGTTTCCAGAATCAACCAGATATCATGCTTCCTGGCCACAGTCTTCCAGAATCAAACCTTAGTCATGTTGCCAAGCCACAGGTTTCCACCATCAAACCTCAGACATGTTCCCAGGCCACAGGGTTCTAGAATCCACCGATGTCATGTTGCCAGGCCACAGGGTTCGAGAATCAATCCTCAGTTATGTTTCCAGGCTACAGGGTTCTAGAATAAAACCTCAGTCATGTTCCCAATCCACAGGGTTCCAGAACCAAGGCTCAGTCAGGTTCCCGGGGCACAGTATTCCACAATCTAAACAGATGTCACATGCCCAGTGCCCAGGGTTCCAGAATCCACCGGTATCATGTTCCCAGGCCACAGGGTTCCAGAATCAATCCTCAGTAATGTTCCCAGGCTACAGGGTTCCAGAATAAAACCTCAGTCATGTTCCCAGTCCACAGGGTTTCAGAACCAAGGCTCAGTCAGCTTCCCGGGGCACAGTATTCCACAATCTAAACAGATGTCATGTTCCCAGGCCACAGTTTTCCAGAATCACGCCTCAGTCATGTTCCCAGGCCACCGGGATCCAGAATCAAACGTCAGTCATGTTGCCAGGCCACAGGTTTCTGCCATCAAACCTCAGTCACGTTCCCGGGCCACAGGGTTCCAGAATCAAGCCTCAGTCATTTTGCCAGGCCAGAGCGTTCCACCATCAAACCTCAGTCATGATCCCAGGCCACATGTTTCCACAATGAAACCTCAGTCATTTTCTCAGGCCAAAGGTTTCCAGAATCAAACCTCAGTCATATTCCCAGGACACATGGTTCCAGAATCAAACCTGAGTCATGTTCGCAGGCCACAGGTTTCAACCATCAAACATCACTCATGTTCCCAGGACACAGGTGTCCAGAATCAAACCTCAGTCATGTACCCAGGGAACAGGCTTCCAGCAACAAACCTTTGTCATATTCCCAGGACACAGGGTTCCAGAATCAAACCTCAGTCTTGTTCCCAGGACAGAAGTTTCCAGAATCAACCCGATATCATGTTTCCTGGCCACAGTCTTCCAGTATCAAACCTCAGTCATGTTGCCAGGCCACAGGGTTCCACCATCAATCCTCACCCATGTTCCCAGGCCACAGGGTTCCAGAATCAAACCGTTCTCATGTTCCCAGGCCACAGGGTTCCAGAATCCACCGATGTCATGTTAAAGGCCACAGGGTTCCAGAATCAAACCGTTCTCATGTTCCCGGGCCACAGGGTTCCAGAATCAAGCCTCAGTCATTTTGCCAGGCCAGAGTGTTCCACCATCAAACCTCAGTCATGATCCCAGGCCACATGTTTCCACAATGAAACCTCAGTCATTTTCCCAGGCCAAAGGTTTCCAAAATCAAACCTCAGTCATGTTCCCAGGACACATGGTTCCAGAATCAAACCTGAGTCATGTTCGCGGGCCACAGGTTTCAACCATCAAACCTCAGTCATGTTCCCAGGACACAGGTGTCCAGAATCAAACCTCAGTCATGTTCCAAGGGCACAGGCTTCCAGAAACAAACCTCAGTCATGTTCCCAGGACACAAGTTTCCAGAATCAACCAGATAAAATGCTTCCTGGCCACAGTCTTCCAGAATCAAACCTTAGTCATGTTGCCAAGCCACAGGTTTCCACCATCAAACCTCAGACATGTTCCCAGGCCACAGGGTTCTAGAATCCACCGATGTCATGTTGCCAGGCCACAGGGTTCGAGAATCAATCCTCAGTTATGTTTCCAGGCTACAGGGTTCTAGAATAAATCCTCAGTCATGTTCCCAATCCACAGGGTTCCAGAACCAAGGCTCAGTCAGGTTCCCGGGGCACAGTATTCCACAATCTAAACAGATGTCACATGCCCAGTCCCCAGGGTTCCAGAATCCACCGGTATCATGTTCCCAGGCCACAGGGTTCCAGAATCAATCCTCAGTTATGTTCCCAGGCTACAGGGTTCCAGAATAAAACCTCAGTCATGTTCCCAGTCCACAGGGTTTCAGAACCAAGGCTCAGTCAGGTTCCCGGGGCACAGTATTCCACAATCTAAACAGATGTCATGTTCCCAGGCCACAGTTTTCCAGAATCACGCCTCAGTCATGTTCCCAGGCCACCGGGATCCAGAATCAAACGTCAGTCATGTTGCCAGGCCACAGGTTTCTGCCATCAAACCTCAGTCACGTTCCCGGGCCACAGGGTTCCAGAATCAAGCCTCAGTCATTTTGCCAGGCCAGAGTGTTCCACCATCAAACCTCAGTCATGATCCCAGGCCACATGTTTCCACAATGAAACCTCAGTCATTTTCTCAGGCCAAAGGTTTCCAGAATCAAACCTCAGTCATATTCCCAGGACACATGGTTCCAGAATCAAACCTGAGTCATGTTCGCAGGCCACAGGTTTCAACCATCAAACATCACTCATGTTCCCAGGACACAGGTGTCCAGAATCAAACCTCAGTCATGTACCCAGGGAACAGGCTTCCAGCAACAAACCTTTGTCATATTCCCAGGACACAGGGTTCCAGAATCAAACCTCAGTCTTGTTCCCAGGACAGAAGTTTCCAGAATCAACCCGATATCATGTTTCCTGGCCACAGTCTTCCAGTATCAAACCTCAGTCATGTTGCCAGGCCACAGGGTTCCACCATCAATCCTCACCCATGTTCCCAGGCCACAGGGTTCCAGAATCAAACCGTTCTCATGTTCCCAGGCCACAGGGTTCCAGAATCCACCGATGTCATGTTAAAGGCCACAGGGTTCCAGAATCAAACCGTTCTCATGTTCCCGGGCCACAGGGTTCCAGAATCAAGCCTCAGTCATTTTGCCAGGCCAGAGTGTTCCACCATCAAACCTCAGTCATGATCCCAGGCCACATGTTTCCACAATGAAACCTCAGTCATTTTCCCAGGCCAAAGGTTTCCAAAATCAAACCTCAGTCATGTTCCCAGGACACATGGTTCCAGAATCAAACCTGAGTCATGTTCGCGGGCCACAGGTTTCAACCATCAAACCTCAGTCATGTTCCCAGGACACAGGTGTCCAGAATCAAACCTCAGTCATGTTCCCAGGGCACAGGCTTCCAGAAACAAACCTCAGTCATGTTCCCAGGACACAAGTTTCCAGAATCAACCAGATATCATGCTTCCTGGCCACAGTCTTCCAGAATCAAACCTTAGTCATGTTGCCAAGCCACAGGTTTCCACCATCAAACCTCAGACATGTTCCCAGGCCACAGGGTTCTAGAATCCACCGATGTCATGTTGCCAGGCCACAGGGTTCGAGAATCAATCCTCAGTTATGTTTCCAGGCTACAGGGTTCTAGAATAAAACCTCAGTCATGTTCCCAATCCACAGGGTTCCAGAACCAAGGCTCAGTCAGGTTCCCGGGGCACAGTATTCCACAATCTAAACAGATGTCACATGCCCAGTCCCCAGGGTTCCAGAATCCACCGGTATCATGTTCCCAGGCCACAGGGTTCCAGAATCAATCCTCAGTTATGTTCCCAGGCTACAGGGTTCCAGAATAAAACCTCAGTCATGTTCCCAGTCCACAGGGTTTCAGAACCAAGGCTCAGTCAGCTTCCCGGGGCACAGTATTCCACAATCTAAACAGATGTCATGTTCCCAGGCCACAGTTTTCCAGAATCACGCCTCAGTCATGTTCCCAGGCCACCGGGATCCAGAATCAAACGTCAGTCATGTTGCCAGGCCACAGGTTTCTGCCATCAAACCTCAGTCACGTTCCCGGGCCACAGGGTTCCAGAATCAAGCCTCAGTCATTTTGCCAGGCCAGAGTGTTCCACCATCAAACCTCAGTCATGATCCCAGGCCACATGTTTCCACAATGAAACCTCAGTCATTTTCTCAGGCCAAAGGTTTCCAGAATCAAACCTCAGTCATATTCCCAGGACACATGGTTCCAGAATCAAACCTGAGTCATGTTCGCAGGCCACAGGTTTCAACCATCAAACATCACTCATGTTCCCAGGACACAGGTGTCCAGAATCAAACCTCAGTCTTGTTCCCAGGACAGAAGTTTCCAGAATCAACCCGATATCATGTTTCCTGGCCACAGTCTTCCAGTATCAAACCTCAGTCATGTTGCCAGGCCACAGGGTTCCACCATCAATCCTCACTCATGTTCCCAGGCCACAGGGTTCCAGAATCAAACCGTTCTCATGTTCCCAGGCCACAGGGTTCCAGAATCCACCGATGTCATGTTAAAGCCACAGGGTTCCAGAATCAAACCGTTCTCATGTTCCCGGGCCACAGGGTTCCAGAATCAAGCCTCAGTCATTTTGCCAGGCCAGAGTGTTCCACCATCAAACCTCAGTCATGATCCCAGGCCACATGTTTCCACAATGAAACCTCAGTCATTTTCCCAGGCCAAAGGTTTCCAAAATCAAACCTCAGTCATGTTCCCAGGACACATGGTTCCAGAATCAAACCTGAGTCATGTTCGCGGGCCACAGGTTTCAACCATCAAACCTCAGTCATGTTCCCAGGGCACAGGCTTCCAGAAACAAACCTCAGTCATGTTCCCAGGACACAAGTTTCCAGAATCAACCAGATATCATGCTTCCTGGCCACAGTCTTCCAGAATCAAACCTTAGTCATGTTGCCAAGCCACAGGTTTCCACCATCAAACCTCAGACATGTTCCCAGGCCACAGGGTTCTAGAATCCACCGATGTCATGTTGCCAGGCCACAGGGTTCGAGAATCAATCCTCAGTTATGTTTCCAGGCTACAGGGTTCTAGAATAAAACCTCAGTCATGTTCCCAATCCACAGGGTTCCAGAACCAAGGCTCAGTCAGGTTCCCGGGGCACAGTATTCCACAATCTAAACAGATGTCACATGCCCAGTGCCCAGGGTTCCAGAATCCACCGGTATCATGTTCCCAGGCCACAGGGTTCCAGAATCAATCCTCAGTAATGTTCCCAGGCTACAGGGTTCCAGAATAAAACCTCAGTCATGTTCCCAGTCCACAGGGTTTCAGAACCAAGGCTCAGTCAGCTTCCCGGGGCACAGTATTCCACAATCTAAACAGATGTCATGTTCCCAGGCCACAGTTTTCCAGAATCACGCCTCAGTCATGTTCCCAGGCCACCGGGATCCAGAATCAAACGTCAGTCATGTTGCCAGGCCACAGGTTTCTGCCATCAAACCTCAGTCACGTTCCCGGGCCACAGGGTTCCAGAATCAAGCCTCAGTCATTTTGCCAGGCCAGAGCGTTCCACCATCAAACCTCAGTCATGATCCCAGGCCACATGTTTCCACAATGAAACCTCAGTCATTTTCTCAGGCCAAAGGTTTCCAGAATCAAACCTCAGTCATATTCCCAGGACACATGGTTCCAGAATCAAACCTGAGTCATGTTCGCAGGCCACAGGTTTCAACCATCAAACATCACTCATGTTCCCAGGACACAGGTGTCCAGAATCAAACCTCAGTCATGTACCCAGGGAACAGGCTTCCAGCAACAAACCTTTGTCATATTCCCAGGACACAGGGTTCCAGAATCAAACCTCAGTCTTGTTCCCAGGACAGAAGTTTCCAGAATCAACCCGATATCATGTTTCCTGGCCACAGTCTTCCAGTATCAAACCTCAGTCATGTTGCCAGGCCACAGGGTTCCACCATCAATCCTCACCCATGTTCCCAGGCCACAGGGTTCCAGAATCAAACCGTTCTCATGTTCCCAGGCCACAGGGTTCCAGAATCCACCGATGTCATGTTAAAGGCCACAGGGTTCCAGAATCAAACCGTTCTCATGTTCCCGGGCCACAGGGTTCCAGAATCAAGCCTCAGTCATTTTGCCAGGCCAGAGTGTTCCACCATCAAACCTCAGTCATGATCCCAGGCCACATGTTTCCACAATGAAACCTCAGTCATTTTCCCAGGCCAAAGGTTTCCAAAATCAAACCTCAGTCATGTTCCCAGGACACATGGTTCCAGAATCAAACCTGAGTCATGTTCGCGGGCCACAGGTTTCAACCATCAAACCTCAGTCATGTTCCCAGGACACAGGTGTCCAGAATCAAACCTCAGTCATGTTCCAAGGGCACAGGCTTCCAGAAACAAACCTCAGTCATGTTCCCAGGACACAAGTTTCCAGAATCAACCAGATAAAATGCTTCCTGGCCACAGTCTTCCAGAATCAAACCTTAGTCATGTTGCCAAGCCACAGGTTTCCACCATCAAACCTCAGACATGTTCCCAGGCCACAGGGTTCTAGAATCCACCGATGTCATGTTGCCAGGCCACAGGGTTCGAGAATCAATCCTCAGTTATGTTTCCAGGCTACAGGGTTCTAGAATAAAACCTCAGTCATGTTCCCAATCCACAGGGTTCCAGAACCAAGGCTCAGTCAGGTTCCCGGGGCACAGTATTCCACAATCTAAACAGATGTCACATGCCCAGTCCCCAGGGTTCCAGAATCCACCGGTATCATGTTCCCAGGCCACAGGGTTCCAGAATCAATCCTCAGTTATGTTCCCAGGCTACAGGGTTCCAGAATAAAACCTCAGTCATGTTCCCAGTCCACAGGGTTTCAGAACCAAGGCTCAGTCAGGTTCCCGGGGCACAGTATTCCACAATCTAAACAGATGTCATGTTCCCAGGCCACAGTTTTCCAGAATCACGCCTCAGTCATGTTCCCAGGCCACCGGGATCCAGAATCAAACGTCAGTCATGTTGCCAGGCCACAGGTTTCTGCCATCAAACCTCAGCCACGTTCCCGGGCCACAGGGTTCCAGAATCAAGCCTCAGTCATTTTGCCAGGCCAGAGTGTTCCACCATCAAACCTCAGTCATGATCCCAGGCCACATGTTACCACAATGAAACCTCAGTCATTTTCTCAGGCCAAAGGTTTCCAGAATCAAACCTCAGTCATATTCCCAGGACACATGGTTCCAGAATCAAACCTGAGTCATGTTCGCAGGCCACAGGTTTCAACCATCAAACATCACTCATGTTCCCAGGACACAGGTGTCCAGAATCAAACCTCAGTCATGTACCCAGGGAACAGGCTTCCAGCAACAAACCTTTGTCATATTCCCAGGACACAGGGTTCCAGAATCAAACCTCAGTCTTGTTCCCAGGACAGAAGTTTCCAGAATCAACCCGATATCATGTTTCCTGGCCACAGTCTTCCAGTATCAAACCTCAGTCATGTTGCCAGGCCACAGGGTTCCACCATCAATCCTCACCCATGTTCCCAGGCCACAGGGTTCCAGAATCAAACCGTTCTCATGTTCCCAGGCCACAGGGTTCCAGAATCCACCGATGTCATGTTAAAGGCCACAGGGTTCCAGAATCAACCCGTTCTCATGTTCCCGGGCCACAGGGTTCCAGAATCAAGCCTCAGTCATTTTGCCAGGCCAGAGTGTTCCACCATCAAACCTCAGTCATGATCCCAGGCCACATGTTTCCACAATGAAACCTCAGTCATTTTCCCAGGCCAAAGGTTTCCAAAATCAAACCTCAGTCATGTTCCCAGGACACATGGTTCCAGAATCAAACCTGAGTCATGTTCGCGGGCCACAGGTTTCAACCATCAAACCTCAGTCATGTTCCCAGGACACAGGTGTCCAGAATCAAACCTCAGTCATGTTCCAAGGGCACAGGCTTCCAGAAACAAACCTCAGTCATGTTCCCAGGACACAAGTTTCCAGAATCAACCAGATAAAATGCTTCCTGGCCACAGTCTTCCAGAATCAAACCTTAGTCATGTTGCCAAGCCACAGGTTTCCACCATCAAACCTCAGACATGTTCCCAGGCCACAGGGTTCTAGAATCCACCGATGTCATGTTGCCAGGCCACAGGGTTCGAGAATCAATCCTCAGTTATGTTTCCAGGCTACAGGGTTCTAGAATAAAACCTCAGTCATGTTCCCAATCCACAGGGTTCCAGAACCAAGGCTCAGTCAGGTTCCCGGGGCACAGTATTCCACAATCTAAACAGATGTCACATGCCCAGTCCCCAGGGTTCCAGAATCCACCGGTATCATGTTCCCAGGCCACAGGGTTCCAGAATCAATCCTCAGTTATGTTCCCAGGCTACAGGGTTCCAGAATAAAACCTCAGTCATGTTCCCAGTCCACAGGGTTTCAGAACCAAGGCTCAGTCAGGTTCCCGGGGCACAGTATTCCACAATCTAAACAGATGTCATGTTCCCAGGCCACAGTTTTCCAGAATCACGCCTCAGTCATGTTCCCAGGCCACCGGGATCCAGAATCAAACATCAGTCATGTTGCCAGGCCACAGGTTTCTGCCATCAAACCTCAGCCACGTTCCCGGGCCACAGGGTTCCAGAATCAAGCCTCAGTCATTTTGCCAGGCCAGAGTGTTCCACCATCAAACCTCAGTCATGATCCCAGGCCACATGTTACCACAATGAAACCTCAGTCATTTTCTCAGGCCAAAGGTTTCCAGAATCAAACCTCAGTCATATTCCCAGGACACATGGTTCCAGAATCAAACCTGCGTCATGTTCGCAGGCCACAGGTTTCAACCATCAAACATCACTCATGTTCCCAGGACACAGATGTCCAGAATCAAACCTCAGTCATGTACCCAGGGAACAGGCTTCCAGCAACAAACCTTTGTCATATTCCCAGGACACAGGGTTCCAGAATCAAACCTCAGTCTTGTTCCCAGGACAGAAGTTTCCAGAATCAACCCGATATCATGTTTCCTGGCCACAGTCTTCCAGTATCAAACCTCAGTCATGTTGCCAGGCCCCAGGGTTCCACCATCAATCCTCACCCATGTTCCCAGGCCACAGGGTTACAGAATCAAACCGTTCTCATGTTCCCAGGCCACAGGGTTCCAGAATCCACCGATGTCATGTTAAAGGCCACAGGGTTCCAGAATCAAACCGTTCTCATGTTCCCGGGCCACAGGGTTCCAGAATCAAGCCTCAGTCATTTTGCCAGGCCAGAGTGTTCCACCATCAAACCTCAGTCATGATCCCAGGCCACATGTTTCCACAATGAAACCTCAGTCATTTTCTCAGGCCAAAGGTTTCCAGAATCAAACCTCAGTCATATTCCCAGGACACATGGTTCCAGAATCAAACCTGAGTCATGTTCGCAGGCCACAGGTTTCAACCATCAAACATCACTCATGTTCCCAGGACACAGGTGTCCAGAATCAAACCTCAGTCTTGTTCCCAGGACAGAAGTTTCCAGAATCAACCCGATATCATGTTTCCTGGCCACAGTCTTCCAGTATCAAACCTCAGTCATGTTGCCAGGCCACAGGGTTCCACCATCAATCCTCACTCATGTTCCCAGGCCACAGGGTTCCAGAATCCACCGATGTCATGTTAAAGGCCACAGGGTTCCAGAATCAAACCGTTCTCATGTTCCCGGGCCACAGGGTTCCAGAATCAAGCCTCAGTCATTTTGCCAGGCCAGAGTGTTCCACCATCAAACCTCAGTCATGATCCCAGGCCACATGTTTCCACAATGAAACCTCAGTCATTTTCCCAGGCCAAAGGTATCCAAAATCAAACCTCAGTCATGTTCCCAGGACACATGGTTCCAGAATCAAACCTGAGTCAAGTTCGCGGGCCACAGGTTTCAACCATCAAACCTCAGTCATGTTCCCAGGACACAGGTGTCCAGAATCAAACCTCAGTCATGTTCCCAGGGCACAGGCTTCCAGAAACAAACCTCAGTCATGTTCCCAGGACACAAGTTTCCAGAATCAACCAGATATCATGCTTCCTGGCCACAGTCTTCCAGAATCAAACCTTAGTCATGTTGCCAAGCCACAGGTTTCCACCATCAAACCTCAGACATGTTCCCAGGCCACAGGGTTCTAGAATCCACCGATGTCATGTTGCCAGGCCACAGGGTTCGAGAATCAATCCTCAGTTATGTTTCCAGGCTACAGGGTTCTAGAATAAATCCTCAGTCATGTTCCCAATCCACAGGGTTCCAGAACCAAGGCTCAGTCAGGTTCCCGGGGCACAGTATTCCACAATCTAAACAGATGTCACATGCCCAGTCCCCAGGGTTCCAGAATCCACCGGTATCATGTTCCCAGGCCACAGGGTTCCAGAATCAATCCTCAGTTATGTTCCCAGGCTACAGGGTTCCAGAATAAAACCTCAGTCATGTTCCCAGTCCACAGGGTTTCAGAACCAAGGCTCAGTCAGGTTCCCGGGGCACAGTATTCCACAATCTAAACAGATGTCATGTTCCCAGGCCACAGTTTTCCAGAATCACGCCTCAGTCATGTTCCCAGGCCACCGGCATCCAGAATCAAACGTCAGTCATGTTGCCAGGCCACAGGTTTCTGCCATCAAACCTCAGTCACGTTCCCGGGCCACAGGGTTCCAGAATCAAGCCTCAGTCATTTTGCCAGGCCAGAGTGTTCCACCATCAAACCTCAGTCATGATCCCAGGCCACATGTTTCCACAATGAAACCTCAGTCATTTTCTCAGGCCAAAGGTTTCCAGAATCAAACCTCAGTCATATTCCCAGGACACATGGTTCCAGAATCAAACCTGAGTCATGTTCGCAGGCCACAGGTTTCAACCATCAAACATCACTCATGTTCCCAGGACACAGGTGTCCAGAATCAAACCTCAGTCATGTACCCAGGGAACAGGCTTCCAGCAACTAACCTTTGTCATATTCCCAGGACACAGGGTTCCAGAATCAAACCTCAGTCTTGTTCCCAGGACAGAAGTTTCCAGAATCAACCCGATATCATGTTTCCTGGCCACAGTCTTCCAGTATCAAACCTCAGTCATGTTGCCAGGCCACAGGGTTCCACCATCAATCCTCACCCATGTTCCCAGGCCACAGGGTTCCAGAATCAAACCGTTCTCATGTTCCCAGGCCACAGGGTTCCAGAATCCACCGATGTCATGTTAAAGGCCACAGGGTTCCAGAATCAAACCGTTCTCATGTTCCCGGGACACAGGGTTCCAGAATCAAGCCTCAGTCATTTTGCCAGGCCAGAGTGTTCCACCATCAAACCTCAGTCATGATCCCAGGCCACATGTTTCCACAATGAAACCTCAGTCATTTTCCCAGGCCAAAGGTTTCCAAAATCAAACCTCAGTCATGTTCCCAGGACACATGGTTCCAGAATCAAACCTGAGTCATGTTCGCGGGCCACAGGTTTCAACCATCAAACCTCAGTCATGTTCCCAGGACACAGGTGTCCAGAATCAAACCTCAGTCATGTTCCAAGGGCACAGGCTTCCAGAAACAAACCTCAGTCATGTTCCCAGGACACAAGTTTCCAGAATCAACCAGATAAAATGCTTCCTGGCCACAGTCTTCCAGAATCAAACCTTAGTCATGTTGCCAAGCCACAGGTTTCCACCATCAAACCTCAGACATGTTCCCAGGCCACAGGGTTCTAGAATCCACCGATGTCATGTTGCCAGGCCACAGGGTTCGAGAATCAATCCTCAGTTATGTTTCCAGGCTACAGGGTTCTAGAATAAAACCTCAGTCATGTTCCCAATCCACAGGGTTCCAGAACCAAGGCTCAGTCAGGTTCCCGGGGCACAGTATTCCACAATCTAAACAGATGTCACATGCCCAGTGCCCAGGGTTCCAGAATCCACCGGTATCATGTTCCCAGGCCACAGGGTTCCAGAATCAATCCTCAGTTATGTTCCCAGGCTACAGGGTTCCAGAATAAAACCTCAGTCATGTTCCCAGTCCACAGGGTTTCAGAACCAAGGCTCAGTCAGCTTCCCGGGGCAGAGTATTCCACAATCTAAACAGATGTCATGTTCCCAGGCCACAGTTTTCCAGAATCACGCCTCAGTCATGTTCCCAGGCCACCGGGATCCAGAATCAAACGTCAGTCATGTTGCCAGGCCACAGGTTTCTGCCATCAAACCTCAGTCACGTTCCCGGGCCACAGGGTTCCAGAATCAAGCCTCAGTCATTTTGCCAGGCCAGAGCGTTCCACCATCAAACCTCAGTCATGATCCCAGGCCACATGTTTCCACAATGAAACCTCAGTCATTTTCTCAGGCCAAAGGTTTCCAGAATCAAACCTCAGTCATATTCCCAGGACACATGGTTCCAGAATCAAACCTGAGTCATGTTCGCAGGCCACAGGTTTCAACCATCAAACATCACTCATGTTCCCAGGACACAGGTGTCCAGAATCAAACCTCAGTCATGTACCCAGGGAACAGGCTTCCAGCAACAAACCTTTGTCATATTCCCAGGACACAGGGTTCCAGAATCAAACCTCAGTCTTGTTCCCAGGACAGAAGTTTCCAGAATCAACCCGATATCATGTTTCCTGGCCACAGTCTTCCAGTATCAAACCTCAGTCATGTTGCCAGGCCACAGGGTTCCACCATCAATCCTCACCCATGTTCCCAGGCCACAGGGTTCCAGAATCAAACCGTTCTCATGTTCCCAGGCCACAGGGTTCCAGAATCCACCGATGTCATGTTAAAGGCCACAGGGTTCCAGAATCAAACCGTTCTCATGTTCCCGGGACACAGGGTTCCAGAATCAAGCCTCAGTCATTTTGCCAGGCCAGAGTGTTCCACCATCAAACCTCAGTCATGATCCCAGGCCACATGTTTCCACAATGAAACCTCAGTCATTTTCCCAGGCCAAAGGTTTCCAAAATCAAACCTCAGTCATGTTCCCAGGACACATGGTTCCAGAATCAAACCTGAGTCATGTTCGCGGGCCACAGGTTTCAACCATCAAACCTCACTCATGTTCCCAGGACACAGGTGTCCAGAATCAAACCTCAGTCATGTTCCCAGGGCACAGGCTTCCAGAAACAAACCTCAGTCATGTTCCCAGGACACAAGTTTCCAGAATCAACCAGATATCATGCTTCCTGGCCACAGTCTTCCAGAAACAAACCTTAGTCATGTTGCCAAGCCACAGGTTTCCACCATCAAACCTCAGACATGTTCCCAGGCCACAGGGTTCTAGAATCCACCGATGTCATGTTGCCAGGCCACAGGGTTCGAGAATCAATCCTCAGTTATGTTTCCAGGCTACAGGGTTCTAGAATAAAACCTCAGTCATGTTCCCAATCCACAGGGTTCCAGAACCAAGGCTCAGTCAGGTTCCCGGGGCACAGTATTCCACAATCTAAACAGATGTCACATGCCCAGTGCCCAGGGTTCCAGAATCCACCGGTATCATGTTCCCAGGCCACAGGGTTCCAGAATCAATCCTCAGTTATGTTCCCAGGCTACAGGGTTCCAGAATAAAACCTCAGTCATGTTCCCAGTCCACAGGGTTTCAGAACCAAGGCTCAGTCAGCTTCCCGGGGCAGAGTATTCCACAATCTAAACAGATGTCATGTTCCCAGGCCACAGTTTTCCAGAATCACGCCTCAGTCATGTTCCCAGGCCACCGGGATCCAGAATCAAACGTCAGTCATGTTGCCAGGCCACAGGTTTCTGCCATCAAACCTCAGTCACGTTCCCGGGCCACAGGGTTCCAGAATCAAGCCTCAGTCATTTTGCCAGGCCAGAGCGTTCCACCATCAAACCTCAGTCATGATCCCAGGCCACATGTTTCCACAATGAAACCTCAGTCATTTTCTCAGGCCAAAGGTTTCCAGAATCAAACCTCAGTCATATTCCCAGGACACATGGTTCCAGAATCAAACCTGAGTCATGTTCGCAGGCCACAGGTTTCAACCATCAAACATCACTCATGTTCCCAGGACACAGGTGTCCAGAATCAAACCTCAGTCATGTACCCAGGGAACAGGCTTCCAGCAACTAACCTTTGTCATATTCCCAGGACACAGGGTTCCAGAATCAAACCTCAGTCTTGTTCCCAGGACAGAAGTTTCCAGAATCAACCCGATATCATGTTTCCTGGCCACAGTCTTCCAGTATCAAACCTCAGTCATGTTGCCAGGCCACAGGGTTCCACCATCAATCCTCACCCATGTTCCCAGGCCACAGGGTTCCAGAATCAAACCGTTCTCATGTTCCCAGGCCACAGGTTTCCAGAATCCACCGATGTCATGTTAAAGGCCACAGGGTTCCAGAATCAAACCGTTCTCATGTTCCCGGGACACAGGGTTCCAGAATCAAGCCTCAGTCATTTTGCCAGGCCAGAGTGTTCCACCATCAAACCTCAGTCATGATCCCAGGCCACATGTTTCCACAATGAAACCTCAGTCATTTTCCCAGGCCAAAGGTTTCCAAAATCAAACCTCAGTCATGTTCCCAGGACACATGGTTCCAGAATCAAACCTGAGTCATGTTCGCGGGCCACAGGTTTCAACCATCAAACCTCAGTCATGTTCCCAGGACACAGGTGTCCAGAATCAAACCTCAGTCATGTTCCAAGGGCACAGGCTTCCAGAAACAAACCTCAGTCATGTTCCCAGGACACAAGTTTCCAGAATCAACCAGATAAAATGCTTCCTGGCCACAGTCTTCCAGAATCAAACCTTAGTCATGTTGCCAAGCCACAGGTTTCCACCATCAAACCTCAGACATGTTCCCAGGCCACAGGGTTCTAGAATCCACCGATGTCATGTTGCCAGGCCACAGGGTTCGAGAATCAATCCTCAGTTATGTTTCCAGGCTACAGGGTTCTAGAATAAAACCTCAGTCATGTTCCCAATCCACAGGGTTCCAGAACCAAGGCTCAGTCAGGTTCCCGGGGCACAGTATTCCACAATCTAAACAGATGTCACATGCCCAGTCCCCAGGGTTCCAGAATCCACCGGTATCATGTTCCCAGGCCACAGGGTTCCAGAATCAATCCTCAGTTATGTTCCCAGGCTACAGGGTTCCAGAATAAAACCTCAGTCATGTTCCCAGTCCACAGGGTTTCAGAACCAAGGCTCAGTCAGGTTCCCGGGGCACAGTATTCCACAATCTAAACAGATGTCATGTTCCCAGGCCACAGTTTTCCATAATCACGCCTCAGTCATGTTCCCAGGCCACCGGGATCCAGAATCAAACGTCAGTCATGTTGCCAGGCCACAGGTTTCTGCCATCAAACCTCAGTCACGTTCCCGGGCCACAGGGTTCCAGAATCAAGCCTCAGTCATTTTGCTAGGCCAGAGTGTTCCACCATCAAACCTCAGTCATGATCCCAGGCCACATGTTTCCACAATGAAACCTCAGTCATTTTCTCAGGCCAAAGGTTTCCAGAATCAAACCTCAGTCATATTCCCAGGACACATGGTTCCAGAATCAAACCTGAGTCATGTTCGCAGGCCACAGGTTTCAACCATCAAACATCACTCATGTTCCCAGGACACAGGTGTGCAGAATCAAACCTCAGTCATGTACCCAGGGAACAGGCTTCCAGCAACAAACCTTTGTCATATTCCCAGGACACAGGGTTCCAGAATCAAACCTCAGTCTTGTTCCCAGGACAGAAGTTTCCAGAATCAACCCGATATCATGTTTCCTGGCCACAGTCTTCCAGTATCAAACCTCAGTCATGTTGCCAGGCCACAGGGTTCCACCATCAATCCTCACCCATGTTCCCAGGCCACAGGGTTCCAGAATCAAACCGTTCTCATGTTCCCAGGCCACAGGGTTCCAGAATCCACCGATGTCATGTTAAAGGCCACAGGGTTCCAGAATCAAACCGTTCTCATGTTCCCGGGACACAGGGTTCCAGAATCAAGCCTCAGTCATTTTGCCAGGCCAGAGTGTTCCACCATCAAACCTCAGTCATGATCCCAGGCCACATGTTTCCACAATGAAACCTCAGTCATTTTCCCAGGCCAAAGGTTTCCAAAATCAAACCTCAGTCATGTTCCCAGGACACATGGTTCCAGAATCAAACCTGAGTCATGTTCGCGGGCCACAGGTTTCAACCATCAAACCTCACTCATGTTCCCAGGACACAGGTGTCCAGAATCAAACCTCAGTCATGTTCCCAGGGCACAGGCTTCCAGAAACAAACCTCAGTCATGTTCCCAGGACACAAGTTTCCAGAATCAACCAGATATCATGCTTCCTGGCCACAGTCTTCCAGAATCAAACCTTAGTCATGTTGCCAAGCCACAGGTTTCCACCATCAAACCTCAGACATGTTCCCAGGCCACAGGGTTCTAGAATCCACCGATGTCATGTTGCCAGGCCACAGGGTTCGAGAATCAATCCTCAGTTATGTTTCCAGGCTACAGGGTTCTAGAATAAAACCTCAGTCATGTTCCCAATCCACAGGGTTCCAGAACCAAGGCTCAGTCAGGTTCCCGGGGCACAGTATTCCACAATCTAAACAGATGTCACATGCCCAGTGCCCAGGGTTCCAGAATCCACCGGTATCATGTTCCCAGGCCACAGGGTTCCAGAATCAATCCTCAGTTATGTTCCCAGGCTACAGGGTTCCAGAATAAAACCTCAGTCATGTTCCCAGTCCACAGGGTTTCAGAACCAAGGCTCAGTCAGCTTCCCGGGGCAGAGTATTCCACAATCTAAACAGATGTCATGTTCCCAGGCCACAGTTTTCCAGAATCACGCCTCAGTCATGTTCCCAGGCCACCGGGATCCAGAATCAAACGTCAGTCATGTTGCCAGGCCACAGGTTTCTGCCATCAAACCTCAGTCACGTTCCCGGGACACAGGGTTCCAGAATCAAGCCTCAGTCATTTTGCCAGGCCAGAGCGTTCCACCATCAAACCTCAGTCATGATCCCAGGCCACATGTTTCCACAATGAAACCTCAGTCATTTTCTCAGGCCAAAGGTTTCCAGAATCAAACCTCAGTCATATTCCCAGGACACATGGTTCCAGAATCAAACCTGAGTCATGTTCGCAGGCCACAGGTTTCAACCATCAAACATCACTCATGTTCCCAGGACACAGGTGTCCAGAATCAAACCTCAGTCATGTACCCAGGGAACAGGCTTCCAGCAACAAACCTTTGTCATATTCCCAGGACACAGGGTTCCAGAATCAAACCTCAGTCTTGTTCCCAGGACAGAAGTTTCCAGAATCAACCCGATATCATGTTTCCTGGCCACAGTCTTCCAGTATCAAACCTCAGTCATGTTGCCAGGCCCCAGGGTTCCACCATCAATCCTCACCCATGTTCCCAGGCCACAGGGTTCCAGAATCAAACCGTTCTCATGTTCCCAGGCCACAGGGTTCCAGAATCCACCCATGTCATGTTAAAGGCCACAGGGTTCCAGAATCAAACCGTTCTCATGTTCCCGGGCCACAGGGTTCCAGAATCAAGCCTCAGTCATTTTGCCAGGCCAGAGTGTTCCACCATCAAACCTCAGTCATGATCCCAGGCCACATGTTTCCACAATGAAACCTCAGTCATTTTCCCAGGCCAAAGGTTTCCAAAATCAAACCTCAGTCATGTTCCCAGGACACATGGTTCCAGAATCAAACCTGAGTCATGTTCGCGGGCCACAGGTTTCAACCATCAAACCTCAGTCATGTTCCCAGGACACAGGTGTCCAGAATCAAACCTCAGTCATGTTCCAAGGGCACAGGCTTCCAGAAACAAACCTCAGTCATGTTCCCAGGACACAAGTTTCCAGAATCAACCAGATAAAATGCTTCCTGGCCACAGTCTTCCAGAATCAAACCTTAGTCATGTTGCCAAGCCACAGGTTTCCACCATCAAACCTCAGACATGTTCCCAGGCCACAGGGTTCTAGAATCCACCGCTGTCATGTTGCCAGGCCACAGGGTTCGAGAATCAATCCTCAGTTATGTTTCCAGGCTACAGGGTTCTAGAATAAAACCTCAGTCATGTTCCCAATCCACAGGGTTCCAGAACCAAGGCTCAGTCAGGTTCCCGGGGCACAGTATTCCACAATCTAAACAGATGTCACATGCCCAGTCCCCAGGGTTCCAGAATCCACCGGTATCATGTTCCCAGGCCACAGGGTTCCAGAATCAATCCTCAGTTATGTTCCCAGGCTACAGGGTTCCAGAATAAAACCTCAGTCATGTTCCCAGTCCACAGGGTTTCAGAACCAAGGCTCAGTCAGGTTCCCGGGGCACAGTATTCCACAATCTAAACAGATGTCATGTTCCCAGGCCACAGTTTTCCAGAATCACGCCTCAGTCATGTTCCCAGGCCACCGGGATCCAGAATCAAACGTCAGTCATGTTGCCAGGCCACAGATTTCTGCCATCAAACCTCAGCCACGTTCCCGGGCCACAGGGTTCCAGAATCAAGCCTCAGTCATTTTGCCAGGCCAGAGTGTTCCACCATCAAACCTCAGTCATGATCCCAGGCCACATGTTTCCACAATGAAACCTCAGTCATTTTCTCAGGCCAAAGGTTTCCAGAATCAAACCTCAGTCATATTCCCAGGACACATGGTTCCAGAATCAAACCTGAGTCATGTTCGCAGGCCACAGGTTTCAACCATCAAACATCACTCATGTTCCCAGGACACAGGTGTCCAGAATCAAACCTCAGTCATGTACCCAGGGAACAGGCTTCCAGCAACAAACCTTTGTCATATTCCCAGGACACAGGGTTCCAGAATCAAACCTCAGTCTTGTTCCCAGGACAGAAGTTTCCAGAATCAACCCGATATCATGTTTCCTGGCCACAGTCTTCCAGTATCAAACCTCAGTCATTTTGCCAGGCCCCAGGGTTCCACCATCAATCCTCACCCATGTTCCCAAGCCACAGGGTTCCAGAATCAAACCGTTCTCATGTTCCCAGGCCACAGGGTTCCAGAATCCACCGATGTCATGTTAAAGGCCACAGGGTTCCAGAATCAAACCGTTCTCATGTTCCCGGGCCACAGGGTTCCAGAATCAAGCCTCAGTCATTTTGCCAGGCCAGAGTGTTCCACCATCAAACCTCAGTCATGATCCCAGGCCACATGTTTCCACAATGAAACCTCAGTCATTTTCCCAGGCCAAAGGTTTCCAAAATCAAACCTCAGTCATGTTCCCAGGACACATGGTTCCAGAATCAAACCTGAGTCATGTTCGCGGGCCACAGGTTTCAACCATCAAACCTCAGTCATGTTCCCAGGACACAGGTGTCCAGAATCAAACCTCAGTCATGTTCCCAGGGCACAGGCTTCCAGAAACAAACCTCAGTCATGTTCCCAGGACACAAGTTTCCAGAATCAACCAGATATCATGCTTCCTGGCCACAGTCTTCCAGAATCAAACCTTAGTCATGTTGCCAAGCCACAGGTTTCCACCATCAAACCTCAGACATGTTCCCAGGCCACAGGGTTCTAGAATCCACCGATGTCATGTTGCCAGGCCACAGGGTTCGAGAATCAATCCTCAGTTATGTTTCCAGGCTACAGGGTTCTAGAATAAAACCTCAGTCATGTTCCCAATCCACAGGGTTCCAGAACCAAGGCTCAGTCAGGTTCCCGGGGCACAGTATTCCACAATCTAAACAGATGTCACATGCCCAGTGCCCAGGGTTCCAGAATCCACCGGTATCATGTTCCCAGGCCACAGGGTTCCAGAATCAATCCTCAGTTATGTTCCCAGGCTACAGGGTTCCAGAATAAAACCTCAGTCATGTTCCCAGTCCACAGGGTTTCAGAACCAAGGCTCAGTCAGCTTCCCGGGGCACAGTATTCCACAATCTAAACAGATGTCATGTTCCCAGGCCACAGTTTTCCAGAATCACGCCTCAGTCATGTTCCCAGGCCACCGGGATCCAGAATCAAACGTCAGTCATGTTGCCAGGCCACAGGTTTCTGCCATCAAACCTCAGTCACGTTCCCGGGCCACAGGGTTCCAGAATCAAGCCTCAGTCATTTTGCCAGGCCAGAGCGTTCCACCATCAAACCTCAGTCATGATCCCAGGCCACATGTTTCCACAATGAAACCTCAGTCATTTTCTCAGGCCAAAGGTTTCCAGAATCAAACCTCAGTCATATTCCCAGGACACATGGTTCCAGAATCAAACCTGAGTAATGTTCGCAGGCCACAGGTTTCAACCATCAAACATCACTCATGTTCCCAGGACACAGGTGTCCAGAATCAAACCTCAGTCTTGTTCCCAGGACAGAAGTTTCCAGAATCAACCCGATATCATGTTTCCTGGCCACAGTCTTCCAGTATCAAACCTCAGTCATGTTGCCAGGCCACAGGGTTCCACCATCAATCCTCACTCATGTTCCCAGGCCACAGGGTTCCAGAATCAAACCGTTCTCATTTTCCCAGGCCACAGGGTTCCAGAATCCACCGATGTCATGTTAAAGGCCACAGGGTTCCAGAATCAAACCGTTCTCATGTTCCCGGGCCACAGGGTTCCAGAATCAAGCCTCAGTCATTTTGCCAGGCCAGAGTGTTCCACCATCAAACCTCAGTCATGATCCCAGGCCACATGTTTCCACAATGAAACCTCAGTCATTTTCCCAGGCCAAAGGTATCCAAAATCAAACCTCAGTCATGTTCCCAGGACACATGGTTCCAGAATCAAACCTGAGTCAAGTTCGCGGGCCACAGGTTTCAACCATCAAACCTCAGTCATGTTCCCAGGACACAGGTGTCCAGAATCAAACCTCAGTCATGTTCCCAGGGCACAGGCTTCCAGAAACAAACCTCAGTCATGTTCCCAGGACACAAGTTTCCAGAATCAACCAGATATCATGCTTCCTGGCCACAGTCTTCCAGAATCAAACCTTAGTCATGTTGCCAAGCCACAGGTTTCCACCATCAAACCTCAGACATGTTCCCAGGCCACAGGGTTCTAGAATCCACCGATGTCATGTTGCCAGGCCACAGGGTTCGAGAATCAATCCTCAGTTATGTTTCCAGGCTACAGGGTTCTAGAATAAATCCTCAGTCATGTTCCCAATCCACAGGGTTCCAGAACCAAGGCTCAGTCAGGTTCCCGGGGCACAGTATTCCACAATCTAAACAGATGTCACATGCCCAGTCCCCAGGGTTCCAGAATCCACCGGTATCATGTTCCCAGGCCACAGGGTTCCAGAATCAATCCTCAGTTATGTTCCCAGGCTACAGGGTTCCAGAATAAAACCTCAGTCATGTTCCCAGTCCACAGGGTTTCAGAACCAAGGCTCAGTCAGGTTCCCGGGGCACAGTATTCCACAATCTAAACAGATGTCATGTTCCCAGGCCACAGTTTTCCAGAATCACGCCTCAGTCATGTTCCCAGGCCACCGGGATCCAGAATCAAACGTCAGTCATGTTGCCAGGCCACAGGTTTCTGCCATCAAACCTCAGTCACGTTCCCGGGCCACAGGGTTCCAGAATCAAGCCTCAGTCATTTTGCCAGGCCAGAGTGTTCCACCATCAAACCTCAGTCATGATCCCAGGCCACATGTTTCCACAATGAAACCTCAGTCATTTTCCCAGGCCAAAGGTATCCAAAATCAAACCTCAGTCATGTTCCCAGGACACAAGTTTCCAGAATCAACCAGATATCATGCTTCCTGGCCACAGTCTTCCAGAATCAAACCTTAGTCATGTTGCCAAGCCACAGGTTTCCACCATCAAACCTCAGACATGTTCCCAGGCCACAGGGTTCTAGAATCCACCGATGTCATGTTCCCAGGCCACAGGGTTCCAGAATCAATCCTCAGTTATGTTCCCAGGCTACAGGGTTCCAGAATAAAACCTCAGTCATGTTCCCAGTCCACAGGGTTTCAGAACCAAGGCTCAGTCAGGTTCCCGGGGCACAGTATTCCACAATCTAAACAGATGTCATGTTCCCAGGCCACAGTTTTCCAGAATCACGCCTCAGTCATGTTCCCAGGCCACCGGGATCCAGAATCAAACGTCAGTCATGTTGCCAGGACACAGGTTTCTGCCATCAAACCTCAGTCACGTTCCCGGGCCACAGGGTTCCAGAATCAAGCCTCAGTCATTTTGCCAGGCCAGAGTGTTCCACCATCAAACCTCAGTCATGATCCCAGGCCACATGTTTCCACAATGAAACCTCAGTCATTTTCTCAGGCCAAAGGTTTCCAGAATCAAACCTCAGTCATATTCCCAGGACACATGGTTCCAGAATCAAACCTGAGTCATGTTCGCAGGCCACAGGTTTCAACCATCAAACATCACTCATGTTCCCAGGACACAGGTGTCCAGAATCAAACCTCAGTCATGTACCCAGGGAACAGGCTTCCAGCAACAAACCTTTGTCATATTCCCAGGACACAGGGTTCCAGAATCAAACCTCAGTCTTGTTCCCAGGACAGAAGTTTCCAGAATCAACCCGATATCATGTTTCCTGGCCACAGTCTTCCAGTATCAAATCTCAGTCATGTTGCCAGGCCACAGGGTTCCACCATCAATCCTCACCCATGTTCCCAGGCCACAGGGTTCCAGAATCAAACCGTTCTCATGTTCCCAGGCCACAGGGTTCCACAATCCACCGATGTCATGTTAAAGGCCACAGGGTTCCAGAATCAAACCGTTCTCATGTTCCCGGGCCACAGGGTTCCAGAATCAAGCCTCAGTCATTTTGCCAGGCCAGAGTGTTCCACCATCAAACCTCAGTCATGATCCCAGGCCACATGTTTCCACAATGAAACCTCAGTCATTTTCCCAGGCCAAAGGTTTCCAAAATCAAACCTCAGTCATGTTCCCAGGACACATGGTTCCAGAATCAAACCTGAGTCATGTTCGCGGGCCACAGGTTTCAACCATCAAACCTCAGTCATGTTCCCAGGACACAGGTGTCCAGAATCAAACCTCAGTCATGTTCCCAGGGCACAGGCTTCCAGAAACAAACCTCAGTCATGTTCCCAGGACACAAGTTTCCAGAATCAACCAGATATCATGCTTCCTGGCCACAGTCTTCCAGAATCAAACCTTAGTCATGTTGCCAAGCCACAGGTTTCCACCATCAAACCTCAGACATGTTCCCAGGCCACAGGGTTCTAGAATCCACCGATGTCATGTTGCCAGGCCACAGGGTTCGAGAATCAATCCTCAGTTATGTTTCCAGGCTACAGGGTTCTAGAATAAATCCTCAGTCATGTTCCCAATCCACAGGGTTCCAGAACCAAGGCTCAGTCAGGTTCCCGGGGCACAGTATTCCACAATCTAAACAGATGTCACATGCCCAGTCCCCAGGGTTCCAGAATCCACCGGTATCATGTTCCCAGGCCACAGGGTTCCAGAATCAATCCTCAGTTATGTTCCCAGGCTACAGGGTTCCAGAATAAAACCTCAGTCATGTTCCCAGTCCACAGGGTTTCAGAACCAAGGCTCAGTCAGGTTCCCGGGGCACAGTATTCCACAATCTAAACAGATGTCATGTTCCCAGGCCACAGTTTTCCAGAATCACGCCTCAGTCATGTTCCCAGGCCACCGGGATCCAGAATCAAACGTCAGTCATGTTGCCAGGCCACAGGTTTCTGCCATCAAACCTCAGTCACGTTCCCGGGCCACAGGGTTCCAGAATCAAGCCTCAGTCATTTTGCCAGGCCAGAGCGTTCCACCATCAAACCTCAGTCATGATCCCAGGCCACATGTTTCCACAATGAAACCTCAGTCATTTTCTCAGGCCAAAGGTTTCCAGAATCAAACCTCAGTCATATTCCCAGGACACATGGTTCCAGAATCAAACCTGAGTCATGTTCGCAGGCCACAGGTTTCAACCATCAAACATCACTCATGTTCCCAGGACACAGGTGTCCAGAATCAAACCTCAGTCATATACCCAGGGAACAGGCTTCCAGCAACAAACCTTTGTCATATTCCCAGGACACAGGGTTCCAGAATCAAACCTCAGTCTTGTTCCCAGGACAGAAGTTTCCAGAATCAACCCGATATCATGTTTCCTGGCCACAGTCTTCCAGTATCAAACCTCAGTCATGTTGCCAGGCCCCAGGGTTCCACCATCAATCCTCACCCATGTTCCCAGGCCACAGGGTTCCAGAATCAAACCGTTCTCATGTTCCCAGGCCACAGGTTTCCAGAATCCACCGATGTCATGTTAAAGGCCACAGGGTTCCAGAATCAAACCGTTCTCATGTTCCCGGGCCACAGGGTTCCAGAATCAAGCCTCAGTCATTTTGCCAGGCCAGAGTGTTCCACCATCAAACCTCAGTCATGATCCCAGGCCACATGTTTCCACAATGAAACCTCAGTCATTTTCCCAGGCCAAAGGTTTCCAAAATCAAACCTCAGTCATGTTCCCAGGACACAGGTGTCCAGAATCAAACCTCAGTCATGTTCCCAGGACACAGGCTTCCAGAAACAAACCTCAGTCATGTTCCCAGGACACAAGTTTCCAGAATCAACCAGATATCATGCTTCCTGGCCACAGTCTTCCAGAATCAAACCTTAGTCATGTTGCCAAGCCACAGGTTTCCACCATCAAACCTCAGACATGTTCCCAGGCCACAGGGTTCTAGAATCCACCGATGTCATGTTGCCAGGCCACAGGGTTCGAGAATCAATCCTCAGTTATGTTTCCAGGCTACAGGGTTCTAGAATAAATCCTCAGTCATGTTCCCAATCCACAGGGTTCCAGAACCAAGGCTCAGTCAGGTTCCCGGGGCACAGTATTCCACAATCTAAACAGATGTCACATGCCCAGTGCCCAGGGTTCCAGAATCCACCGGTATCATGTTCCCAGGCCACAGGGTTCCAGAATCAATCCTCAGTTATGTTCCCAGGCTACAGGGTTCCAGAATAAAACCTCAGTCATGTTCCCAGTCCACAGGGTTTCAGAACCAAGGCTCAGTCAGCTTCCCGGGGCACAGTATTCCACAATCTAAACAGATGTCATGTTCCCAGGCCACAGTTTTCCAGAATCACGCCTCAGTCATGTTCCCAGGCCACCGGGATCCAGAATCAAACGTCAGTCATGTTGCCAGGCCACAGGTTTCTGCCATCAAACCTCAGTCACGTTCCCGGGCCACAGGGTTCCAGAATCAAGCCTCAGTCATTTTGCCAGGCCAGAGCGTTCCACCATCAAACCTCAGTCATGATCCCAGGCCACATGTTTCCACAATGAAACCTCAGTCATTTTCTCAGGCCAAAGGTTTCCAGAATCAAACCTCAGTCATATTCCCAGGACACATGGTTCCAGAATCAAACCTGAGTCATGTTCGCAGGCCACAGGTTTCAACCATCAAACATCACTCATGTTCCCAGGACACAGGTGTCCAGAATCAAACCTCAGTCATGTACCCAGGGAACAGGCTTCCAGCAACAAACCTTTGTCATATTCCCAGGACACAGGGTTCCAGAATCAAACCTCAGTCTTGTTCCCAGGACAGAAGTTTCCAGAATCAACCCGATATCATGTTTCCTGGCCACAGTCTTCCAGTATCAAACCTCAGTCATGTTGCCAGGCCACAGGGTTCCACCATCAATCCTCACTCATGTTCCCAGGCCACAGGGTTCCAGAATCAAACCGTTCTCATGTTCCCAGGCCACAGGGTTCCAGAATCCACCGATGTCATGTTAAAGGCCACAGGGTTCCAGAATCAAACCGTTCTCATGTTCCCGGGCCACAGGGTTCCAGAATCAAGCCTCAGTCATTTTGCCAGGCCAGAGTGTTCCACCATCAAACCTCAGTCATGATCCCAGGCCACATGTTTCCACAATGAAACCTCAGTCATTTTCCCAGGCCAAAGGTTTCCAAAATCAAACCTCAGTCATGTTCCCAGGACACATGGTTCCAGAATCAAACCTGAGTCATGTTCGCGGGCCACAGGTTTCAACCATCAAACCTCAGTCATGTTCCCAGGACACAGGTGTCCAGAATCAAACCTCAGTCATGTTCCCAGGGCACAGGCTTCCAGAAACAAACCTCAGTCATGTTCCCAGGACACAAGTTTCCAGAATCAACCAGATATCATGCTTCCTGGCCACAGTCTTCCAGAATCAAACCTTAGTCATGTTGCCAAGCCACAGGTTTCCACCATCAAACCTCAGACATGTTCCCAGGCCACAGGGTTCTAGAATCCACCGATGTCATGTTGCCAGGCCACAGGGTTCGAGAATCAATCCTCAGTTATGTTTCCAGGCTACAGGGTTCTAGAATAAATCCTCAGTCATGTTCCCAATCCACAGGGTTCCAGAACCAAGGCTCAGTCAGGTTCCCGGGGCACAGTATTCCACAATCTAAACAGATGTCACATGCCCAGTGCCCAGGGTTCCAGAATCCACCGGTATCATGTTCCCAGGCCACAGGGTTCCAGAATCAATCCTCAGTTATGTTCCCAGGCTACAGGGTTCCAGAATAAAACATCAGTCATGTTCCCAGTCCACAGGGTTTCAGAACCAAGGCTCAGTCAGCTTCCCGGGGCACAGTATTCCACAATCTAAACAGATGTCATGTTCCCAGGCCACAGTTTTCCAGAATCACGCCTCAGTCATGTTCCCAGGCCACCGGGATCCAGAAGCAAACGTCAGTCATGTTGCCAGGCCACAGGTTTCTGCCATCAAACCTCAGTCACGTTCCCGGGCCACAGGGTTCCAGAATCAAGCCTCAGTCATTTTGCCAGGCCAGAGCGTTCCACCATCAAACCTCAGTCATGATCCCAGGCCACATGTTTCCACAATGAAACCTCAGTCATTTTCTCAGGCCAAAGGTTTCCAGAATCAAACCTCAGTCATATTCCCAGGACACATGGTTCCAGAATCAAACCTGAGTCATGTTCGCAGGCCACAGGTTTCAACCATCAAACATCACTCATGTTCCCAGGACACAGGTGTCCAGAATCAAACCTCAGTCATGTACCCAGGGAACAGGCTTCCAGCAACAAACCTTTGTCATATTCCCAGGACACAGGTTTCCAGAATCAAACCTCAGTCTTGTTCCCAGGACAGAAGTTTCCAGAATCAACCCGATATCATGTTTCCTGGCCACAGTCTTCCAGTATCAAACCTCAGTCATGTTGCCAGGCCACAGGGTTCCACCATCAATCCTCACTCATGTTCCCAGGCCACAGGGTTCCAGAATCAAACCGTTCTCATGTTCCCAGGCCACAGGGTTCCAGAATCCACCGATGTCATGTTAAAGGCCACAGGGTTCCAGAATCAAACCGTTCTCATGTTCCCGGGCCACAGGGTTCCAGAATCAAGCCTCAGTCATTTTGCCAGGCCAGAGTGTTCCACCATCAAACCTCAGTCATGATCCCAGGCCACATGTTTCCACAATGAAACCTCAGTCATTTTCCCAGGCCAAAGGTTTCCAAAATCAAACCTCAGTCATGTTCCCAGGACACATGGTTCCAGAATCAAACCTGAGTCATGTTCGCGGGCCACAGGTTTCAACCATCAAACCTCACTCATGTTCCCAGGACACAGGTGTCCAGAATCAAACCTTAGTCATGTTCCCAGGGCACAGGCTTCCAGAAACAAACCTCAGTCATGTTCCCAGGACACAAGTTTCCAGAATCAACCAGATATCATGCTTCCTGGCCACAGTCTTCCAGAATCAAACCTTAGTCATGTTGCCAAGCCACAGGTTTCCACCATCAAACCTCAGACATGTTCCCAGGCCACAGGGTTGTAGAATCCACCGATGTCATGTTCCCAGGCCACAGGGTTCGAGAATCAATCCTCAGTTATGTTTCCAGGCTACAGGGTTCTAGAATAAAACCTCAGTCATGTTCCCAATCCACAGGGTTCCAGAACCAAGGCTCAGTCAGGTTCCCGGGGCACAGTATTCCACAATCTAAACAGATGTCACATGCCCAGTCCCCAGGGTTCCAGAATCCACCGGTATCATGTTCCCAGGCCACAGGGTTCCAGAATCAATCATCAGTTATATTCCCAGGCTACAGGGTTCCAGAATAAAACCTCAGTCATGTTCCCAGTCCACAGGGTTTCAGAACCAAGGCTCAGTCAGGTTCCCGGGGCACAGTATTCCACAATCTAAACAGATGTCATGTTCCCAGGCCACAGTTTTCCAGAATCACGCCTCAGTCATGTTCCCAGGCCACCGGGATCCAGAATCAAACGTCAGTCATGTTGCCAGGCCACAGGTTTCTGCCATCAAACCTCAGTCACGTTCCCGGGCCACAGGGTTCCAGAATCAAGCCTCAGTCATTTTGCCAGGCCAGAGCGTTCCACCATCAAACCTCAGTCATGATCCCAGGCCACATGTTTCCACAATGAAACCTCAGTCATTTTCTCAGGCCAAAGGTTTCCAGAATCAAACCTCAGTCATATTCCCAGGACACATGGTTCCAGAATCAAACCTGAGTCATGTTCGCAGGCCACAGGTTTCAACCATCAAACATCACTCATGTTCCCAGGACACAGGTGTCCAGAATCAAACCTCAGTCATGTACCCAGGGAACAGGCTTCCAGCAACAAACCTTTGTCATATTCCCAGGACACAGGGTTCCAGAATCAAACCTCAGTCTTGTTCCCTGGACAGAAGTTTCCAGAATCAACCCGATATCATGTTTCCTGGCCACAGTCTTCCAGTATCAAACCTCAGTCATGTTGCCAGGCCACAGGGTTCCACCATCAATCCTCACTCATGTTCCCAGGCCACAGGGTTCCAGAATCAAACCGTTCTCATGTTCCCAGGCCACAGGGTTCCAGAATCCACCGATGTCATGTTAAAGGCCACAGGGTTCCAGAATCAAACCGTTCTCATGTTCCCGGGCCACAGGGTTCCAGAATCAAGCCTCAGTCATTTTGCCAGGCCAGAGTGTTCCACCATCAAACCTCAGTCATGATCCCAGGCCACATGTTTCCACAATGAAACCTCAGTCATTTTCCCAGGCCAAAGGTTTCCAAAATCAAACCTCAGTCATGTTCCCAGGACACCTGGTTCCAGAATCAAACCTGAGTCATGTTCGCGGGCCACAGGTTTCAACCATCAAACCTCAGTCATGTTCCCAGGACACAGGTGTCCAGAATCAAACCTCAGTCATGTTCCCAGGGCACAGGCTTCCAGAAACAAACCTCAGTCATGTTCCCAGGACACAAGTTTCCAGAATCAACGAGATATCATGCTTCCTGGCCACAGTCTTCCAGAATCAAACCTTAGTCATGTTGCCAAGCCACAGGTTTCCACCATCAAACCTCAGACATGTTCCCAGGCCACAGGGTTCTAGAATCCACCGATGTCATGTTGCCAGGCCACAGGGTTCGAGAATCAATCCTCAGTTATGTTTCCAGGCTACAGGGTTCTAGAATAAAACCTCAGTCATGTTCCCAATCCACAGGGTTCCAGAACCAAGGCTCAGTCAGATTCCCGGGGCACAGTATTCCACAATCTAAACAGATGTCACATGCCCAGTCCCCAGGGTTCCAGAATCCACCGGTATCATGTTCCCAGGCCACAGGGTTCCAGAATCAATCCTCAGTTATGTTCCCAGGCTACAGGGTTCCAGAATAAAACCTCAGTCATGTTCCCAGTCTACAGGGTTTCAGAACCAAGGCTCAGTCAGCTTCCCGGGGCACAGTATTCCACAATCTAAACAGATGTCATGTTCCCAGGCCACAGTTTTCCAGAATCACGCCTCAGTCATGTTCCCAGGCCACAGGGATCCAGAATCAAACGTCAGTCATGTTGCCAGGCCACAGGTTTCTGCCATCAAACCTCAGTCACGTTCCCGGGCCACAGGGTTCCAGAATCAAGCCTCAGTCATTTTGCCAGGCCAGAGTGTTCCACCATCAAACCTCAGTCATGATCCCAGGCCACATGTTTCCACAATGAAACCTCAGTAATTTTCTCAGGCCAAAGGTTTCCAGAATCAAACCTCAGTCATATTCCCAGGACACATGGTTCCAGAATCAAACCTGCGTCATGTTCGCAGGCCACAGGTTTCAACAATCAAACATCACTCATGTTCCCAGGACACAGGTGTCCAGAATCAAACCTCAGTCATGTACCCAGGGAACAGGCTTCCAGCAACAAACCTTTGTCATATTCCCAGGACACAGGGTTCCAGAATCAAACCTCAGTCTTGTTCCCAGGACAGAAGTTTCCAGAATCAACCCGATATCATGTTTCCTGGCCACAGTCTTCCAGTATCAAACCTCAGTCATGTTGCCAGGCCCCAGGGTTCCACCATCAATCCTCACCCATGTTCCCAGGCCACAGGGTTCCAGAATCAAACCGTTCTCATGTTCCCAGGCCACAGGTTTCCAGAATCCACCGATGTCATGTTAAAGGCCACAGGGTTCCAGAATCAAACCGTTCTCATGTTCCCGGGCCACAGGGTTCCAGAATCAAGCCTCAGTCATTTTGCCAGGCCAGAGTGTTCCACCATCAAACCTCAGTCATGATCCCAGGCCACATGTTTCCACAATGAAACCTCAGTCATTTTCCCAGGCCAAAGGTTTCCAAAATCAAACCTCAGTCATGTTCCCAGGACACATGGTTCCAGAATCAAACCTGAGTCATGTTCGCGGGCCACAGGTTTCAACCATCAAACCTCAGTCATGTTCCCAGGACACAGGTGTCCAGAATCAAACCTCAGTCATGTTCCAAGGGCACAGGCTTCCAGAAACAAACCTCAGTCATGTTCCCAGGACACAAGTTTCCAGAATCAACCAGATAAAATGCTTCCTGGCCACAGTCTTCCAGAATCAAACCTTAGTCATGTTGCCAAGCCACAGGTTTCCACCATCAAACCTCAGACATGTTCCCAGGCCACAGGGTTCTAGAATCCACCGATGTCATGTTGCCAGGCCACAGGGTTCGAGAATCAATCCTCAGTTATGTTTCCAGGCTACAGGGTTCTAGAATAAATCCTCAGTCATGTTCCCAATCCACAGGGTTCCAGAACCAAGGCTCAGTCAGGTTCCCGGGGCACAGTATTCCACAATCTAAACAGATGTCACATGCCCAGTGCCCAGGGTTCCAGAATCCACCGGTATCATGTTCCCAGGCCACAGGGTTCCAGAATCAATCCTCAGTTATGTTCCCAGGCTACAGGGTTCCAGAATAAAACCTCAGTCATGTTCCCAGTCCACAGGGTTTCAGAACCAAGGCTCAGTCAGCTTCCCGGGGCACAGTATTCCACAATCTAAACAGATGTCATGTTCCCAGGCCACAGTTTTCCAGAATCACGCCTCAGTCATGTTCCCAGGCCACCGGGATCCAGAATCAAACGTCAGTCATGTTGCCAGGCCACAGGTTTCTGCCATCAAACCTCAGTCACGTTCCCGGGCCACAGGGTTCCAGAATCAAGCCTCAGTCATTTTGCCAGGCCAGAGCGTTCCACCATCAAACCTCAGTCATGATCCCAGGCCACATGTTTCCACAATGAAACCTCAGTCATTTTCTCAGGCCAAAGGTTTCCAGAATCAAACCTCAGTCATATTCCCAGGACACATGGTTCCAGAATCAAACCTGAGTCATGTTCGCAGGCCACAGGTTTCAACCATCAAACATCACTCATGTTCCCAGGACACAGGTGTCCAGAATCAAACCTCAGTCATGTACCCAGGGAACAGTCTTCCAGCAACAAACCTTTGTCATATTCCCAGGACACAGGGTTCCAGAATCAAACCTCAGTCTTGTTCCCAGGACAGAAGTTTCCAGAATCAACCCGATATCATGTTTCCTGGCCACAGTCTTCCAGTATCAAACCTCAGTCATGTTGCCAGGCCACAGGGTTCCACCATCAATCCTCACTCATGTTCCCAGGCCACAGGGTTCCAGAATCAAACCGTTCTCATGTTCCCAGGCCACAGGGTTCCAGAATCCACCGATGTCATGTTAAAGGCCACAGGGTTCCAGAATCAAACCGTTCTCATGTTCCCGGGCCACAGGGTTCCAGAATCAAGCCTCAGTCATTTTGCCAGGCCAGAGTGTTCCACCATCAAACCTCAGTCATGATCCCAGGCCACATGTTTCCACAATGAAACCTCAGTCATTTTCCCAGGCCAAAGGTTTCCAAAATCAAACCTCAGTCATGTTCCCAGGACACCTGGTTCCAGAATCAAACCTGAGTCATGTTCGCGGGCCACAGGTTTCAACCATCAAACCTCAGTCATGTTCCCAGGACACAGGTGTCCAGAATCAAACCTCAGTCATGTTCCCAGGGCACAGGCTTCCAGAAACAAACCTCAGTCATGTTCCCAGGACACAAGTTTCCAGAATCAACGAGATATCATGCTTCCTGGCCACAGTCTTCCAGAATCAAACCTTAGTCATGTTGCCAAGCCACAGGTTTCCACCATCAAACCTCAGACATGTTCCCAGGCCACAGGGTTCTAGAATCCACCGATGTCATGTTGCCAGGCCACAGGGTTCGAGAATCAATCCTCAGTTATGTTTCCAGGCTACAGGGTTCTAGAATAAAACCTCAGTCATGTTCCCAATCCACAGGGTTCCAGAACCAAGGCTCAGTCAGATTCCCGGGGCACAGTATTCCACAATCTAAACAGATGTCACATGCCCAGTCCCCAGGGTTCCAGAATCCACCGGTATCATGTTCCCAGGCCACAGGGTTCCAGAATCAATCCTCAGTTATGTTCCCAGGCTACAGGGTTCCAGAATAAAACCTCAGTCATGTTCCCAGTCTACAGGGTTTCAGAACCAAGGCTCAGTCAGCTTCCCGGGGCACAGTATTCCACAATCTAAACAGATGTCATGTTCCCAGGCCACAGTTTTCCAGAATCACGCCTCAGTCATGTTCCCAGGCCACAGGGATCCAGAATCAAACGTCAGTCATGTTGCCAGGCCACAGGTTTCTGCCATCAAACCTCAGTCACGTTCCCGGGCCACAGGGTTCCAGAATCAAGCCTCAGTCATTTTGCCAGGCCAGAGTGTTCCACCATCAAACCTCAGTCATGATCCCAGGCCACATGTTTCCACAATGAAACCTCAGTAATTTTCTCAGGCCAAAGGTTTCCAGAATCAAACCTCAGTCATATTCCCAGGACACATGGTTCCAGAATCAAACCTGAGTCATGTTCGCAGGCCACAGGTTTCAACAATCAAACATCACTCATGTTCCCAGGACACAGGTGTCCAGAATCAAACCTCAGTCATGTACCCAGGGAACAGGCTTCCAGCAACAAACCTTTGTCATATTCCCAGGACACAGGGTTCCAGAATCAAACCTCAGTCTTGTTCCCAGGACAGAAGTTTCCAGAATCAACCCGATATCATGTTTCCTGGCCACAGTCTTCCAGTATCAAACCTCAGTCATGTTGCCAGGCCCCAGGGTTCCACCATCAATCCTCACCCATGTTCCCAGGCCACAGGGTTCCAGAATCAAACCGTTCTCATGTTCCCAGGCCACAGGTTTCCAGAATCCACCGATGTCATGTTAAAGGCCACAGGGTTCCAGAATCAAACCGTTCTCATGTTCCCGGGCCACAGGGTTCCAGAATCAAGCCTCAGTCATTTTGCCAGGCCAGAGTGTTCCACCATCAAACCTCAGTCATGATCCCAGGCCACATGTTTCCACAATGAAACCTCAGTCATTTTCCCAGGCCAAAGGTTTCCAAAATCAAACCTCAGTCATGTTCCCAGGACACATGGTTCCAGAATCAAACCTGAGTCATGTTCGCGGGCCACAGGTTTCAACCATCAAACCTCAGTCATGTTCCCAGGACACAGGTGTCCAGAATCAAACCTCAGTCATGTTCCAAGGGCACAGGCTTCCAGAAACAAACCTCAGTCATGTTCCCAGGACACAAGTTTCCAGAATCAACCAGATAAAATGCTTCCTGGCCACAGTCTTCCAGAATCAAACCTTAGTCATGTTGCCAAGCCACAGGTTTCCACCATCAAACCTCAGACATGTTCCCAGGCCACAGGGTTCTAGAATCCACCGATGTCATGTTGCCAGGCCACAGGGTTCGAGAATCAATCCTCAGTTATGTTTCCAGGCTACAGGGTTCTAGAATAAATCCTCAGTCATGTTCCCAATCCACAGGGTTCCAGAACCAAGGCTCAGTCAGGTTCCCGGGGCACAGTATTCCACAATCTAAACAGATGTCACATGCCCAGTGCCCAGGGTTCCAGAATCCACCGGTATCATGTTCCCAGGCCACAGGGTTCCAGAATCAATCCTCAGTTATGTTCCCAGGCTACAGGGTTCCAGAATAAAACCTCAGTCATGTTCCCAGTCCACAGGGTTTCAGAACCAAGGCTCAGTCAGCTTCCCGGGGCACAGTATTCCACAATCTAAACAGATGTCATGTTCCCAGGCCACAGTTTTCCAGAATCACGCCTCAGTCATGTTCCCAGGCCACCGGGATCCAGAATCAAACGTCAGTCATGTTGCCAGGCCACAGGTTTCTGCCATCAAACCTCAGTCACGTTCCCGGGCCACAGGGTTCCAGAATCAAGCCTCAGTCATTTTGCCAGGCCAGAGCGTTCCACCATCAAACCTCAGTCATGATCCCAGGCCACATGTTTCCACAATGAAACCTCAGTCATTTTCTCAGGCCAAAGGTTTCCAGAATCAAACCTCAGTCATATTCCCAGGACACATGGTTCCAGAATCAAACCTGAGTCATGTTCGCAGGCCACAGGTTTCAACCATCAAACATCACTCATGTTCCCAGGACACAGGTGTCCAGAATCAAACCTCAGTCATGTACCCAGGGAACAGGCTTCCAGCAACAAACCTTTGTCATATTCCCAGGACACAGGGTTCCAGAATCAAACCTCAGTCTTGTTCCCAGGACAGAAGTTTCCAGAATCAACCCGATATCATGTTTCCTGGCCACAGTCTTCCAGTATCAAACCTCAGTCATGTTGCCAGGCCACAGGGTTCCACCATCAATCCTCACTCATGTTCCCAGGCCACAGGGTTCCAGAATCAAACCGTTCTCATGTTCCCAGGCCACAGGGTTCCAGAATCCACCGATGTCATGTTAAAGGCCACAGGGTTCCAGAATCAAACCGTTCTCATGTTCCCGGGCCACAGGGTTCCAGAATCAAGCCTCAGTCATTTTGCCAGGCCAGAGTGTTCCACCATCAAACCTCAGTCATGATCCCAGGCCACATGTTTCCACAATGAAACCTCAGTCATTTTCCCAGGCCAAAGGTTTCCAAAATCAAACCTCAGTCATGTTCCCAGGACACAGGTGTCCAGAATCAAACCTCAGTCATGTTCCCAGGACACAGGCTTCCAGAAACAAACCTCAGTCATGTTCCCAGGACACAAGTTTCCAGAATCAACCAGATATCATGCTTCCTGGCCACAGTCTTCCAGAATCAAACCTTAGTCATGTTGCCAAGCCACAGGTTTCCACCATCAAACCTCAGACATGTTCCCAGGCCACAGGGTTCTAGAATCCACCGATGTCATGTTGCCAGGCCACAGGGTTCGAGAATCAATCCTCAGTTATGTTTCCAGGCTACAGGGTTCTAGAATAAATCCTCAGTCATGTTCCCAATCCACAGGGTTCCAGAACCAAGGCTCAGTCAGGTTCCCGGGGCACAGTATTCCACAATCTAAACAGATGTCACATGCCCAGTGCCCAGGGTTCCAGAATCCACCGGTATCATGTTCCCAGGCCACAGGGTTCCAGAATCAATCCTCAGTTATGTTCCCAGGCTACAGGGTTCCAGAATAAAACCTCAGTCATGTTCCCAGTCCACAGGGTTTCAGAACCAAGGCTCAGTCAGCTTCCCGGGGCACAGTATTCCACAATCTAAACAGATGTCATGTTCCCAGGCCACAGTTTTCCAGAATCACGCCTCAGTCATGTTCCCAGGCCACCGGGATCCAGAATCAAACGTCAGTCATGTTGCCAGGCCACAGGTTTCTGCCATCAAACCTCAGTCACGTTCCCGGGCCACAGGGTTCCAGAATCAAGCCTCAGTCATTTTGCCAGGCCAGAGCGTTCCACCATCAAACCTCAGTCATGATCCCAGGCCACATGTTTCCACAATGAAACCTCAGTCATTTTCTCAGGCCAAAGGTTTCCAGAATCAAACCTCAGTCATATTCCCAGGACACATGGTTCCAGAATCAAACCTGAGTCATGTTCGCAGGCCACAGGTTTCAACCATCAAACATCACTCATGTTCCCAGGACACAGGTGTCCAGAATCAAACCTCAGTCATGTACCCAGGGAACAGGCTTCCAGCAACAAACCTTTGTCATATTCCCAGGACACAGGGTTCCAGAATCAAACCTCAGTCTTGTTCCCAGGACAGAAGTTTCCAGAATCAACCCGATATCATGTTTCCTGGCCACAGTCTTCCAGTATCAAACCTCAGTCATGTTGCCAGGCCACAGGGTTCCACCATCAATCCTCACTCATGTTCCCAGGCCACAGGGTTCCAGAATCAAACCGTTCTCATGTTCCCAGGCCACAGGGTTCCAGAATCCACCGATGTCATGTTAAAGGCCACAGGGTTCCAGAATCAAACCGTTCTCATGTTCCCGGGCCACAGGGTTCCAGAATCAAGCCTCAGTCATTTTGCCAGGCCAGAGTGTTCCACCATCAAACCTCAGTCATGATCCCAGGCCACATGTTTCCACAATGAAACCTCAGTCATTTTCCCAGGCCAAAGGTTTCCAAAATCAAACCTCAGTCATGTTCCCAGGACACATGGTTCCAGAATCAAACCTGAGTCATGTTCGCGGGCCACAGGTTTCAACCATCAAACCTCAGTCATGTTCCCAGGACACAGGTGTCCAGAATCAAACCTCAGTCATGTTCCCAGGGCACAGGCTTCCAGAAACAAACCTCAGTCATGTTCCCAGGACACAAGTTTCCAGAATCAACCAGATATCATGCTTCCTGGCCACAGTCTTCCAGAATCAAACCTTAGTCATGTTGCCAAGCCACAGGTTTCCACCATCAAACCTCAGACATGTTCCCAGGCCACAGGGTTCTAGAATCCACCGATGTCATGTTGCCAGGCCACAGGGTTCGAGAATCAATCCTCAGTTATGTTTCCAGGCTACAGGGTTCTAGAATAAATCCTCAGTCATGTTCCCAATCCACAGGGTTCCAGAACCAAGGCTCAGTCAGGTTCCCGGGGCACAGTATTCCACAATCTAAACAGATGTCACATGCCCAGTGCCCAGGGTTCCAGAATCCACCGGTATCATGTTCCCAGGCCACAGGGTTCCAGAATCAATCCTCAGTTATGTTCCCAGGCTACAGGGTTCCAGAATAAAACCTCAGTCATGTTCCCAGTCCACAGGGTTTCAGAACCAAGGCTCAGTCAGCTTCCCGGGGCACAGTATTCCACAATCTAAACAGATGTCATGTTCCCAGGCCACAGTTTTCCAGAATCACGCCTCAGTCATGTTCCCAGGCCACCGGGATCCAGAATCACACGTCAGTCATGTTGCCAGGCCACAGGTTTCTGCCATCAAACCTCAGTCACGTTCCCGGGCCACAGGGTTCCAGAATCAAGCCTCAGTCATTTTGCCAGGCCAGAGCGTTCCACCATCAAACCTCAGTCATGATCCCAGGCCACATGTTTCCACAATGAAACCTCAGTCATTTTCTCAGGCCAAAGGTTTCCAGAATCAAACCTCAGTCATATTCCCAGGACACATGGTTCCAGAATCAAACCTGCGTCATGTTCGCAGGCCACAGGTTTCAACCATCAAACATCACTCATGTTCCCAGGACACAGGTGTCCAGAATCAAACCTCAGTCATGTACCCAGGGAACAGGCTTCAAGCAACAAACCTTTGTCATATTCCCAGGACACAGGGTTCCAGAATCAAACCTCAGTCTTGTTCCCAGGACAGAAGTTTCCAGAATCAACCCGATATCATGTTTCCTGGCCACAGTCTTCCAGTATCAAACCTCAGTCATGTTGCCAGGCCACAGGGTTCCACCATCAATCCTCACTCATGTTCCCAGGCCACAGGGTTCCAGAATCAAACCGTTCTCATGTTCCCAGGCCACAGGGTTCCAGAATCCACCGATGTCATGTTAAAGGCCACAGGGTTCCAGAATCAAACCGTTCTCATGTTCCCGGGCCACAGGGTTCCAGAATCAAGCCTCAGTCATTTTGCCAGGCCAGAGTGTTCCACCATCAAACCTCAGTCATGATCCCAGGCCACATGTTTCCACAATGAAACCTCAGTCATTTTCCCAGGCCAAAGGTTTCCAAAATCAAACCTCAGTCATGTTCCCAGGACACATGGTTCCAGAATCAAACCTGAGTCATGTTCGCGGGCCACAGGTTTCAACCATCAAACCTCAGTCATGTTCCCAGGACACAGGTGTCCAGAATCAAACCTCAGTCATGTTCCCAGGGCACAGGCTTCCAGAAACAAACCTCAGTCATGTTCCCAGGACACAAGTTTCCAGAATCAACCAGATATCATGCTTCCTGGCCACAGTCTTCCAGAATCAAACCTTAGTCATGTTGCCAAGCCACAGGTTTCCACCATCAAACCTCAGACATGTTCCCAGGCCACAGGGTTCTAGAATCCACCGATGTCATGTTGCCAGGCCACAGGGTTCGAGAATCAATCCTCAGTTATGTTTCCAGGCTACAGGGTTCTAGAATAAATCCTCAGTCATGTTCCCAATCCACAGGGTTCCAGAACCAAGGCTCAGTCAGGTTCCCGGGGCACAGTATTCCACAATCTAAACAGATGTCACATGCCCAGTGCCCAGGGTTCCAGAATCCACCGGTATCATGTTCCCAGGCCACAGGGTTCCAGAATCAATCCTCAGTTATGTTCCCAGGCTACAGGGTTCCAGAATAAAACATCAGTCATGTTCCCAGTCCACAGGGTTTCAGAACCAAGGCTCAGTCAGCTTCCCGGGGCACAGTATTCCACAATCTAAACAGATGTCATGTTCCCAGGCCACAGTTTTCCAGAATCACGCCTCAGTCATGTTCCCAGGCCACCGGGATCCAGAAGCAAACGTCAGTCATGTTGCCAGGCCACAGGTTTCTGCCATCAAACCTCAGTCACGTTCCCGGGCCACAGGGTTCCAGAATCAAGCCTCAGTCATTTTGCCAGGCCAGAGCGTTCCACCATCAAACCTCAGTCATGATCCCAGGCCACATGTTTCCACAATGAAACCTCAGTCATTTTCTCAGGCCAAAGGTTTCCAGAATCAAACCTCAGTCATATTCCCAGGACACATGGTTCCAGAATCAAACCTGAGTCATGTTCGCAGGCCACAGGTTTCAACCATCAAACATCACTCATGTTCCCAGGACACAGGTGTCCAGAATCAAACCTCAGTCATGTACCCAGGGAACAGGCTTCCAGCAACAAACCTTTGTCATATTCCCAGGACACAGGTTTCCAGAATCAAACCTCAGTCTTGTTCCCAGGACAGAAGTTTCCAGAATCAACCCGATATCATGTTTCCTGGCCACAGTCTTCCAGTATCAAACCTCAGTCATGTTGCCAGGCCACAGGGTTCCACCATCAATCCTCACTCATGTTCCCAGGCCACAGGGTTCCAGAATCAAACCGTTCTCATGTTCCCAGGCCACAGGGTTCCAGAATCCACCGATGTCATGTTAAAGGCCACAGGGTTCCAGAATCAAACCGTTCTCATGTTCCCGGGCCACAGGGTTCCAGAATCAAGCCTCAGTCATTTTGCCAGGCCAGAGTGTTCCACCATCAAACCTCAGTCATGATCCCAGGCCACATGTTTCCACAATGAAACCTCAGTCATTTTCCCAGGCCAAAGGTTTCCAAAATCAAACCTCAGTCATGTTCCCAGGACACATGGTTCCAGAATCAAACCTGAGTCATGTTCGCGGGCCACAGGTTTCAACCATCAAACCTCACTCATGTTCCCAGGACACAGGTGTCCAGAATCAAACCTTAGTCATGTTCCCAGGGCACAGGCTTCCAGAAACAAACCTCAGTCATGTTCCCAGGACACAAGTTTCCAGAATCAACCAGATATCATGCTTCCTGGCCACAGTCTTCCAGAATCAAACCTTAGTCATGTTGCCAAGCCACAGGTTTCCACCATCAAACCTCAGACATGTTCCCAGGCCACAGGGTTGTAGAATCCACCGATGTCATGTTCCCAGGCCACAGGGTTCGAGAATCAATCCTCAGTTATGTTTCCAGGCTACAGGGTTCTAGAATAAAACCTCAGTCATGTTCCCAATCCACAGGGTTCCAGAACCAAGGCTCAGTCAGGTTCCCGGGGCACAGTATTCCACAATCTAAACAGATGTCACATGCCCAGTCCCCAGGGTTCCAGAATCCACCGGTATCATGTTCCCAGGCCACAGGGTTCCAGAATCAATCATCAGTTATATTCCCAGGCTACAGGGTTCCAGAATAAAACCTCAGTCATGTTCCCAGTCCACAGGGTTTCAGAACCAAGGCTCAGTCAGGTTCCCGGGGCACAGTATTCCACAATCTAAACAGATGTCATGTTCCCAGGCCACAGTTTTCCAGAATCACGCCTCAGTCATGTTCCCAGGCCACCGGGATCCAGAAGCAAACGTCAGTCATGTTGCCAGGCCACAGGTTTCTGCCATCAAACCTCAGTCACGTTCCCGGGCCACAGGGTTCCAGAATCAAGCCTCAGTCATTTTGCCAGGCCAGAGCGTTCCACCATCAAACCTCAGTCATGATCCCAGGCCACATGTTTCCACAATGAAACCTCAGTCATTTTCTCAGGCCAAAGGTTTCCAGAATCAAACCTCAGTCATATTCCCAGGACACATGGTTCCAGAATCAAACCTGAGTCATGTTCGCAGGCCACAGGTTTCAACCATCAAACATCACTCATGTTCCCAGGACACAGGTGTCCAGAATCAAACCTCAGTCATGTACCCAGGGAACAGGCTTCCAGCAACAAACCTTTGTCATATTCCCAGGACACAGGGTTCCAGAATCAAACCTCAGTCTTGTTCCCAGGACAGAAGTTTCCAGAATCAACCCGATATCATGTTTCCTGGCCACAGTCTTCCAGTATCAAACCTCAGTCATGTTGCCAGGCCACAGGGTTCCACCATCAATCCTCACTCATGTTCCCAGGCCACAGGGTTCCAGAATCAAACCGTTCTCATGTTCCCAGGCCACAGGGTTCCAGAATCCACCGATGTCATGTTAAAGGCCACAGGGTTCCAGAATCAAACCGTTCTCATGTTCCCGGGCCACAGGGTTCCAGAATCAAGCCTCAGTCATTTTGCCAGGCCAGAGTGTTCCACCATCAAACCTCAGTCATGATCCCAGGCCACATGTTTCCACAATGAAACCTCAGTCATTTTCCCAGGCCAAAGGTTTCCAAAATCAAACCTCAGTCATGTTCCCAGGACACCTGGTTCCAGAATCAAACCTGAGTCATGTTCGCGGGCCACAGGTTTCAACCATCAAACCTCAGTCATGTTCCCAGGACACAGGTGTCCAGAATCAAACCTCAGTCATGTTCCCAGGGCACAGGCTTCCAGAAACAAACCTCAGTCATGTTCCCAGGACACAAGTTTCCAGAATCAACGAGATATCATGCTTCCTGGCCACAGTCTTCCAGAATCAAACCTTAGTCATGTTGCCAAGCCACAGGTTTCCACCATCAAACCTCAGACATGTTCCCAGGCCACAGGGTTCTAGAATCCACCGATGTCATGTTGCCAGGCCACAGGGTTCGAGAATCAATCCTCAGTTATGTTTCCAGGCTACAGGGTTCTAGAATAAAACCTCAGTCATGTTCCCAATCCACAGGGTTCCAGAACCAAGGCTCAGTCAGATTCCCGGGGCACAGTATTCCACAATCTAAACAGATGTCACATGCCCAGTCCCCAGGGTTCCAGAATCCACCGGTATCATGTTCCCAGGCCACAGGGTTCCAGAATCAATCCTCAGTTATGTTCCCAGGCTACAGGGTTCCAGAATAAAACCTCAGTCATGTTCCCAGTCTACAGGGTTTCAGAACCAAGGCTCAGTCAGCTTCCCGGGGCACAGTATTCCACAATCTAAACAGATGTCATGTTCCCAGGCCACAGTTTTCCAGAATCACGCCTCAGTCATGTTCCCAGGCCACAGGGATCCAGAATCAAACGTCAGTCATGTTGCCAGGCCACAGGTTTCTGCCATCAAACCTCAGTCACGTTCCCGGGCCACAGGGTTCCAGAATCAAGCCTCAGTCATTTTGCCAGGCCAGAGTGTTCCACCATCAAACCTCAGTCATGATCCCAGGCCACATGTTTCCACAATGAAACCTCAGTAATTTTCTCAGGCCAAAGGTTTCCAGAATCAAACCTCAGTCATATTCCCAGGACACATGGTTCCAGAATCAAACCTGAGTCATGTTCGCAGGCCACAGGTTTCAACAATCAAACATCACTCATGTTCCCAGGACACAGGTGTCCAGAATCAAACCTCAGTCATGTACCCAGGGAACAGGCTTCCAGCAACAAACCTTTGTCATATTCCCAGGACACAGGGTTCCAGAATCAAACCTCAGTCTTGTTCCCAGGACAGAAGTTTCCAGAATCAACCCGATATCATGTTTCCTGGCCACAGTCTTCCAGTATCAAACCTCAGTCATGTTGCCAGGCCACAGGGTTCCACCATCAATCCTCACTCATGTTCCCAGGCCACAGGGTTCCAGAATCAAACCGTTCTCATGTTCCCAGGCCACAGGGTTCCAGAATCCACCGATGTCATGTTAAAGGCCACAGGGTTCCAGAATCAAACCGTTCTCATGTTCCCGGGCCACAGGGTTCCAGAATCAAGCCTCAGTCATTTTGCCAGGCCAGAGTGTTCCACCATCAAACCTCAGTCATGATCCCAGGCCACATGTTTCCACAATGAAACCTCAGTCATTTTCCCAGGCCAAAGGTTTCCAAAATCAAACCTCAGTCATGTTCCCAGGACACATGGTTCCAGAATCAAACCTGAGTCATGTTCGCGGGCCACAGGTTTCAACCATCAAACCTCTGTCATATTCCCAGGCCACAGGGTACCATAACCAAACCTCAGTCATATTCCCAGGACACATGGTTCCAGAATCAAACCTCAGTCATGTTCACAAGCCACAGGTGTCCAGAATCAAAAGTCAGTCATGTTCCCAGGACACAGGGTTCCAGAATCAAACCACAGTCATGTTCCCAGGCCACAGGGTTCCAGAATCAAACCACAGTCATGTTCCCAGGCCACAGGGCTCCACAACCAATCTTCAGTCATGTTCCCGTCCTCTTCAGAATAGGAGATTTTTCTACCAATCGCCAGCAGCTCGTTTCACTCAGAGTGCTGTTTTTGTGTAGACTAGGGAAAGACACCATGGTCCCCAGCTTAGAACAGCTCTTTGCCCAGTTGGTTTCATCCATGAAAGAGCCATAAGGGCTGATTTCAACCTATCGGGCTGCACATCCATGAATCCTTGGGGTAGGGCAGTTCTGAGCCAAGGTGCCACGTAAGGAATGAAAGCAGTTTCCTTGCCACAGGAAAGCACACCAAGGCCTGGAGTTTTCTCTATGAAATTGGAGTGGGCTTGAAGGGTGACGCCTACTAACTGCCCTCCTTTATATCCAGTTGAGAAAATGTGACAAGGCTGAGGCACCCCGCTTACAACGAAATGTTTCTCTTCACAATAGGAGATTTTGCTACCAAACGCCAGCAGCTCTTCTCCCTCAGAGTGCTGTTTCTGTGTAGACTAGGGAAAGACACTATGGTCCACAGCTTAGAACGTCTCTTTGCCCAGTTGGTTTCATCCATTAAAGAGCCAGAAAGCCTGATCTCAACCTATTGAGCTGCAAATTCCTGAATACTTTTGGTAGGGCATTCCTGTGCCAATGTGCCACCTAAGGAATGAAAGCAAAGTTTCCAGCATGGGAAGCAGGGTCTCAAGTGACTCTGCTAAATGACTGCCCTCCTTTATAGCCAGTTGAGAAAATGTGGCAAGGCTGATGCAACCTGCTTACAACGAAATGTTTCTCTTCATAATAGCAGATTGTACTACCAAACGCCAGCAGCTCCTCTCCCTCAGAATGCTGTTTCTGTGTAGACTAGGGAAAGGAACCATGGTCCCCAGCTTAGAACGGCTCTTTGCCCAGATGGTTTCATCCATGAAAGAACCGGAAGCGCTGATGTCAACTAATCGGGCTGCACATCCGTGAATCCTTGGAGTAGGGCAGTTCTGAGCCAAGGTGCCACCTAAGGAATGAAAGCAGTTTCCTTGCCACAAGAAAGCACACCAAGGCCTATAGTTTTCTCTATGAAATTGGAGTGGGCTTGAAGGGTGACGCCTACTGACTGCCCGCCTTTATATCCAGTTGAGAAAATGTGACAAGGCTGAGGCAACCCGCTTACAACGACATGTTTCTCTTCACAATAGGAGATTTTGCTACCAAACGCCAGCAGCTCGTCTCCCTCAGAGTGCTGTTTCTGTGTAGACTAAGGAAAGACAGCATGGTCCCGAGCTTATAATGGCTCTTTGCCCAGTTGGCTTGATCCATGAAAGAGCCAGAAGGGCTGATCTCTACTAATCGGGCTGCACATCCCTGAATGCTTGGAGTAGACACTCCTGAGCCAATGTGCCACCTAAGGAATGAAAGCAAGGTTTCCAGCCTGGGAAGCAGGGCCTCATGTAAGCTGGCCAACTGACTGCCCTCCTTTATAGCCAGTTGAGAAAATGTGGCAAGGCTAATGCAACCCGCTTACAACGAAATGTTTCTCTTCAGAATAGGAGATTTTGCTACCAAACGCCACCAGCTCATCTCCATCAGAGTGCTGTTGCTGTGTACACTAGGGAAAGACAGATTGCTCCCCAGCTTAGAATGGCTCTTTGCCAGGTTGGTTTCATCCATGAAAGCTCCAGAAGGGCTGATCTCAACTAATCGGGCTGCACATCCCTGAATCCTTCTGGGCGGGCTGTTCTGAGCCAAAGGGCCACCTAAGGAATGAAAGCAAATTTCCTGCCACAGGAAAGCACACCGAGGCCTCTTGATTTCTCTATGAAATAGGAGTGGGCTTGAAGGGTGAGGCCTACTGACTGACCTCCTTTATAGCCAGTTGAAAAAATGTGGCAAGGCTGATGCAACCCGCTTACAACGAAATGTTTCTCTTCAGAATAGGAGATTTTGCTACCAAACGCCAGCAGCTCCTCTCCCTCAGAATGCTGTTTCTGTGTAGACTAGGGAAAATCACCATGGTCCCCATCATAGAACGGCTCTTTGCCCAGATGGTTTCATCCATGAGAGAACCAGAAGGGCTGATCTCAACTAATCGGGCTGCACATCCGTGAATCCTTGGGGTAGGGCAGTTCTGAGCCAAAGTGCCACCTAAGGAATGAAAGTAGTTTCCTTGCCACAGGAAAGCACACCAAGGCCTGGAGTTTTCTCGATGAAATTGGAGTGGGCTTAAAGGGTGATGCCTACTGACTGCCCTCCTTTATATCCAGTTGAGAAAATGTGACAAGGCTGAGGCAACCCGCTTACAACGACATGTTTCTCTTCACAATAGGAGATTTTGCTACCAAACGCCAGCAGCTCGTCTCCCTCAGAGTGCTGTTTCTGTGTAGACTTAGGAAAGACAGCATGGTCCCGAGCTTAGAATGGTTCTTTGCCCAGTTGGCTTCATCCATGAAAGAGCCAGAAGGGCTGATCTCTACTAATCGGGCTGCACATCCCTGAATCCTTGGGGTAGACACTCCTGAGCCAATGTGCCACCTAAGGAATGAAAGCAAAGTTTCCAGCCTGTGAAGCAGGGCCTCAAGTAAGCTGGCCAACTGACTGCCCTCCTTTATAGCCAGTTGAGAAAATGGGGCAAGGCTGATGCAACCTCTTACAACGAAATGTTTCTCTTCAGAATACAAGATTTTGATATCAAACGCCACCAGCTCGTCTCCCTCAGAGTGCTGTTGCTGTGTACACTAGGGAAAGACAGCATGCTCCCCAGCTTAGAATGGCTCTTTGCCGGGTGGTTTCATCCATGAAAGCTCCAGAAGGGCTGATCTCAACTAATCGGGCTGCACATCCCTGAATCCTTCTGGGAAGGCTGTTCTGAGCCAAAGGGCAACCTAAGGAATGAAATCAACTTTCCTTCCACAGGAAAGCACACAGAGGCCTGTTGATTTCTCTATGAAATGGGAGTGGGCTTGAAGGGTGAGGCCTACTGACTGCCCTGCTTTATAGCCAGTTGAGAAAATGTGGCAAGGCTGATGCATAGCGCTTACAACGAAATGTTTCTCTTCAGAATAGGAGATTTTGCTACCAAACACTAGCATCTCGTCTCACTCAGACTGCTGTTTCTGTGTAGAGTAGGGAAAGACACCATGGTCCCCAGCTTAGAACGGCTCTTTGCCCAGTTGGTTTCATCCATAAAAGACCCAGAATGGCTGATCTCAACTAATCGAACTGCAAGTCCCTGAATACTTGGTTTAAGGCAGTCCTGAGCCAATGTGCAACCTGAGGAATGAAAGCAAAGTTTCCAGCCTGGGAAGCAGAGTCTCAAGTAAGTCTGCTAAATGACTGCCCTCCTTTATAGCCAGCTGAGAAAATGTGGCAAGGCTGATGCAACCCGCTTACAACGAAGTGTTACTCTTCAGAATAGGAGACTGTGCTACCAAACGCCAACAGCTTGTCTCCCTAAGAACGCTCTTTCTGTGTAGACTAGGAAAAGACACCATGGTCCCGAGCTTAGAATGGCTCTTTGCCCAGATGGTTTCATCCCTGAGAGAAGCAGAAGGGCAGATCTCAACTAATCGTGCTGCACATCCGTAAATCCTTGGTGTAGGGCAGGTCTGAGCCAAAGTGTCACCTGAGGAATGAAAGCAGTTTCCTTGCCACAGGAAAGCACAGCAAGGCCTGGAGTTTTCTCTATGAAATTGGAGTGGGCTTGGAGGGTGACGCCTATTGACTGCCCTCCTTTATATCTAGTTGAGAAAATGTGACAAGGCTGATGCAACCCGCTTACAACGAAATGTATCTCTTCAGAATAGGAGATTTTGCTACCAAACGCCAGCAGCTCGTCTCCCTCAGAGTGCTCTTTCTGTGTAGACTAGGGAAAGACACCATGGTCCCCAGCTGAGAACGGCTCTTTGCCCAGTTGGAATCATCCATGAAAGAGCAAGAAGGGCTGATCTCAACTAATCGGGCTGCACATCCCTGAATCCTTCGGGGAGGGCAGTTGTGAGCCAAAGGGCCACCTAAGGAATGAAAGCAAATTTTCTGCCACAGGAAAGCACACCGAGGCCTGTTGATTGCTCTATGAAATAGGAGTGGGCTTGAAGGGTGAGGCCTACTGACTGCCCTTCTTTATAGCCAGTTGAGAAAATGTGGCAAGGCTGATGCAACCCGCTTACAACGAAATGTTTCTCTTCAGAATAGGAGACTTCGCTATCAAACGCCAGCAGCTCTTCTACGTCAGAGTGCTGTTTCTGTGTAGACTAGGGAAAGACACGATGGTCCCCAGCTTAGAACGTCTCTTTGCCCAGTTGGTTTCATCCATTAAAGAGCCAGAAAGGCTGATCTCAACCTATTGAGCTGCAAATTCCTGAATACTTTTTGTAGGGCAGTCCTGAGACAATGTGCCACCTAAGGAATGAAAGCAAAGTTTCGATCCTGGGAAGCAGGGTTTCAAGTGACTCTGCTAAATGACTGCCCTTCTTTATAGCCAGTTGAGAAAATGTGGCAAGGCTGATGCAACCCGCTTACAACGAAATGTTTCTCTTCATAATAGCAGATTGTACTACCAAACGCCTGCAGCTAGTCTCCCTCAGAATACTGTTTCTGTGTAGACTAGGGAAAGAAACCATGATCACCAGCTTAGAAAGGCTCTTTGCCCAGATGGTTTCATCCATGAGAGTACCGGAAGCGCTGATGTCAACTAATCGGGCTGCACATCCGTGAATCCTTGGGGTAGGGCAGTTCTGAGCCAAGATGCCACCTAAGGAATGAAAGCAGTTTCCTTGCCACAGGAAAGCACACCAAGGCCTGGAGTTTTCTCTATGAAATTGGAGTGGGCTTGAAGGGTGACGCCTACTGACTGCCATCCTTTATATCCAGTTGAGAAAATGTGACAAGGCTGAGGCAACCCGCTTACAACGAAATGTTTCTCTTCACAATAGGAGATTTTGCTACCAAACGCCAGCAGCTCGTCTCCCTCAGAGTGCTGTTTCTGTGTAGACTAAGGAAAGACAGCATGGTCCCGAGCTTAGAAGGGCTCTTTGCCCAGTTGGCTTCATCCATGAAAGAGCCAGCAGGGCTGATCTCTACTAATCGGGCTGCACATCCCTGAATTATTGGGGTAGACACTCCTGAGCCAATGTCCCACCTAAGGAATGAAAGCAAAGTTTCCAGCCTGGGAAGCAGGGCCTCAAAAAAGTTGGCCAACTGACTGCCCTCCTTTATAGCCAGTTGAGAAAATGTGGCAAGGCTGATGCAACCCACTTACAACGAAATGTTTCTCTTCAGAATAGGAGATTTTGCTACCAAACGCCAGCAGATCGTCTCCCTCAGAGTGCTGTTTCTGTGTAGACTAGGGAAAGACACCATGGTCCCCAGCTTAGAACGGCTCTTTGCCCAGTTGGTCTCATCCATGAAAGAGCGAGAAGGGCTGATATCAACTAATCGGGCTGCACATCCCTGAATCCTTCTGGGAGGGCTGTTCTGAGCCAAAGGGCCAACTAAGGAATGAAAGCAAATTTCCTGCCACAGGAAAGCACTCCGAGGCCTGTTGATTTCTCTATGAAATAGGAGTGGGCTTGAAGGGTGAGGCCTACTGACTGCCCTCCTTTATAGCCAGCTGAGAAAATGTGGCAAGGCTAATGCAACCCGCTTACAACGAAATGTTTCTCTCCAGAATAGGAGACTTCGCTATCAAATGACAGCAGCTCTTCTCCCTCAGAGTGCTGTTTCTGTGTAGCCTAGGGAAAGACACGATGGTCCCCAGCTTAGAACGTCTCTTTGCCCAGTTGGTTTCATCCATTAAAGAGCCAGAAAGCCTGATCTCAACCTATTGAGCTGCAAATTCCTGAATACTTTTGGTAGGGCAGTCCTGAGCCAATGTGCCACCTAAGGAATGAAAGCAAAGTTTCGAGGCTGGGAAGCAGGGTCTCAAGTGACTCTGCTAAATGACTGCCCTCCTTTATAGCCAGTTGAGAAAATGTGGCAAGGCTGATGCAACCCGCTTACAACGAAATGTTTCTCTTCATAATAGGAGATTGAACTACCAAACTCCAGCAGCTAGTCTCCCTCAGAATGCTGTTTCTGTGTAGACTAGGGAAAGACACCATGGTCACCAGCTTAGAACGGCTCTTTGCCCAGATGGTTTCATCCATGAGAGAACCGGAAGCGCTGATGTCAACTAATTGGGCTGCACATCCGTGAATCCTTGGTGTAGGGCAGTTCTGAGACAAGGTGCCACCTAAGGAATGAAAGCAGTTTCCTTGCCACAGGAAAGCACACCGAGGCCTGTTGATTTCTCTATTAAATTGGAGTGGGCTTGAAGGGTGATGCCTACTGACTGCCCTCCTTTATATCCAGTTGAGAAAATGTGACAAGGCTGAGGCAATCCGCTTACAACGAAATGTTTCTCTTCACAATAGGAGATTTTGCTACGAAACGCCAGCAGCTCGTCTCACTCAGAGTGCTGTTTCTGTGTAGACTAAGGAAAGACAGCATGGTCCCGAGCTTAGAATGGCTCTTTGCCCAGTTGGCTTCATCCATGAAAGAGCCAGAAGGGCTGATCTCTACTAATCGGGCTGCACACCCCTGGATCCTTCTGGGAGGGCTGTTCTGAGCCAAAGGGCCAACTAAGGAATGAAACCAAATTTCCTGCCACAGGAAAGCACACAGAGGCCTGTTGAATTCTCTATGAAATTGGAGTGGGCTTGAAGGGTGAGGCCTACTGACTGCCCTCCTTTATAGCCACCTGAGAAAATGTGGCAAGGCTGATGCAACCCGCTTACAACGAAGTGTTTCCCTTCAGAATAGGAGATTGTGCTACCAAACGCCAGCAGCTCTTCTCACTCAGAATGCTGCTTCTGTGTAGACTAGGGAAAGACACGATGGTCCCCAGCTTAGAACGTCTCTTTGCCCAGTTGGTTTCATCCATTAAAGAGCCAGAAATGCTGATCTCACCCTATTGAGCTGCAAATTCCTAAATACTTTTGGTAGGGCAGTCCTGAGCCAATGTGCAAAGTTTCGAGGCTGGGAAGCAGCACTCCGAGGGAGAAGAGCTGCTGGCGTTTGATAGCGAAGTCTCCTATTCTGCAGAGAAACATTTCGTTGTAAGCGGGTTGCATCAGCCTTGCCACATTTTCTCAACTGGCTATAAAGAAGGGCAGTCAGTAGGCCTCACCCTTCAAGCCCACTCCAATTTCATAGAGAAATCAACAGGCCTCGGTTGCTTTCCTGTGGCAGGAAATTTCCTTTCATTCCTTTGGTGGCGCTTTGGCTCAGAACAGTCCTCCCAGAAGGATTCAGGGATGTGCAGCCCGATTAGTTGAGATCAGCCCTTCTGGCTCTTTCATGGATGAAACCAACTGGGCAAAGAGCCGTTCTATGCTGGGGACCATGGTGTCTTTCCTTAATCTACACAGAAACAGCATTCTGAGTGAGACGAGCTGCTGGCGTTTGGTAGCAAAATCTCCTATTCTGGAGAGAAACATTTCGTTGTAAGCGGGTGTCATCAGCCTTGTCACATTTTCTCAAGTGGATATAAAGGAGGGCAGTCAATAGGCGTCACCCTCCAAGCCCACTCCAATTTCATAGAGAAAACTCCAGGCCTTGCTGTGCTTTCCTGTGGCAAAGAAACTGCTTTCATTCCTCAGGTGGCACTTTGGCTCAGAACTGAGCTACCCCAAGGATTCATGGATGTGCAGCCCGATTGGTTGAGATCAGCCCTTCTGGTTCTCTCATGGATGAAACCATCTGGGAAAAGAGCCATTCTAAGCTGGGGACCATGGTGTCTTTCCCTAGTCTACACAGAAACAGCATTCTTAGGGAGACTAGCTGCTGGCGTTGGTAGCACAATCTCCTATTCTTAAGAGAAATATTTTGTTGTAAGCGGGTTGCATCAGCCTTGCCACATTTTCTCAACTGGCTATAAAGGAGGGCAGTCAGTTGGCATACTTACTTGAGGCACTGCTTCTAAGGTTGGAAACTTTGCTTTCATTCCTTAGGTGGCACACTGCCTCAGTAGTGCCAACCCCAAGGATTCAGGGATGTGCAGCCTGTATAGTTGAGATCAGCCATTCTGGTTCTCTCATGGATGAAACCATCTGGGCAAAGAGCCGTTCTAAGCTGAGGACCATGGTGTCTTTCCCTAGTCTACACAGAAACAGCACCCTGAGGGAGACGAGCTGCTGGCGTTTGATAGCAAAATCTCCTATTCTGAAGAGAAACATTTCGTTGTAAGAGGGTTCCATTAGCCTTGCCACAGTTTCTCAAATGGCTATAAAGTAGGGCAGTCATTTAGCAGACGTACTTGAGACCCTGCTTCCCAGGCTGGAAACTTTGCTTTCATTCCTTAGGTGGCACTTCGGCTCGGAGTGCCTACCCCAAGGATTCAGGGATGTGCAGCCCGATTAGTAGCGATCAGCCCTTTTCGCTCTTTCCTGGATGAAACCAACTGGGCAAGAGCCGTTCTAAGCTGGGGACCTTCGGGTCTTTCCCTCGTCTACACAGAAAAAGCACTCTGAGGGAGACGAGCTGCTGGCGTTTGATATCAAAATCTCCTATTCTGAAGAGAAACATTTCGTTGTAAGAGGGTTTCATCAGCCTTGCCATATTTTCTCAAATGGCTATAAAGGAGGGCAGTCATTTAGCAGACTTACTTCAGGCCCTGCTTCCCAGGCTGGAAACTTTGCTTTCATTCCTTAGGTGGCACATTGGCTCAGGACTGCCCTACCCCAAGTATTCAAGGATTTCTAGCCCGATTAGTAGAGATCAGCCCTTCTGGCTCTTTCATGGATGAAACCAACTGGGCAAAGAGCCGTTCTCAGCTGGGGACCATGGTGTCTTTCCCTAGTTTACACAGAAACAGCACCCTGAGGGAGACGAGCTGCTGGCGTTTGGTAGCAAAATCTCCTATTCTGAAGAGAAACATTTCGTTGTAAGCGGGTGGCATCAGCCTTGCCACATTTTCTCAAATGGCTATAAAGTAGGGCAGTCAGTTGGCAGACTTACTTGAGGCCCTCCTCCTCACGCTGGAAACTTTGCTTTCATTCCTTAGGTGGCACATTGGCTCAGGAGTGCCTACCCCAAGGATTCAGGGATGTGCAGCCCGATTACTAGAGATCAGACCTTCTCGCTCTTTCATGGATGAAACCAACTGGGCAAAGAGCCGTTTTAAGCTGGGGACCTCCGTTTCCTTCCCTAGTCTACACAGAAACAGCACTCTGAGGGAGAGGAGCTGCTAGCGTTTGATAGCAAAATCTCCTATTCTGAAGAGAAACATTTCGTTGTAAGCGGGTGGCATCAGCCTTGTCACATTTTCTCAAGTGGATATAAAGGAGGGCAGGTAATAGGCATCACCCTCCAAGCCCACTCCAATTTCATAGAGAAAACTCCAGGCCTTGCTGTGCTTTCCTGTGGCAAGGAAACTGCTTTCATTCCTCAGGTGGCACTTTGGCTCAGAACTGCCCTACCACAAGGATTCATGGAGGTGCAGCCCGATTAGTAGCGATCAGCCCTTCTCGCTCTTTCATGGATGTAACCAACTGGGCAAGAGCCGTTCTAAGCTGGGGACCTTCGGGTCTTTCCCTAGTCTACACAGAAACAGTACTCTGAGGGAGACAACCTGCTGGCGTTTGATAGCAAAATCTCCTATTCTGAAGAGAAACATTTTGTTGTAAGAGGGTTTCATCAGCCTTGCCACATTTTCTCAAATGGCTATAAAGGAGGGCAGTCATTTAGCAGACTTACTTCAGGCCCTGCTTCCCAGGCTGGGAACTTTGCTTTCATTCCTTAGGTGGCACATTGGCTCAGGACTGCCCTACCCCAAGTATTCAGGGACTTGTAGCCCGATTAGTTGAGATCAGCTCTTCTGGCTCTTTCATGGATGAAACCAACTGGGCAAAGAGACGTTCTAAGCTGGGGACCATGTTGTCTTTCCCTAGTTTACACAGAAACAGCACCCTGAGGGAGACGAGCTGCTGGCGTTTGGTAGCAAAATCTCCTATTCTGAAGAGAAACATTTCGTTGTAAGCGGGTTGCATCAGCCTTTCCACATTTTCTCAACTGGCTATAAAGGAGGGCAGTCAGTTGGCAGACTTATTTGAGGCACTGCTTCCAAGGTTGGAAACTTTTCTTTCATTCCTTAGGTGGCACACTGGCTCAGTAGTGCCTACCCCAAGGATTCAGGGATGTCCAGCCCGATTAGTTGAGATCAGCCCTTCTGGTTCTCTCATGGACGAAACCATCTGGGCAAAGAGCTGTTCTAAGTTGGGGACCATGGTGTCTTTCTCTAGTCTACACAGAAACAGCATTCTGAGTGAGAAGAGCTGCTGGCGTTTGGTAGCACAATCTCCTATTCTGAAGAGAAACATTTCGTTGTAAGCAGGTTGCATCAGCCTTGCCACATTTTCTCAACTGGCTATAAAGGAGGGCAGTCATTTAGCAGACTTACTTGAGACCCTGCTTCCCAGGCTGGAAACTTTGCTTTCATTCCTTAGGTGGCACATTGGCTCAGGAGTGCCTACCCCAAGGATTCAGGGATGTGCAGCCCGATTAGTAGAGATCAGCCCTTCTGGCTATTTAATGGATGAAATCAACAGGGCAAAGAGCCGTTCTAAGCTGGGGACCATGGTGTGTTTCCCTAGTCTACACAGAAACAGCTCCCTGAGGGAGACGAGCTGCTGGCGTTTGGTAGCACAATCTCCTATTCTGAAGAGAAACATTTCGTTGTAAGCGGGTTGCATTAGCCTTGACACATTTTCTCAACTGGGTATAAAGGAGGGCAGTCAGTAGGCCTCACCCTTCAAGCCCACTTCAATTTCACAGAGAAATCAACAGGCCTCGGTGTGCTTTCCTGTGGCAGGAAATTTGCTTTCATTCCTTAGGTTGCCCTTTGGCTCAGAACAGCCCTTCCAGAAGGATTCAGGGATGTGCAGCCCGATTAGTTGACATCAGCCCTTCTGGCTCTTTCATGGATGAAACCAACTGGGCAAAGAGCCGTTCTAAGCTGGGGACCATGTTGTCTTTCCCTAGTTTACACAGAAACAGCACCCTGAGGGAGACGAGCTGCTGGCGTTTGGTAGCAAAATCTCCTATTCTGAAGAGAAACATTTCGTTGTAAGCGGGTTGCATTAGCCTTGCCACATTTTCTCAATTGGCTATAAAGGAGGGCACTCAGCTGACAGACTTACTTCGGGCACTGCTTCCCAGGCCTGAAACTTTGCTTTCATTCCTTAGGTGGCACATTGGCTCAGGAGTGCCTACCCCAAGGATTCAGGGATGTGCAGCCCGCTTAGTAGACGTCAGCCCTTCTCGCTCTTTCATAGATGAAACCAACTGGACAAAGAGCCGTTTTAAGCTGGGCACCTTCGTGTCTTTCCCTTGTCTACACAGAAAAAGTACTCTGAGGGAGACGAGCTGCTGTTGTTTGATAGCAAAATCTCCTATTCTGAAGAGAAACATTTCGTTGTAAGCGGGTTGCATTAGCCTTGCCACATTTTCTCAACTGGCTATAAAGGAGGGCAGTCAGTAGGCCTCACCCTTCAAGCCCACTCCTATTTCGTAGAGAAAACTCCAGGCCTTGGTGTGCTTTCCTGTGGCAAGGAAACGGCTTTCATTCCTTAGGTGGCACCTTGGCTCAGAACTGCCCTACCCCAAGGATTCAAGGATGTGCAGCCCGATTATTTGACATCAGTGCTCCCGGGTCTCTCATGGATGAAACCATCTGGGCAAAGAGCCGTTCTAAGCTGGGGACCATGGTGTCTTACCCTACTCTACACAGAAACAGCACCCTGAGGGAGACGAGCTGCTGGCGTTTGATAGCAAAATCTCCTATTCTGAAGAGAAACATTTCGTTGTAAGAGGGTTCCATCAGCCTTGCCACATTTTCTCAAATGGCTATAAAGTAGGGCAGTCATTTAGCAGACTTACTTGAGACCCTGCTTCCCAGGCTGGAAAGTTTGCTTTCATTCCTTAGGTGGCACATTGGCTCAGGAGTGCCTACCCCAAGGATTCAGGGATGTGCAGCCCGATTACTTGAGATCAGCCCTTCTGGCTCTTTCATGGATGAAACCAATTGGGCAAAGAGCCGTTCTAAGCTGGGGACCATGTTGTTTTTCCCTAGTTTACACAGAAATAGCACTCTGAGGGTGACGAGCTGCTGGCGTTTGGTATCAAAATCTCCTAATCTGAAGAGAAACATTTCGTTGTAAGCAGGTTGCATCAGCCTTGCCACATTTTCTCAATTGGCTATAAAGGAGGGCAGTCATTTAGCAGACTTACTTGAGACCCTGCTTCCCAGGCTGGAAACTTTGCTTTCATTCCTTAGGTGGCACATTGGCTCAGGAGTGCCTACCCCAAGGATTCAGGGATGTGCAGCCCGATTAGTAGAGATCAGCCCTTCTGGCTATTTAATGGATGAAATCAACAGGGCAAAGAGCCGTTCTAAGCTGGGGACCATGGTGTGTTTCCCTAGTCTACACAGAAACAGCTCCCTGAGGGAGACGAGCTGCTGGCGTTTGGTAGCACAATCTCCTATTCTGAAGAGAAACATTTCGTTGTAAGCGGGTTGCATTAGCCTTGCCACATTTTCTCAACTGGGTATAAAGGAGGGCAGTCAGTAGGCCTCACCCTTCAAGCCCACTTCAATTTCACAGAGAAATCAACAGGCCTCGGTGTGCTTTCCTGTGGCAGGAAATTTGCTTTCATTCCTTAGGTTGCCCTTTGGCTCAGAACAGCCCTTCCAGAAGGATTCAGGGATGTGCAGCCCGATTAGTTGACATCAGCCCTTCTGGCTCTTTCATGGATGAAACCAACTGGGCAAAGAGCCGTTCTAAGCTGGGGACCATGTTGTCTTTCCCTAGTTTACACAGAAACAGCACCCTGAGGGAGACGAGCTGCTGGCGTTTGGTAGCAAAATCTCCTATTCTGAAGAGAAACATTTCGTTGTAAGCGGGTTGCATTAGCCTTGCCACATTTTCTCAATTGGCTATAAAGGAGGGCACTCAGCTGACAGACTTACTTCGGGCACTGCTTCCCAGGCCTGAAACTTTGCTTTCATTCCTTAGGTGGCACATTGGCTCAGGAGTGCCTACCCCAAGGATTCAGGGATGTGCAGCCCGCTTAGTAGAGGTCAGCCCTTCTCGCTCTTTCATAGATGAAACCAACTGGACAAAGAGCCGTTTTAAGCTGGGCACCTTCGTGTCTTTCCCTTGTCTACACAGAAAAAGCACTCTGAGGGAGACGAGCTGCTGTTGTTTGATAGCAAAATCTCCTATTCTGAAGAGAAACATTTCGTTGTAAGCGGGTTGCATTAGCCTTGCCACATTTTCTCAACTGGCTATAAAGGAGGGCAGTCAGTAGGCCTCACCCTTCAAGCCCACTCCTATTTCGTAGAGAAAACTCCAGGCCTTGGTGTGCTTTCCTGTGGCAAGGAAACTGCTTTCATTCCTTAGGTGGCACCTTGGCTCAGAACTGCCCTACCCCAAGGATTAACGGATGTGCAGCCCGATTATTTGACATCAGTGCTCCCGGGTCTCTCATGGATGAAACCATCTGGGCAAAGAGCCGTTCTAAGCTGGTGACCATGGTGTCTTTCCCTAGTCTACACAGAAACAGCATTCTGAGGGATACTAGCTGCTGGCGTTTGGTCCTACAATCTCCTATTATGAAGAGAACCTTTTCGTTGTAAGCAGGTTGCATCAGCCTTGCCACATTTTCTCAACTGGCTATAAAGGAGGGCAGTCATTTAACAGACTTACTTGAGACCCTGCTTCCCAGGCTGGAAAGTTTGCTTTCATTCCTTAGGTGGCACATTGGCTCAGGAGTGCCTAACCCAAGGATTCAGGGATGTGCAGCCCGATTAGTTGAGATCAGCCCTTCTGGTTCTCTCATGGATGAAACCATCTGGGCAAAGAGCCGTTCTAAGCTGGGGACCATGGTGTCTTTCCCTACTCTACACAGAAACAGCACCCTGAGGGAGACGAGCTGCTGGCGTTTGATAGCAAAATCTCCTATTCTGAAGAGAAACATTTCGTTGTAAGAGGGTTCCATCAGCCTTGCCACATTTTCTCAAATGGCTATAAAGTAGGGCAGTCATTTAGCAGACTTACTTGAGACCCTGCTTCCCAGGCTGGAAAGTTTGCTTTCATTCCTTAGGTGGCACATTGGCTCAGGAGTGCCTACCCCAAGGATTCAGGGATGTGCAGCCCGATTATTTGAGATCAGCCCTTCTGGCTCTTTCATGGATGAAACCAACTGGGCAAAGAGCCGTTCTAAGCTGGGGACCATGTTGTTTTTCCCTAGTTTACACAGAAATAGCACCCTGAGGGTGACGAGCTGCTGGCGTTTGGTATCAAAATCTCCTATTCTGAAGAGAAACATTTCGTTGTAAGCAGGTTGCATCAGCCTTGCCACATTTTCTCAATTGGCTATAAAGGAGGGCAGTCATTTAGCAGACTTACTTGAGACCCTGCTTCCCAGGCTGGAAACTTAGCTTTCATTCCTTAGGTGGCACATTGGCTCAGGAGTGCCTACCCCAAGGATTCAGGGATGTGCAGCCCGCTTAGTAGAGGACAGCCCTTCTCGCTCTTTCATAGATGAAACCAACTGGACAAAGAGCCGTTTTAAGCTGGGGACCTTCGTTTCTTTCCCTAGTCTACACAGAAACAGCACTCTGAGGGAGACGAGCTGCTGGTGTTTGATAGCAAAATCTCCTATTCTGAAGAGAAACATTTCGTTGTAAGCGGGTTGCATCAGCCTTGCCACATTTTCTCAACTGGTTATAAAGGAGGGCAGTCAGTAGGCCTCACCCTTCAAGCCCACTCCAATTTCATTTAGAAATCAACAGGCCTCGGTGTGCTTTCCTGTGGCAGGAAATTTGCTTTCATTCCTTAGGTGGCCCTTTGGCTCAGAACAGCCCTCCCAGAAGGATTCAGGGATGTGCAGCCCGATTAGTTGAGATCAGCCCTTCTGGTTCTCTCATGGATGAAACCATCTGGGCAAAGAGCCGTTCTAAGCTGGGGACCATGGTGACTTTCCCTAGTCTACACAGAAACAGCATTCTGAGGGAGAGGAGCTGCTGGCGTTTGGTAGCACAATCTCCTATTATGAAGAGAAACATTTCGTTGTAAGCGGATTGCATCAGCCTTGCCACATTTTCTCAACTGGCTATAAAGGAGGGCAGTCAGTAGGCCTCACCCTTCAAGCCCACTCCTATTTCATAGAGAAATCAACAGGCCTCGGTGTGCTTTCCTGTGGCAGGAAATTTGCTTTCATTCCTTAGGTGGCCCTTTAGCTCAGAACAGCCCTCCCAGAAGGATTCAGGGATGTGCAGCCCGATTAGTTGATATCAGCCCTTCTGGCTCTTTCATGGATGAGACCAACTGGGCAAAGAGCCGTTCTAAGCTGGGGACCATGGTGTCTTTCCCTAGTCTACACAGAAAGAGCACTCTGAGGGAGACGAGCTGCTGGCGTTTGGTACTACAATCTCCTATTCTGAAGAGAAACATTTCGTTGTAAGCGGGTTGCATCAGCCTTGCCACATTTTCTCAACTGGCTCTAAAGGAGGGAAGTCATTTAGCAGAGTCACTTGAGACCCTGCTTCCCAGGCTCGAAACTTTGCTTTCATTCCTTAGGTGGCACATTGGCTCAGGACTGCCCTACCAAAACTATTCAGGAATTTGCAGCTCAGTAGGTTGAGATCAGCCTTTCTGGCTCTTTAATGGATGAAACCAACTGGGCAAAGAGCCGTTCTAAGCTGGGGCCCATGGTGTCTTTCCCTAGTCTACACAGAAATAGCACTCTGAGGGAGACAAGCTGCTGGTGTTTGGTAGCACAATCTCCTATTCTGCAGTGAGAAGTTTCGTTGTAAGCGGGTTGCATCAGCCTTGCCACATTTTCTCAACTGGCTATAAAGGAGGGCAGTCAGTTGGCCAGCTTACTTGAGGGACTGCTTCACAGGCTGGAAACTTTGCTTTCATTCCTTAGGTGGCACATTGGCTCAGGAGTGTCTACCCCAAGGATTCAGGGATGTGCAGCCCGATTAGTAGAGATCAGCCCTTCTGGCTCTTTCATGGATGAAGCCAACTGGGCAAAGAGCCATTCTAAGCTCGGGACCATGCTGTCTTTCCTTAGTCTACACAGAAACAGCACTCTGAGTGAGACGAGCTGCTGGCGTTTGGTAGCAAAATGTCCTATTCTGAAGAGAAACATTTCGTTGTAAGCGGATTGCCTCAGCCTTGTCACATTTTCTCAACTGGATATAAAGGAGGGCAGTCAGTAGGCGTCACCCTTCAAGCCCACTCCAATTTCATACAGAAAACTCCAGGCCTTGGTGTGCTTTCCTGTGGCAAGGAAACTGCTGTCATTCCTTAGGTGGCACCTTGGCTCAGAACTGCCCTACCCCAAGGATTCACGGATGTGCAGCCCGATTAGTTGACATCAGTGCTTCCGGTTCTCTCATGGATGAAACCATCTGGGCAAAGAGCCGTTCTAAGCTGGTGACCATGGTGTGTTTCCCTAGTCTACACAGAAACAGCATTCTGAGGGAGACTAGCTGCTGGCGTTTGGTACTACAATCTCCTATTATGAAGAGAAACATTTCGTTGTAAGCGGGTTGCATCAGCCTTGTCACATTTTCTCAACTGGATATAAAGGAGGGCAGTCAATAGGCGTCACCCTCCAAGCCCACTCCAATTTCAAAGAGAAAACTCCAAGCCTTGCTGTGCTTTCCTGTGGCAAGGAAACTGCTTTCATTCCTCAGGTGACACTTTGGCTCAGACCTGCCCTACCCCAAGGATTTACGGATTTGCAGCACGATTAGTTGAGATCAGCCCTTCTGGTTCTCTCATGGATGAAACCATCTGGGCAAAGAGCCATTCTAAGCTGGGGACCATGGTGTCTTTCCCTAGTCTACACAGAAACAGCATTCTTAGGGAGACGAGCTGCTGGCGTTTGGTAGTACAATCTCCTATTATGAAGAGAAACATTTCGTTGTAAGCGGGTTGCATCAGCCTTGCCACATTTTCTCAACTGGCTATAAAGCAGGGCAGTCATTTAGCAGAGTCACTTGAGACCCTGCTTCCCAGCCTCGAAACTTTGCTTTCATTCCTTAGGTGGCACATTGGCTCAGGACTGCCCTACCAAAAGTATTCAGGAATTTGCAGCTCAATAGGTTGAGATCAGCCTTTCTGGCTCTTTAATGGATGAAACCAATTGGGCAAAGAGACGTTCTAAGCTGGGGACCATCGTGTCTTTCCCTAGTCTACACAGAAACAGCACTCTGAGGGAGAAGAGCTGCTGGCGTTTGATAGCGAAGTCTCCTATTCTGAAGAGAAACATTTCGTTGTAAGCGGGTTGCATCAGCCTTGCCACATTTTCTCAACTGGCTATAAAGAAGGGCAGTCAGTAGGCCTCACCCTTCAAGCCCACTCCTATTTCATAGAGAAATCAACAGGCCTCGGTGTGCTTTCCTGTGGCAGGAAATTTGCTTTCATTCCTTAGGTGGCCCTTTGGCTCAGAACAGCCCTCCCAGAAGGATTCAGGGATGTGCAGCCCGATTAGTTGATATCAGCCCTTCTTGCTCTTTCATAGATGATTCCAACTGGGCAAAGGGCCGTTCTAAGCTGGGGACCATGGTGTCTTTCCCTAGTCTACACAGAAAGAGCACTCTGAGGGAGACGAGCTGCTGGCGTTTGGTAGCAAAATCTCCTATTCTGAAGAGAAGCATTTCGTTGTCAGCGGGTTGCATCAGCCTTGTCACATTTTCTCAACTGGATATAAAGGAGGGCAGTCAGTAGGCGTCACCTTTGAAGCCCACTCCAATTTCATAGAGAAAACGCCAGGCCTTGTTGTGCTTTCCTGTGGCAAGGAAACTGCTTTCATTCCTTAGGTGGCCCTTTAGCTCAAAACAGCCCTCCCAGAAGGATTCAGGGATGTGCAGCCCGATTAGTTGAGATCAGCCCTTCTGGTTCTCTCATGGATGAAACCATCTGGGCAAAGAGCCGTTCTAAGCTGGGGACCATGGTGACTTTCCCTAGTCTACACAGAAACAGCATTCTGAGGGAAACGAGCTGCTGGCGTTTGGTAGCACAATCTCCTATTCTGAAGAGAAACATTTCGTTGTAAGCGGGTTGCATCAGCCTTGCCACATTTTCTCAGCTGGCTCTAAAGGAGGGCAGTCATGTAGCAGAGTCACTTGAGACCCTGCTTCCCAGGCTCGAAACTTTGCTTTCATTCCTTAGGTGGCACATTGGCTCAGGACTGCCCTACCAAAAGTATTCAGGAATTTGCAGCTCAATAGGTTGAGATCAGCCTTTCTGGCTCTTTAATGGATGAAACCAACTGGGCAAAGAGCCGTTCTAAGCTGGGGCCCATGGTGTATTTCCCTAGTCTACACAGAAATAGCACTCTGAGGGAGACAAGCTGCTGGTGTTTGGTAGCACAATCTCCTATTCTGCAGTGAGAAGTTTCGTTGTAAGCGGGTTGCATCAGCCTTGCCACATTTTCTCAACTGGCTCTAAAGGAGGGCAGTCAGGTGGCAGACTTACTTTAGGCCCTGCTTCCCAGGCTGGAAACTTTGCTTTCATTCCTTAGGTGGCACATTGGCTCAGGAGTGCCTACCCCAAGGGTTTCGGTATGTGCAGCCCGATTAGTTTAGATCAGCCCTTCTGGCTCTTTCATGGATGAAACCAACTGGGCCAAGAGCCGTTCAAAGCTGGGGACCATCGTGTCTTTCCCTAGTCTACACAGTAATAGCACTCTGATGGAGACGAGCTGCTGGCGTTTGATAGCGAAATCTCCTATTCTGAAGAGTAACATTTCATTGTAAGCGGCTTGCATCTGCCTTGCCACATTTTCTCAACTGGCTATAAAGCAGGGCAGTCAGTAGGCCACACCCTTCAAGCCCACTCCAATTTCATAGAGAAATCAATAGGCCTCGATGTGCTTTCCTGTGGCAGGAAATTTGCTTTCATTCCTTAGGTGGCCTTTTGGCTCAGAACAGCCCTCCCAGAAGGATTATGGGATGTGCAGTCCGATTAGTTGAGATCAGCCCTTCTGGCTCTTTCATGGATGAAAACAACTGGGCAAGAAGCCATTCTAAGCTCGGGACCATGCTGTCTTTCCTTAGTCTACACAGAAACAGCACTCTGAGTGAGACGAGCTGCTGGCGTTTGGTAGCAAAATCTCCTATTCTGAAGAGAAACATTTCGTTGTAAGCGGGTTGCCTCAGCCTTGTCACATTTTCTCAACTAGATATAAAGGAGGGCAGTCAGTAGGCGTCACCCTTCAAGCCCACTCCAATTTCATAGAGAAAACTCCAGGCCTTGGTGTGCTTTCCTGTGGCAAGGAAACTGCTTTCATTCCTTAGGTGGCACCTTGGCTCAGAACTGCCCTACACCAAGGATTCACGGATGTGCAGCCCGATTAGTTGACATCAGCGCTTCCGGTTCTCTCATGGATGAAACCATCTGGGCAAAGGGCCGTTCTAAGCTGGTGACCATGGTGTCTTTCCCTAGTCTACACAGAAACAGCATTCTGAGGGAGACTAGCTGCTGGCGTTTGGTACTACAATCTCCTATTATGAAGAGAAACATTTCGTTGTAAGCGGGTTGCATCAGCCTTGTCACATTTTCTCAACTGGATATAATGGAGGGCAGTCAATAGGCGTCACCCTCCAAGCCCACTCCAATTTCATAGAGAAAACTCCAAGCCTTGCTGTGCTTTCCTGTGGCAAGGAAACTGCTTTCATTCCTCAGGTGACACTTTGGCTCAGACCTGCCCTACCCCAAGGATTCACGGATGTGCAGCACGATTAGTTGAGATCAGCCCTTCTGGTTCTCTCATGGATGAAACCATCTGGGCAAAGAGCCGTTCTAAGCTGGGGACCATGGTGTCTTTCCCTCGTCTACACAAAAACAGCATTCTTAGGGAGACGAGCTGCTGGAGTTTGGTAGCATAATCTCCTATTCTGAAGAGTAAAACTTCGTTGTAAGCGGGTTGCATCAGCCTTGCCACATTTTCTCAGTTGGCTATAAAGGAGGGCAGTCATTTAGCAGACTTACTTGAGACTCTGCTTCCCAGGCTGGAAACTTTCCTTTCATTCCTTGGGTGGCACATTGGCTCAGGACTGCCCTACCAAAAGTATTCAGGAATTTGCAGCTCAAAAGGTTGAGATCTGCCTTTCTGGCTCTTTCATGGATGAAAGCACCTGGCAAAGAGCCATTCTAAGCTGGGGAGTATGCTGTCTTTCCCTAGTGTACACAGCAACAGCACTCTGAGGGAGACGAGCTGGTGGCGTTTGGTAGCAAAATCTCCTATTCTGAAGAGAAACATTTCGTTGTAAGCGCGTTGCATCAGCCTTGCCACATTTTCTCAACTGGCTATAAAGGAGGGCAGTCAGTTGGCCAGCTTACTTGAGGCCCTGCTTCACAGGCTGGAAACTTTGCTTTCATTCCTTAGGTGGCACATTGGCTCAGGAGTGTCTACCCCAAGGATTCAGGGATGTGCAGCCCGATTAGTAGAGATCAGCCCTTCTGGCTCTTTCATGGATGAAGCCAACTGGGCAAAGAGCCATTCTAAGCTCGGGACCATGCTGTCTTTCCTTAGTCTACACAGAAACAGCACTCTGAGTGAGACGAGCTGCTGGCGTTTGGTAGCAAAATCTCCTATTCTGAAGAGAAACATTTCGTTGTAAGCGGGTTGCCTCAGCCTTGTCACATTTTCTCAACTGGATATAAAGGAGGGCAGTCAGTAGGCGTCACCCTTCAAGCCCACTCCAATTTCATAGAGAAAACTCCAGGCCTTGGTGTGCTTTCCTGTGGCAAGGAAACTGCTTTCATTCCTTAGGTGGCACCTTGGCTCAGAACTGCCCTACCCCAAGGATTCACGGATGTGCAGCCCGATTAGTTGACATCAGTGCTTCCGGTTCTCTCATGGATGAAAACATCTGGGCTGGGGGCTTCCCTGATGGCACAGTGGTTGGAAATCTGCCTGCCAGTGCAGGGGACACGGGTTCGAGCCCTGGTCTGGGAGGATCCCACATGCCGCGGAGCAACTGGGCCCGTGAGCCACAATTGCTGAGCCTGCGCGTCTGGAGCCTGTGCTCCGCAACAAGAGAGGCCACGATGGTGAGAGGCCCGCGCACCGCGATGAAGAGTGGTCCCCACTTGCCGCAACTAGAGAAAACCCTCGCGCAGAAACGAAGACCCAACACAGCCATAAAATAAAAATAAATAAATAAATAAATAAATTAAAAAAAAAAAAAAAAAAACATCTGGGCTAAGAGCCGTTCTAAGCTGGGGACCATGGTGTCTTTCCCTAGTCTACACAGAAAAAGCACTCTGAGCGAGACGAACTGCTGGCGTTTGGTAGCAAAATCTCCTATTCTGAGCAGAAACATTTATTTGTTAACGGGTTGCAACAGCATTGCCACATTTTGTCAACTGGCTATAAAGGAGGGCAGACAGTAGGCCTCACCCTTCAAGCCCACTCCAATTTCACAGAGAAAACACCAGGCCTCGGTTTGCTTACCAGTGGCACGGAAACTTTGCTTTCATTGCTTAGGTGGCACTTTGACTCAGAACTGCCCTACCCCAAGGATTCAGGGATGTGCACCCCGATTAGTTGAGATCACCCCTTCTGACTCTTTCATGGATTAAATCAATCGGGAAAAGAGCCATTCTAAGCTGGGGACCATGGTGACTGTCCCTAGTCTACACAGAAACAGCACTCTGAGTGAAACGAGCTGCTGGCGATTGGTAGAAAAATCTCCTATTCTGAAGAGGACGGGAACATGACTGAAGTTTGGTTGTGGAACCCTGTGGCCTGGGAACATGACTGTGGTTTGATTCTGGAACCCTGTGGCCTGGGAACATGACTGTGGTTTGATTCTGGAACCCTGTGTCCTGGGAACATGACTGACTTTTGATTCTGGACACCTGTGGCTTGTGAACATGACTGAGGTTTGATTCTGGAACCATGTGTCCTGGGAATATGACTGAGGTTTGGTTATGGAACCCTGTGGCCTGGGAATATGACAGAGGTTTGGTTCTGGAATCTTGTGGCTTGGGAACTTGACTGTGGTTTGATTGCCGAAACCTGTGGAGTGGCAACGTGACTGAGGTTTGATGGTGGAACCCTGTGCACTGGGAACATGACTGAGGTTTGACGGTTGAAAAGTATGGCCTGGCAACATGACTGAGGTTTGATTCTGGAACACTCAGGCTTGGGAACATGACTGAGGCTGGATGTTCGAACCCTGTGGCCTGGCAAAATGACTCAGGATTGATTTTGGTACACTCTGGCCTGGGAACATGACTGAGGTTTGATGGTGGATCTGTGATCTGGCAACAGGACTGAGGTTTGATTGTGGAAACCTCTGGCCCGGGAATATGACTGAGGATTAATTGTGGAAACCCGTGTCCTGGGAACATGACATGGGTTTGATTCTGGAACCCTGTTTCCTGGGAACATGACTGAGGTTTGACTGTGGATCTGTCAGTGTTGGTAACATGACTGAGGCTTAACGGTGGAAATCTGTGGCCTAGCAAGAGGACTGAAGTTTGATGGTGGAACCCTGTGGCCTGTCAAGATGACTCAGGTTTCATTGTGGAACCCTCTGTCTTGGGAATATGAATGAGGCTTGATTCTGAAACTTTGTGGCCTTGGAACATGTCTGAGGTTTGATTCTGGAAACCTTTGGCCTGGGACCATTACTGATGTTAGATGTTGGAATCCTGTGGCCTGGGAACATGACATCGGTTTGGATTCTGGTACCCTGCTGCCTGGGAACATGAAATCGGTTTAATTGTGAAAACCTGTGGCCTGGGAATATGACTGAGGTTTGATGGTGGTACCCTATGGCCTGGCAAAATGACTGAGGATTGATTCTGGATCCCTGTGTCCTGGGAAGATGACTGAGGCGTGATTCTGGAAACCTGTGGCCTGGGAACATGACATCTGTTTAGATTGTGGAATACTGTGCCCTGGGAACCTAACTGAGTCTTGGTGCTGGAACCCTGTGTACTGGGAACATGACTGAGGTTTTATTCTGGAACCCTGTAGCCTGGGAACATAACTGAGGATTGATTCTGGAACCCTGTGGCACGGGAACATGACATCGGTTGGATTCTGGAACCCTGTGGCCTGGGATCATGACTGAGGTTTGATTGTGGAAACTTGTGGCCTGGGATCATGACTGAGGTTTGATTGTGGAACCCTCTGGCTTGGGAACATGACTGTGGTTTGATTCTGAATCCCTGTGGCCTGGGAACATGACTGACATTTGATTCTTGACACCTGTGTCCTGGGAACTTGACTGAGGTTTGATTTTGGAATCTTGTGGCCTGTGAACATGACTGAGGTTTGATTCTGGAACCCTGTGTCCTGGATATATGACTGAGGTTTGATGGTGGAAAACTCGGGCTTGGTAACCTGACTGAGGCTTGATCCTGGAAACCTTTGGCCTGGGAAATAGACTGTGGTTTGATCGCAGAAATCTGTGGCCTGGCAAGATGACTTAGGTTTGATTGTGGAACACTTTGGCCTAGGAATATGACTGATGATTGATTCTGGAAACATGTGTCCTTTGAATATGACTGAGGTTTGATTCTGGAAACCTGTGGCCTGGGAAAATGACTGAGGTTTCATTGTGGAAACATGTGGCCTGGAGCAGGACTGAGGTTTGACAGTGGAACACACTGACCTGGCAACATGACTGAGGCTTGATTCTGGAACCGTGTGGCCTGGGAAGTTGACTGTGGTTTGATGGCAGGAACCTGTGGACTGGCAACATGACTGAGGTTTGATGGTGGAACGCTGTGCACTGGGTACATGCCTGAGGCCTGATACTGGAACCCCGTGTCCTGGGAACATGATATTGGTTTGATTCTGGAACTCTGTTTCCTGGGAACATGACTGAGGTTTGATCGTTGAAACCTGTGGCCTGGCAACCTGATTGAGGATTGATTGTGGAACACTCTGGCCTGGGAACATGACTGAGCCTTGAGGGTAGAACCGTGGGCTGGCAACAGGACTGATGTTTGATTGTGGAACACTCTGCCCCGGGAATATGACTGAGGTTTAATTGTGGAACACTGTGGCCTGGGAATATGACTGAGGCTTGATTCTGGAACCCTGTGGCCTGGGAACATGACTGGGGTTTTATTTTTGAAACCTGTGTCCAGGGAACATGACTGAGGTTTTTTCATGGAACCCTGTGTCCTGAGAACATGACTGAGGTGTGATTATGGAACGATGTGGCCTGGGAATATGACTGAGGTTTCATTTTGGAAACCATTGGCCTGGGAACATGAATGATTTTAGATTGTGGAATCCTGTGGCCTGGGAAAGTGAAATCGGTTTGGATTCTGGTACCCTGTTGCCTAGGAATATGAAATCGGTTTGATTCTGGAAAACTTTGGTGAGGGCTTATGACTGAGGTTTGATGGTTGAACCCTGTGGCATGGCAACATGATTGAGGTTTGATTGTGGAAACCTCAGGCTTGGGAACATGACTGAGGCTTGATGGTGGAACCCTGTGGCCTGGCAACATGACTGAGGTTTGATGGTGGAACCCTGTTGCCTGGCAAGATGACTTAGGTTTGATTGTGGAAGACTGTGGCCTGGGAACAGACTGAGGGTTGATGGTGGAACCGTGGCCTGGTTACAGGACTGAGGTTTGATTGTGGAACCCTCTGGCCTGGGAATATGACTGAGGTTTAATTGTGGAACCCTGTGGCCTGGGAACATGACTGAGGTTTGATTCTGGATCCCTGTGGCCTGGGAACATGACTGAGGCGTGATTTTGGAAGACTGTTGCCTGGGAAAAAGACATCTGTTTAGATTGCGGAATACTTTGCCCCGGGAACCTGACTGAGCCTTGGTTCTGGAACCCTGTGGCCTGGGAACATGACTGAGGTTTTATTCTGAAACCCTGTAGCCTGGGAACATAACTGAGAATTGATTCTGGAACCCTGTGGCCTCGGAACATTACATCGGTGGATTCTCGATCCCTGTGTCCTGGGAACATGCAAACGGTTTGATTCTGGAACCCTGTGGCCTGGGAACATGTCTGAGGTTTGATGGTGGAAACCTGAGGCCTGGCAACATGACTGAGGTTTGATTCTGGAAGACTGTGGCCAGGGAACATGATATCGGGTTGATTCTGGAAACCTGTATCCTGGGAACAGGACTGAGGTTTGCTTCTGGAACCCTGTGGCCTGGGAACATGACATCGGTTGGGTTCTGGAACCCTGTGGCCTGGGAACGTGATTGAGGTTTGATTCTGGACACCTCTTTCCTGGGAAAATGACTGAGGTTTTATTGTTGAAACCTGTGGCCTGCGAACATGACTGAGGTTTGATTCTGGATCCATGTGTCCTGGGAATATGACTGAGGTTAGATTCTGGAATCCTGTGGCCTGGGGAAATGACTGAGGTTTCATTGTGGAACCCTGTGGGCTGTGAACATGACTGGGCTTTTATTTTTGAAACCTGTGTCCAGGGAACATGACTGAGGTTTTATTCTGGAACCCAGTTTCCAGGGAATATGACTGAGGTTTGATGGTTGAACCCTGTGTCCTGGCCACATGATTGAGGTTTGATTGTGGAACCCACAGGTTTGGGAACATGAATGACGCTTGATGGTGGAACCCTATGGCCTGGCAACATGACTGAGGTTTGATTCTGGATCCCGGTGGCATGGGAATATGATTGAGGCGTGATTCTGGGAAACTGTGGCCTGGGAACATGACATCTATTTAGATTGTGGAATACTGTGCCTCGGGAACCTGACTGAGCCTTGGATCTGGAACCCTGTGGCCTGGGAATATGACTGAGGTTTTATTCTGGAACCCTGTAGCCTGGGAACATGACATCGGTGGATTCTGGAACCCTATGGCCTGGGAACATGAGAAAGGTTTGATTCTGGAACCCTATGGCCTGGGGACATGTCTGAGGTTTGATGGTGGAAACCTGTGGCCTGGCAACATGACTGAGGTTTGATTCTGGAAGACTGTGGCCAGGGAAGATGATATCGGGGTGATTCTGGAACCCTGTGTCCTGGGAACATGACATCGGTTGGATTCTGGAAACCTGTTCCCTGGGAACATGACTGATGTTTGATTGTTGAAACCTGTGGCCTGCAAACATGAGTGAGGTTCGATTCTGGAACAATGTGTCCTGTGAACATGAATGTGGTTTGATCGCACAAACCTGTGGACTGGCAACATGACTGAGGTTTGATGGTGGAACCCTGTGCACTGGGAACATGACTGAAGATTGATACTGGAACCCCGTGGCGTGGGAACATGCCATTGGTTTGATTCTGGAACCCTGTTTCCTGGGAACATGACTGAGGTTTGATATTTGAACCCCGTGGCCTGGCAACATGATTGATGTTTGATTGTGGAACCCTTTGGTGTGGGAACATGACTGAGGCTTGATGGTGGAACCCTGAGGCCTGGCAATAGGACTGAGGTTTCATTGTGGAACCCTCTGGGCTGGGAATATGACTGAGGTTTAATTGTGGAACCCTGTGTCCTGGGAACATGACTGGGATTTTATTTTTGAAACCTGTGTCCAGGGAACATGACTGAGGTTTTATTCTGGAACCATGTGGCCTCGGAATATGACTGAGGTTTGATTCTGGAAACCATTGGCCTGGGAACATGACTGATGTTAGATTGTGGAATCCTGTGGCCTGGGAACATGACATCGGTTAGGATTCTGGTACCCTGTTGCCTGGGAACATGAAATCGGTTTGATTCTGGAAACCTGTGGACTGGGGATATGACTGAGGTTTGATGGTGGTACCCTATGGCCTGGCAACATGAGTGAGGTTTGATTCTGGATCCCTGTGGCCTGGGAACATGACTGAGTCGTGAATCTGGAAAACTGTGGCCTGGGAACATGACATCTGTTTAGATTGTGGAATACTGTGCCCTGGGATCCTGACTGAGCCTTCGTTCTGCAAACCTGTGGACTGGGAACATGACTAAGGTTCTATTCTGGAACTCTTTAGCCCGGGAACATAACTGAGGATTGATTCTGGAACCCTGTGGCCTGGGAACAGGACCTATGTGGATTCTGGAATCCTGTGGCCTGGGAACATGAGAACGTTTTTTTTCAGGAAGCCTGTGGCCTGGGAACATGTCTGAGGTTTGATGGTGGAAACCTGTGGCCTGGAAACCTGACTGAGGTTTGAGTCTGGAAGACTGTGGCCAGGGAACATGATATTGGGTTGATTCTGGAATCCTGTATCTTGGGAACAAGACTGAGGTTTGCTTGTGGAACCCTGTGGTCTCGGAACATGCCATCGGTTGGATTCTGGAACGCTGTGGCCTGGGGACATGACTGAGGTTTGATTGTGGAAACCTGTTGCCTGGGAACATGACAGAGATTTGTTTCTGTAAGCCTGTTCCCTGGGAACATGACTGAGGTTTGATTCTGGACACCTGTGGCCTGGGAATATATCTGAGGTTTGATTGTTGAAACCTGTGGCCTGCGAATATGACTGAGGTTTGATTCTGGATCCATGTGTCCTGGAAATATGACTGATGTTTGATTCTGGAAACCTGTGGCCTGGGAAAGTCACTTAGGTTTCATTGTCGAAACATTTGGCCTGGGGTCATGACTGAGGTTTGATGGTGGAAAACTCTGGCCTGGCAAAATGACTGAGGCTTGATTCTGGAAACCTATGGCCTGGGAACTTGACTGAGGTTTGATGGCAGAAACCTGTGGACTGGCAACATGACTGAGGATTGATTGTGGATCCCTGTAGCCTGGAAAAATGACTGTGGTCTGGTACTGGAAAACCATGGTCTGGGAACTTGACATTGGTTTGATTCTGGAACCCTGTGTCCTGGGAACATGATCGAGGTTTGATGGAGGAACCCTGTGTCGTGGGAACATGACTGAGGCCTGATACTGGAACCCTGTGGCGTGTGAACATGCCATTGGTTTGATTCTGGAACCCTGTTTCCAGGGAACATGACTGAGGTTTGATCGTTGAAACCTCTGGCCTGGGAATATGACGGAGGTTTAATTGTGGAACACTGTGGCCTGGGAATATGACTGAGGCTTGATTCTGGAACCCTGTGGCCTGGGAACATGACTGGGGTTTTATTTTTGAAACCTGTGTCCACGGAACATGACTGAGGTTTTTTCTTGGAACCCTGGGTCCTGAGAACATGACTGAGGCTTTATGGTGAAACCGTGGCATGGCAATAGGACTGAGGTTTGATTGTGGATCCCTCTGGCCTGGGAATATGACTGAGCTTTAATTGTGGAACCTGTGGGCTGTGAACATGACTGGGATATATTTTTGAAACCTGTGTCTAGGGAACATGACTGAGGTTTTATTCTGGAACCCTGTGTCCTGGGAATATGACTGAGGTTTGATTATGGAAACCATTGACCTGTGAACATGACTGATGTTAGATTGTGGAATACTGTGGCCTGGGAACATGACCTCGGTTTGGATTCTGGTACCCTGTTGCCTGGGAATATGAAATCGGTTTGATTCTGGAAACCTGTGGCCTGGAAATATGACTGAGGTTTGATGGTGGTACCCTATGGCCTGGCAAGATGACTTAGGTTTGATTGTGGAACACTCAGGCCTGGGAACATGACTGAGGCTTGATGGTGGAACCCTGTGTCCTGGGAACATGAGAACGGTTTGATTCTGCAAACCTGTGGCCTTTGGAACATGTCTGCAGTTTAATGGTGGAAACCTGTGGCCTGGTAAGATGACTGAGGTTTGAGTCTGGAAGACTGTGGCCAAGGAACATGATATCGGTTTGATTCTGAAACCCTGTGTCCTGGGAACAAGACTGAGGTTTGCTTCTGGACGCCTGTGGGCTGGGAACATGACATCGGTTGGATTCTGGAACACTGTGGCCTGGGAACATGAATGAGGTTTGTTTCTGGAAGCCTGTTCCCTGGGAACATGACTGAGGTTTGATTCTGGAACCATGTGTCCTGGGAATATGACTGAGGTTTGATTCTGGAAACCATTGGCCTGGGAACATGACTGATGTTAGATTGTGGAATCCTGTGGCCTGGGAACATGACATCGGTGGATTCTGGAACCCTGTGGCCTGGAAACATGAGAACGGTTTGATTCTTTAACCCTGTGGCCTGGGAACATGTCTGAGGTTTGATGGTGGAAACTTGTGGCCTGGCAACATGACTGACGTTTGATCCTGGAAGACTCTTGCCTCGGAACATGATATCGGGTTGATTGTGGAAACCTGTGTCCTGGGAACAAGACTGAGGTTTGCTTCTGGAACCCTGTGGCCTGGGAACATGACTGAGGTTTCTTTCTGGATGCCTGTTCCCTGGGAACATGACTGAGGTTTGATTCTGGACACCTGTCTCTTGGGAGCATGACTGAGGTCTGATTTTTGAAACCTATGGCCTGGGAACATGACTGAGGTTTGATTCTGGAACCATGTGCCCTGGGAATATGACTGAAATTTGATTATGGAAACCATTGGCCTGGGAACATGACTGATGTTAGATTGTGGAATCCTGTGGCCTGGGAACATGACATCGGTTTGGATTTTGGTACCCTGTTGCCTGGGAACATGAAATCGTTTTGATTCTGGAAACCCGTGGCCTGGGAATATGACTGAGGTTTGACCGTGGTACCCTATGTCCTGGCAACAAGACTGAGGTTTGATTCTGGAAGACTGTGGCCAGGGAATATGATATCGGGTTGATTCTGGAACCCTGTGTCCGGGGAACAAGACTGAGGTTTGCTTCTGGAACGCTGTTCCCTGGGAACATGACTGAGTTTTGATTCTGCACACCTGTGTCCTGGGAACATGACTGAGGTTTGATTGTTGAAACCTGTGGCCTGCGAACATGACTGAGGTTTGATTCTGGAACCATGTGTCCTGGGAATATGACTGAGGTTTGATTCTGGAAACCTGTGGCCTGGGAAAATGACTGAGGTTTCATTGTGGAAACATGTGTCCTGGAATCATGTGTGTGGTTTGATGGCGGAACACTCTGGCCTGGCAAAATGACTAAGGCTTGATTCTGGAACCCTGTGGCCTGAGAACTTGACTGAGGTTTGATTGCAGAAACCTGTGGACTGGCAACATGACTGAGGCTTGATTCTGGAACCCTGTCGCCTGGGAACATGAATGAGGTTTGATTGTGGAACCCTGTGGCCTGGGAACATGACAGAGATTTGATTCTGGACACCTGTGTCTTAGGAACAAGACTGAGGTTTGATTGTTGAAACCTGTGGCCTGCGAATATGACTGAGGTTTGATTCTGGAACCATGTGTCTTGGGAATATGACTGAGGTTTGATTCTGGAAACCTGTGGCCTGGGAACATGACTGAGGTTTCATTGTGGAAACATGTGGCCTTGGAACATGACATCGGTTTGGATCCTGGTACCCTGTTGCCTGGGAACATGAAATCGGTTTGATTCTGGAAACCTGTGGCCTGGGTATATGACTGAGGTTTGATGGTGGTACCCTATGGCCTGGCAACAAGAGTGAGTTTTGATTCTGGATCCCTGTGGCCTGGGAACATGACTGAAGCGTGATTCTGGAAAACTGTGGCCTGGAAACATGACATCTGTTTAGATAGTGGAATACTGTGCCCTGGGATCCTGACTGAGCCTTGGTTCTGGAACCCTGTGGACTGGGAACATGACTGAGGTTTTATTTTGGAACCCGGTAGCCTGGGAACATAACTGAGGATTGATTCTGGAACGCTATGGCCTGGGAACATGACCTCGGTGGATTCTGGAATCCTGTGGCCTGGGAACATGAGAACGGTTTGACTCTGGAACCCTGTGGCCTGGGAACATGTCTGAGGTTTGTTGGTGGAAACCTGTGGGCTGGCAACATGACTGACGTTTGATCCTGGAAGACTCTTGCCACGGAACATGATACCGGGTTGATTGTGGAAACCTGTGTCCTGGGAACAAGACTGAGGTTTGCTTCTGGAACCCTGTGGCCTGGGAACATGACTGAGGTTTCTTTCTGGATGCCTGTTCCCTGGGAACATGACTGAGGTTTGATTCTGGACACCTGTCTCTTGGGAGCATGACTGAGGTCTGATTTTTGAAACCTATGGCCTGGGAACATGACTGAGGTTTGATTCTGGAACCATGTGCACTGGGAATATGACTGAAATTTGATTATGGAAACCATTGGCCTGGGAACATGACTGATGTTAGATTGTGGAATCCTGTGGCCTGGGAACATGACATCGGTTTGGATTTTGGTACCCTGTTGCCTGGGAACATGAAATCGTTTTGATTCTGGAAACCCGTGGCCTGGGAATATGACTGAGGTTTGACCGTGGTACCCTATGTCCTGGCAACAAGACTGAGGTTTGATTCTGGAAGACTGTGGCCAGGGAATATGATATCGGGTTGATTCTGGAACCCTGTGTCCGGGGAACAAGACTGAGGTTTGCTTCTGGAACGCTGTTCCCTGGGAACATGACTGAGTTTTGATTCTGCACACCTGTGTCCTGGGAACATGACTGAGGTTTGATTGTTGAAACCTGTGGCCTGCGAACATGACTGAGGTTTGATTCTGGAACCATGTGTCCTGGGAATATGACTGAGGTTTGATTCTGGAAACCTGTGGCCTGGGAAAATGACTGAGGTTTCATTGTGGAAACATGTGTCCTGGAATCATGTGTGTGGTTTGATGGCGGAACACTCTGGCCTGGCAAAATGACTAAGGCTTGATTCTGGAACCCTGTGGCCTGAGAACTTGACTGAGGTTTGATTGCAGAAACCTGTGGACTGGCACCATGACTGAGGCTTGATTCTGGAACCCTGTCGCCTGGGAACATGAATGAGGTTTGATTGTGGAACCCTGTGGCCTGGGAACATGACAGAGATTTGATTCTGGACACCTGTGTCCTAGGAACAAGACTGAGGTTTGATTGTTGAAACCTGTGGCCTGCGAATATGACTGAGGTTTGATTCTGGAACCATGTGTCTTGGGAATATGACTGAGGTTTGATTCTGGAAACCATTGGCCTGGGAACATGACTGATGTTAGATTGTGGAATCCTGTGGCCTTGGAACATGACATCAGTTTGGATCCTGGTACCCTGTTGCCTGGGAACATGAAATCGGTTTGATTCTGGAAACCTGTGGCCTGGGTATATGACTGAGGTTTGATGGTGGTACCCTATGGCCTGGCAACAAGAGTGAGTTTTGATTCTGGATCCCTGTGGCCTGGGATCATGACTGAGGCGTGATTCTGGAAAACTGTGGCCTGGAAACATGACATCTGTTTAGATAGTGGAATACTGTGCCCTGGGATCCTGACTGAGCCTTGGTTCTGGAACCCTGTGGACTGGGAACATGACTGAGGTTTTATTTTGGAACCCTGTAGCCTGGGAACATAACTGAGGATTGATTCTGGAACGCTATGGCCTGGGAACATGACCTCGGTGGATTCTGGAATCCTGTGGCCTGGGAACATGAGAACGGTTTGACTCTGGAACCCTGTGGCCTGGGAACATGTCTGAGGTTTGTTGGTGGAAACCTGTGGGCTGGCAACATGATTGACGTTTGATCCTGGAAGACTCTTGCCACGGAACATGATATCGGGTTGATTGTGGAAACCTGTGTCCTGGGAACAAGACTGAGGTTTGCTTCTGGAACCCTGTGGCCTGGGAACATGACTGAGGTTTCTTTCTGGATGCCTGTTCCCTGGGAACATGACTGAGGTTTGATTCTGGACACCTGTCTCTTGGGAGCATGACTGAGGTCTGATTTTTGAAACCTATGGCCTGGGAACATGACTGAGGTTTGATTCTGGAACCATGTGCCCTGGGAATATGACTGAAATTTGATTATGGAAACCATTGGCCTGGGAACATGACTGATGTTAGATTGTGGAATCCTGTGGCCTGGGAACATGACATTGGTTTGGATTTTGGTACCCTGTTGCCTGGGAACATGAAATCGTTTTGATTCTGCAAACCCGTGGCCTGGGAATATGACTGAGGTTTGACCGTGGTACCCTATGTCCTGGCAACAAGACTGAGGTTTGATTCTGGAAGACTGTGGCCAGGGAATATGATATCGGGTTGATTCTGGAACCCTGTGTCCGGGGAACAAGACTGAGGTTTGCTTCTGGAATGCTGTTCCCTGGGAACATGACTGAGTTTTGATTCTGCACACCTGTGTCCTGGGAACATGACTGAGGTTTGATTGTTGAAACCTGTGGCCTGCGAACATGACTGAGGTTTGATTCTGGAACCATGTGTCCTGGGAATATGACTGAGGTTTGATTCTGGAAACCTGTGGCCTGGGAAAATGACTGAGGTTTCATTGTGGAAACATGTGTCCTGGAATCATGTGTGTGGTTTGATGGCGGAACACTCTGGCCTGGCAAAATGACTAAGGCTTGATTCTGGAAACCTGTGGCCTGAGAACTTGACTGAGGTTTGATTGCAGAAACCTGTGGACTGGCACCATGACTGAGGCTTGATTCTGGAACCCTGTCGCCTGGGAACATGAATGAGGTTTGATTGTGGAACCCTGTGGCCTGGGAACATGACAGAGATTTGATTCTGGACACCTGTGTCCTAGGAACAAGACTGAGGTTTGATTGTTGAAACCTGTGGCCTGCGAATATGACTGAGGTTTGATTCTGGAACCATGTGTCTTGGGAATATGACTGAGGTTTGATTCTGGAAACCATTGGCCTGGGAACATGACTGATGTTAGATTGTGGAATCCTGTGGCCTTGGAACATGACATCAGTTTGGATCCTGGTACCCTGTTGCCTGGGAACATGAAATCGGTTTGATTCTGGAAACCTGTGGCCTGGGTATATGACTGAGGTTTGATGGTGGTACCCTATGGCCTGGCAACAAGAGTGAGTTTTGATTCTGGATCCCTGTGGCCTGGGAACATGACTGAGGCGTGATTCTGGAAAACTGTGGCCTGGAAACATGACATCTGTTTAGATAGTGGAATACTGTGCCCTGGGATCCTGACTGAGCCTTGGCTCTGGAACCCTGTGGACTGGGAACATGACTGAGGTTTTATTTTGGAACCCTGTAGCCTGGGAACATAACTGAGGATTGATTCTGGAACGCTATGGCCTGGGAACATGACCTCGGTGGATTCTGGAATCCTGTGGCCTGGGAACATGAGAACGGTTTGACTCTGGAACCCTGTGGCCTGGGAACATGTCTGAGGTTTGTTGGTGGAAACCTGTGGGCTGGCAACATGACTGAGGTTTGAGTCTGGAAGACTGTGGCCAGGGAACATGATATTGGGTTGATTCTGGAAACCTGTATCCTGGGAACAAGACTGAGGTTTGCTGGTGGAACCCTGTGGCCTCGGAACATGACATCGGTTGGATTTTGGAACCCTGTAGCCTGGGAACATGACTGAGGTTTGATTGTGGAACCCTGTTGCCTGGGAACATGACAGAGATTTGTTTCTGGAAGCCTGTTCCCTGAGAACATGACTGAGGTTTGATTCTGGACACCTGTGGCCTGGGAATATGTCTGAGGTTTGATTGTTGAAACCTTTGGCCTGCGAACATGACTGAGGTTTGATTCTGGATCCATGTGTCCTGGGAATATGACTGAGGTTTGATTCTGGAAACCTGTGGCCTGGGAAAATCACTTAGGATTCATTGTCGAAACATTTGGCCTGGGATCATGACTGAGGTTTGATGGTGGAAAACCCTGGCCTGGCAAAATGACTGAGGCTTGATTCTGGAACCCTATGGCCTGGGAACATGACTGAGGTTTGATGGCAGAAACCTGTGGACTGGCAACATGACTGAGGATTGACTGTGGAACCCTGTGTCCTGGAAACATGACTGTGGTCTGGTACTTGAAAACCATGGCCTGGGAACTTGACATTGGTTTGATTCTGGAACCCTGTGTCCTAGGAACATGATTGAGGTTTGATGGAGGAACCCTGTGTGCAGGGAACATGACTGAGGCTTGATGGTGGAACCCTGTGGCCTGGCAACAGGACTGAGGTTTGATGGTGGAACCCTGTTGCCTGGCAAGATGACTTAGGTTTGATTGTGGAACACTCTGGCCTGGGAACATGACTGAGGCTTTATGGTGAAACCGTGGCATGGCAATAGGACTGAGGTTTGATTGTGGATCCCTCTGGCCTGGGAATATGACTGAGCTTTAATTGTGGAACCTGTGGGCTGTGAACATGACTGGGATATATTTTTGAAACCTGTGACTAGGGAACATGACTGAGGTTTTATTCTGGAACCCTGTGTCCTGGGAATATGACTGAGGTTTGATTATGGAAACCATTGATCTGTGAACATGACTGATGTTAGATTGTGGAATACTGTGGCCTGGGAACATGACATCGGTTTGGATTCTGGTACCCTGTTGCCTGGGAATATGAAATCGGTTTGATTCTGGAAACCTGTGGCCTGGAAATATGACTGAGGTTTGATGGTGGTACCCTATGGCCTGGCAAGATGACTTAGGTTTGATTGTGGAACACTCAGGCCTGGGAACATGACTGAGGCTTGATGGTGGAACCCTGTGTCCTGGGAACATGAGAACGGTTTGATTCTGGAAACCTGTGGCCTTTGGAACATGTCTGCGGTTTGATGGTGGAAACCTGTGGCCTGGTAACATGACTGAGGTTTGAGTCTGGAAGACTGTGGCCAAGGAACATGATATCGGTTTGATTCTGGAACCCTGTGTCCTGGGAACAAGACTGAGGTTTGCTTCTGGACGCCTGTGGGCTGGGAACATGACATCGGTTGGATTCTGGAACCCTGTGGCCTGGGAACATGACTGAGGTTTGTTTCTGGAAGCCTGTTCCCTGGGAACATGACTGAGGTTTGATTCTGGAACCATGTGTCCTGGGAATATGACTGAGGTTTGATTCTGGAAACCATTGGCCTGGGAACATGACTGATGTTAGATTGTGGAATCCTGTGGCCTGGGAACATGACATTGGTTTGGATTTTGGTACCCTGTTGCCTGGGAACATGAAATCGTTTTGATTCTGGAAACCCGTGGCCTGGGAATATGACTGAGGTTTGACCGTGGTACCCTATGTCCTGGCAACAAGACTGAGGTTTGATTCTGGAAGACTGTGGCCAGGGAATATGATATCGGGTTGATTCTGGAACCCTGTGTCCGGGGAACAAGACTGAGGTTTGCTTCTGGAACCCTGTTCCCTGGGAACATGACTGAGTTTTGATTCTGCACACCTGTGTCCTGGGAACATGACTGAGGTTTGATTGTTGAAACCTGTGGCCTGCGAACATGACTGAGGTTTGATTCTGGAACCATGTGTCCTGGGAATATGACTGAGGTTTGATTCTGGAAACCTGTGGCCTGGGAAAATGACTGAGGTTTCATTGTGGAAACATGTGTCCTGGAATCATGTGTGTGGTTTGTTGGCGGAACACTCTGGCCTGGCAAAATGACTAAGGCTTCATTCTGGAACCCTGTGGCCTGAGAACTTGACTGAGGTTTGATTGCAGAAACCTGTGGACTGGCAACATGACTGAGGCTTCAATCTGGAACCCTGTCGCCTGGGAACATGAATGAGGTTTGATTGTGGAACCCTGTGGCCTGGGAACATGACAGAGATTTGATTCTGGACACCTGTGTCCTAGGAACAAGACTGAGGTTTGATTGTTGAAACCTGTGGCCTGCGAATATGACTGAGGTTTGATTCTGGAACCATGTGTCTTGGGAATATGACTGAGGTTTGATTCTGGAAACCATTGCCCTGGGAACATGACTGATGTTAGATTGTGGAATCCTGTGGCCTTGGAACATGACATCGGTTTGGATCCTGGTACCCTGTTGCCTGGGAACATGAAATCGGTTTGATTCTGGAAACCTGTGGCCTTGGTATATGACTGAGGTTTGATGGTGGTACCCTATGGCCTGGCAACAAGAGTGAGTTTTGATTCTGGATCCCTGTGGCCTGGGAACATGACTGAGGCGTGATTCTGGAAAACTGTGGCCTGGAAACATGACATCTGTTTAGATAGTGGAATACTGTGCCCTGGGAACCTGACTGAGCCTTGGTTCTGGAACACTGTGGACTGGGAACATGACGGAGGTTTTATTCTTGAACCCTGTAGCCTGGAACATAACTGAGGATTGATTCTGTAACCCTGTGGTCTGGGAACATGACATCGGTGTATTCTGGAACGCTATGTCCTGGGAACATGAGAACGGTTTGATTCTGGAACCCTGTGGCCTGGGAACATGTCTGAGGTTTGATGGTGGAAACCTGTGGCCTGGCAACATGACTGAGGTTTGATTCTGGAAGACTGTGGCCAGGGAATATGATATCGGGTTGATTCTGGAACCCTGTGTCCGGGGAACAAGACTGAGGTTTGCTTCTGGAACGCTGTTCCCTGGGAACATGACTGAGTTTTGATTCTGCACACCTGTGTCCTGGGAACATGACTGAGGTTTGATTGTTGAAACCTGTGGCCTGCGAACATGACTGAGGTTTGATTCTGGAACCATGTGTCCTGGGAATATGACTGAGGTTTGATTCTGGAAACCTGTGGCCTGGGAAAATGACTGAGGTTTCATTGTGGAAACATGTGTCCTGGAATCATGTGTGTGGTTTGATGGCGGAACACTCTGGCCTGGCAAAATGACTAAGGCTTGATTCTGGAACCCTGTGGCCTGAGAACTTGACTGAGGTTTGATTGCAGAAACCTGTGGACTGGCACCATGACTGAGGCTTGATTATGGAACCCTGTCGCCTGGGAACATGAATGAGGTTTGATTGTGGAACCCTGTGGCCTGGGAACATGACAGAGATTTGATTCTGGACACCTGTGTCCTAGGAACAAGACTGAGGTTTGATTGTTGAAACCTGTGGCCTGCGAATATGACTGAGGTTTGATTCTGGAACCATGTGTCTTGGGAATATGACTGAGGTTTGATTCTGGAAACCATTGGCCTGGGAACATGACTGATGTTAGATTGTGGAATCCTGTGGCCTTGGAACATGACATCGGTTTGGATCCTGGTACCCTGTTGCCTGGGAACATGAAATCGGTTTGATTCTGGAAACCTGTGGCCTGGGTATATGACTGAGGTTTGATGGTGGTACCCTATGGCCTGGCAACAAGAGTGAGTTTTGATTCTGGATCCCTGTGGCCTGGGAACATGACTGAAGCGTGATTCTGGAAAACTGTGGCCTGGAAACATGACATATGTTTAGATAGTGGAATACTGTGCCCTGGGATCCTGACTGAGCCTTGGTTCTGGAACCCTGTGGACTGGGAACATGACTGAGGTTTTATTTTGGAACCCTGTAGCCTGGGAACATAACTGAGGATTGATTCTGGAACGCTATGGCCTGGGAACATGACAGAGATTTGATTCTGGACACCTGTGTCCTAGGAACAAGACTGAGGTTTGATTGTTGAAACCTGTGGCCTGCGAATATGACTGAGGTTTGATTCTGGAACCATGTGTCTTGGGAATATGACTGAGGTTTGATTCTGGAAACCATTGGCCTGGGAACATGACTGATGTTAGATTGTGGAATCCTGTGGCCTTGGAACATGACATCGGTTTGGATCCTGGTACCCTGTTGCCTGGGAACATGAAATCGGTTTGATTCTGGAAACCTGTGGCCTTGGTATATGACTGAGGTTTGATGGTGGTACCCTATGGCCTGGCAACAAGAGTGAGTTTTGATTCTGGATCCCTGTGGCCTGGGAACATGACTGAGGCGTGATTCTGGAAAACTGTGGCCTGGGAACATGACATCTGTTTAGATAGTGGAATACTGTGCCCTGGGAACCTGACTGAGCCTTGGTTCTGGAACACTGTGGACTGGGAACATGACGGAGGTTTTATTCTTGAACCCTGTAGCCTGGAACATAAGTGAGGATTGATTCTGTAACCCTGTGGTCTGGGAACATGACATCGGTGTATTCTGGAACGCTATGTCCTGGGAACATGAGAACGGTTTGATTCTGGAACCCTGTGGCCTGGGAACATGTTTGAGGTTTGATGGTGGAAACCTGTGGCCTGGCAACATGACTGAGGTTTGATTCTGGAAGACTGTGGCCAGGGAATATGATATCGGGTTGATTCTGGAACCCTGTGTCCGGGGAACAAGACTGAGGTTTGCTTCTGGAACGCTGTTCCCTGGGAACATGACTGAGTTTTGATTCTGCACACCTGTGTCCTGGGAACATGACTGAGGTTTGATTGTTGAAACCTGTGGCCTGCGAACATGACTGAGGTTTGATTCTGGAACCATGTGTCCTGGGAATATGACTGAGGTTTGATTCTGGAAACCTGTGGCCTGGGAAAATGACTGAGGTTTCATTGTGGAAACATGTGTCCTGGAATCATGTGTGTGGTTTGATGGCGGAACACTCTGGCCTGGCAAAATGACTAAGGCTTGATTCTGGAACCCTGTGGCCTGAGAACTTGACTGAGGTTTGATTGCAGAAACCTGTGGACTGGCACCATGACTGAGGCTTGATTCTGGAACCCTGTCGCCTGGGAACATGAATGAGGTTTGATTGTGGAACACTGTGGCCTGGGAACATGACAGAGATTTGATTCTGGACACCTGTGTCCTAGGAACAAGACTGAGGTTTGATTGTTGAAACCTGTGGCCTGCGAATATGACTGAGGTTTGATTCTGGAACCATGTGTCTTGGGAATATGACTGAGGTTTGATTCTGGAAACCATTGGCCTGGGAACATGACTGATGTTAGATTGTGGAATCCTGTGGCCTTGGAACATGACATCGGTTTGGATCCTGGTACCCTGTTGCCTGGGAACATGAAATCGGTTTGATTCTGGAAACCTGTGGCCTGGGTATATGACTGAGGTTTGATGGTGGTACCCTATGGCCTGGCAACAAGAGTGAGTTTTGATTCTGGATCCCTGTGGCCTGGGAACATGACTGAAGCGTGATTCTGGAAAACTGTGGCCTGGAAACATGACATCTGTTTAGATAGTGGAATACTGTGCCCTGGGATCCTGACTGAGCCTTGGTTCTGGAACCCTGTGGACTGGGAACATGACTGAGGTTTTATTTTGGAACCCTGTAGCCTGGGAACATAACTGAGGATTGATTCTGGAACGCTATGGCCTGGGAACATGACCTCGGTGGATTCTGGAATCCTGTGGCCTGGGAACATGAGAACGGTTTGACTCTGGAACCCTGTGGCCTGGGAACATGTCTGAGGTTTGTTGGTGGAAAGCTGTGGGCTGGCAACATGACTGAGGTTTGAGTCTGGAAGACTGTGGCCAGGGAACATGATATTGGGTTGATTCTGGAAACCTGTATCCTGGGAACAAGACTGAGGTTTGCTGGTGGAACCCTGTGGCCTCGGAACATGACATCGGTTGGATTTTGGAACCCTGTAGCCTGGGAACATGACTGAGGTTTGATTGTGGAACCCTGTTGCCTGGGAACATGACAGAGATTTGTTTCTGGAAGCCTGTTCCCTGAGAACATGACTGAGGTTTGATTCTGGACACCTGTGGCCTGGGAATATGTCTGAGGTTTGATTGTTGAAACCTTTGGCCTGCGAACATGACTGAGGTTTGATTCTGGATCCATGTGTCCTGGGAATATGACTGAGGTTTGATTCTGGAAACCTGTGGCCTGGGAAAATCACTTAGGATTCATTGTCGAAACATTTGGCCTGGGATCATGACTGAGGTTTGATGGTGGAAAACCCTGGCCTGGCAAAATGACTGAGGCTTGATTCTGGAACCCTATGGCCTGGGAACATGACTGAGGTTTGATGGCAGAAACCTGTGGACTGGCAACATGACTGAGGATTGACTGTGGAACCCTGTGTCCTGGAAACATGACTGTGGTCTGGTACTTGAAAACCATGGCCTGGGAACTTGACATTGGTTTGATTCTGGAACCCTGTGTCCTAGGAACATGATTGAGGTTTGATGGAGGAACCCTGTGTGCAGGGAACATGACTGAGGCTTGATGGTGGAACCCTGTGGCCTGGCAACAGGACTGAGGTTTGATGGTGGAACCCTGTTGCCTGGCAAGATGACTTAGGTTTGATTGTGGAACACTCTGGCCTGGGAACATGACTGAGGCTTTATGGTGAAACCGTGGCATGGCAATAGGACTGAGGTTTGATTGTGGATCCCTCTGGCCTGGGAATATGACTGAGCTTTAATTGTGGAACCTGTGGGCTGTGAACATGACTGGGATATATTTTTGAAACCTGTGACTAGGGAACATGACTGAGGTTTTATTCTGGAACCCTGTGTCCTGGGAATATGACTGAGGTTTGATTATGGAAACCATTGACCTGTGAACATGACTGATGTTAGATTGTGGAATACTGTGGCCTGGGAACATGACATCGGTTTGGATTCTGGTACCCTGTTGCCTGGGAATATGAAATCGGTTTGATTCTGGAAACCTGTGGCCTGGAAATATGACTGAGGTTTGATGGTGGTACCCTATGGCCTGGCAAGATGACTTAGGTTTGATTGTGGAACACTCAGGCCTGGGAACATGACTGAGGCTTGATGGTGGAACCCTGTGTCCTGGGAAAATGAGAACGGTTTGATTCTGGAAACCTGTGGCCTTTGGAACATGTCTGCGGTTTGATGGTGGAAACCTGTGGCCTGGTAACATGACTGAGGTTTGATTCTGGAAGACTGTGGCCAAGGAACATGATATCGGTTTGATTCTGGAACCCTGTGTCCTGGGAACAAGACTGAGGTTTGCTTCTGGACGCCTGTGGGCTGGGAACATGACATCGGTTGGATTCTGGAACCCTGTGGCCTGGGAATATGACTGAGGTTTGTTTCTGGAAGCCTGTTCCCTGGGAACATGACTGAGGTTTGATTCTGGAACCATGTGTCCTGGGAATATGACTGAGGTTTGATTCTGGAAACCATTGGCCTGGGAACATGACTGATGTTAGATTGTGGAATCCTGTGGCCTGGGAACATGACATCGGTGGATTCTGGAACCCTGTGGCCTGGAAACATGAGAACGGTTTGATTCTTTAACCCTGTGGCCTGGGAACATGTCTGAGGTTTGATGGTGGAAACTTGTGGCCTGGCAACATGACTGACGTTTGATCCTGGAAGACTCTTGCCACGGAACATGATATCGGGTTGATTGTGGAAACCTGTGTCCTGGGAACAAGACTGAGGTTTCCTTCTGGAACCCTGTGGCCTGGGAACATGACTGAGGTTTCTTTCTGGATGCCTGTTCCCTGGGAACATGACTGAGGTTTGATTCTGGACACCTGTCTCTTGGGAGCATGACTGAGGTCTGATTTTTGAAACCTATGGCCTGGGAACATGACTGAGGTTTGATTCTGGAACCCTGTTCCCTGGGAACATTACTGAGTTTTGATTCTGCACACCTGTGTCCTGGGAACATGACTGAGGTTTGATTGTTGAAACCTGTGGCCTGCGAACATGACTGAGGTTTGATTCTGGAACCATGTGTCCTGGGAATATGACTGAGGTTTGATTCTGGAAACCTGTGGCCTGGGAAAATGACTGAGGTTTCATTGTGGAAACATGTGTCCTGGAATCATGTGTGTGGTTTGATGGCGGAACACTCTGGCCTGGCAAAATGACTAAGGCTTGATTCTGGAACCCTGTGGCCTGAGAACTTGACTGAGGTTTGATTGCAGAAACCTGTGGACTGGCAACATGACTGAGGCTTGATTCTGGAACCCTGTCGCCTGGGAACATGAATGAGGTTTGATTGTGGAACCCTGTGGCCTGGGAACATGACAGAGATTTGATTCTGGACACCTGTGTCCTAGGAACAAGACTGAGGTTTGATTGTTGAAACCTGTGGCCTGCGAATATGACTGAGGTTTGATTCTGGAACCATGTGTCTTGGGAATATGACTGAGGTTTGATTCTGGAAACCTGTGGCCTGGGAACATGACTGAGGTTTCATTGTGGAAACATGTGGCCTTGGAACATGACATCGGTTTGGATCCTGGTACCCTGTTGCCTGGGAACATGAAATCGGTTTGATTCTGGAAACCTGTGGCCTGGGTATATGACTGAGGTTTGATGGTGGTACCCTATGGCCTGGCAACAAGAGTGAGTTTTGATTCTGGATCCCTGTGGCCTGGGAACATGACTGAAGCGTGATTCTGGAAAACTGTGGCCTGGAAACATGACATCTGTTTAGATAGTGGAATACTGTGCCCTGGGATCCTGACTGAGCCTTGGTTCTGGAACCCTGTGGACTGGGAACATGACTGAGGTTTTATTTTGGAACCCTGTAGCCTGGGAACATAACTGAGGATTGATTCTGGAACGCTATGGCCTGGGAACATGACCTCGGTGGATTCTGGAATCCTGTGGCCTGGGAACATGAGAACGGTTTGACTCTGGAACCCTGTGGCCTGGGAACATGTCTGAGGTTTGTTGGTGGAAACCTGTGGGCTGGCAACATGACTGACGTTTGATCCTGGAAGACTCTTGCCACGGAACATGATATCGGGTTGATTGTGGAAACCTGTGTCCTGGGAACAAGACTGAGGTTTGCTTCTGGAACCCTGTGGCCTGGGAACATGACTGAGGTTTCTTTCTGGATGCCTGTTCCCTGGGAACATGACTGAGGTTTGATTCTGGACACCTGTCTCTTGGGAGCATGACTGAGGTCTGATTTTTGAAACCTATGGCCTGGGAACATGACTGAGGTTTGATTCTGGAACCATGTGCACTGGGAATATGACTGAAATTTGATTATGGAAACCATTGGCCTGGGAACATGACTGATGTTAGATTGTGGAATCCTGTGGCCTGGGAACATGACATCGGTTTGGATTTTGGTACCCTGTTGCCTGGGAACATGAAATCGTTTTGATTCTGGAAACCCGTGGCCTGGGAATATGACTGAGGTTTGACCGTGGTACCCTATGTCCTGGCAACAAGACTGAGGTTTGATTCTGGAAGACTGTGGCCAGGGAATATGATATCGGGTTGATTCTGGAACCCTGTGTCCGGGGAACAAGACTGAGGTTTGCTTCTGGAACGCTGTTCCCTGGGAACATGACTGAGTTTTGATTCTGCACACCTGTGTCCTGGGAACATGACTGAGGTTTGATTGTTGAAACCTGTGGCCTGCGAACATGACTGAGGTTTGATTCTGGAACCATGTGTCCTGGGAATATGACTGAGGTTTGATTCTGGAAACCTGTGGCCTGGGAAAATGACTGAGGTTTCATTGTGGAAACATGTGTCCTGGAATCATGTGTGTGGTTTGATGGCGGAACACTCTGGCCTGGCAAAATGACTAAGGCTTGATTCTGGAACCCTGTGGCCTGAGAACTTGACTGAGGTTTGATTGCAGAAACCTGTGGACTGGCACCATGACTGAGGCTTGATTCTGGAACCCTGTCGCCTGGGAACATGAATGAGGTTTGATTGTGGAACCCTGTGGCCTGGGAACATGACAGAGATTTGATTCTGGACACCTGTGTCCTAGGAACAAGACTGAGGTTTGATTGTTGAAACCTGTGGCCTGCGAATATGACTGAGGTTTGATTCTGGAACCATGTGTCTTGGGAATATGACTGAGGTTTGATTCTGGAAACCATTGGCCTGGGAACATGACTGATGTTAGATTGTGGAATCCTGTGGCCTTGGAACATGACATCAGTTTGGATCCTGGTACCCTGTTGCCTGGGAACATGAAATCGGTTTGATTCTGGAAACCTGTGGCCTGGGTATATGACTGAGGTTTGATGGTGGTACCCTATGGCCTGGCAACAAGAGTGAGTTTTGATTCTGGATCCCTGTGGCCTGGGAACATGACTGAGGCGTGATTCTGGAAAACTGTGGCCTGGAAACATGACATCTGTTTAGATAGTGGAATACTGTGCCCTGGGATCCTGACTGAGCCTTGGCTCTGGAACCCTGTGGACTGGGAACATGACTGAGGTTTTATTTTGGAACCCTGTAGCCTGGGAACATAACTGAGGATTGATTCTGGAACGCTATGGCCTGGGAACATGACCTCGGTGGATTCTGGAATCCTGTGGCCTGGGAACATGAGAACGGTTTGACTCTGGAACCCTGTGGCCTGGGAACATGTCTGAGGTTTGTTGGTGGAAACCTGTGGGCTGGCAACATGACTGAGGTTTGAGTCTGGAAGACTGTGGCCAGGGAACATGATATTGGGTTGATTCTGGAAACCTGTATCCTGGGAACAAGACTGAGGTTTGCTGGTGGAACCCTGTGGCCTCGGAACATGACATCGGTTGGATTTTGGAACCCTGTAGCCTGGGAACATGACTGAGGTTTGATTGTGGAACCCTGTTGCCTGGGAACATGACAGAGATTTGTTTCTGGAAGCCTGTTCCCTGAGAACATGACTGAGGTTTGATTCTGGACACCTGTGGCCTGGGAATATGTCTGAGGTTTGATTGTTGAAACCTTTGGCCTGCGAACATGACTGAGGTTTGATTCTGGATCCATGTGTCCTGGGAATATGACTGAGGTTTGATTCTGGAAACCTGTGGCCTGGGAAAATCACTTAGGATTCATTGTCGAAACATTTGGCCTGGGATCATGACTGAGGTTTGATGGTGGAAAACCCTGGCCTGGCAAAATGACTGAGGCTTGATTCTGGAACCCTATGGCCTGGGAACATGACTGAGGTTTGATGGCAGAAACCTGTGGACTGGCAACATGACTGAGGATTGACTGTGGAACCCTGTGTCCTGGAAACATGACTGTGGTCTGGTACTTGAAAACCATGGCCTGGGAACTTGACATTGGTTTGATTCTGGAACCCTGTGTCCTAGGAACATGATTGAGGTTTGATGGAGGAACCCTGTGTGCAGGGAACATGACTGAGGCTTGATGGTGGAACCCTGTGGCCTGGCAACAGGACTGAGGTTTGATGGTGGAACCCTGTTGCCTGGCAAGATGACTTAGGTTTGATTGTGGAACACTCTGGCCTGGGAACATGACTGAGGCTTTATGGTGAAACCGTGGCATGGCAATAGGACTGAGGTTTGATTGTGGATCCCTCTGGCCTGGGAATATGACTGAGCTTTAATTGTGGAACCTGTGGGCTGTGAACATGACTGGGATATATTTTTGAAACCTGTGACTAGGGAACATGACTGAGGTTTTATTCTGGAACCCTGTGTCCTGGGAATATGACTGAGGTTTGATTATGGAAACCATTGACCTGTGAACATGACTGATGTTAGATTGTGGAATACTGTGGCCTGGGAACATGACATCGGTTTGGATTCTGGTACCCTGTTGCCTGGGAATATGAAATCGGTTTGATTCTGGAAACCTGTGGCCTGGAAATATGACTGAGGTTTGATGGTGGTACCCTATGGCCTGGCAAGATGACTTAGGTTTGATTGTGGAACACTCAGGCCTGGGAACATGACTGAGGCTTGATGGTGGAACCCTGTGTCCTGGGAACATGAGAACGGTTTGATTCTGGAAACCTGTGGCCTTTGGAACATGTCTGCGGTTTGATGGTGGAAACCTGTGGCCTGGTAACATGACTGAGGTTTGATTCTGGAAGACTGTGGCCAAGGAACATGATATCGGTTTGATTCTGGAACCCTGTGTCCTGGGAACAAGACTGAGGTTTGCTTCTGGACGCCTGTGGGCTGGGAACATGACATCGGTTGGATTCTGGAACCCTGTGGCCTGGGAATATGACTGAGGTTTGTTTCTGGAAGCCTGTTCCCTGGGAACATGACTGAGGTTTGATTCTGGAACCATGTGTCCTGGGAATATGACTGAGGTTTGATTCTGGAAACCATTGGCCTGGGAACATGACTGATGTTAGATTGTGGAATCCTGTGGCCTGGGAACATGACATCGGTGGATTCTGGAACCCTGTGGCCTGGAAACATGAGAACGGTTTGATTCTTTAACCCTGTGGCCTGGGAACATGTCTGAGGTTTGATGGTGGAAACTTGTGGCCTGGCAACATGACTGACGTTTGATCCTGGAAGACTCTTGCCACGGAACATGATATCGGGTTGATTGTGGAAACCTGTGTCCTGGGAACAAGACTGAGGTTTCCTTCTGGAACCCTGTGGCCTGGGAACATGACTGAGGTTTCTTTCTGGATGCCTGTTCCCTGGGAACATGACTGAGGTTTGATTCTGGACACCTGTCTCTTGGGAGCATGACTGAGGTCTGATTTTTGAAACCTATGGCCTGGGAACATGACTGAGGTTTGATTCTGGAACCCTGTTCCCTGGGAACATTACTGAGTTTTGATTCTGCACACCTGTGTCCTGGGAACATGACTGAGGTTTGATTGTTGAAACCTGTGGCCTGCGAACATGACTGAGGTTTGATTCTGGAACCATGTGTCCTGGGAATATGACTGAGGTTTGATTCTGGAAACCTGTGGCCTGGGAAAATGACTGAGGTTTCATTGTGGAAACATGTGTCCTGGAATCATGTGTGTGGTTTGATGGCGGAACACTCTGGCCTGGCAAAATGACTAAGGCTTGATTCTGGAACCCTGTGGCCTGAGAACTTGACTGAGGTTTGATTGCAGAAACCTGTGGACTGGCAACATGACTGAGGCTTGATTCTGGAACCCTGTCGCCTGGGAACATGAATGAGGTTTGATTGTGGAACCCTGTGGCCTGGGAACATGACAGATTTGATTCTGGACACCTGTGTCCTAGGAACAAGACTGAGGTTTGATTGTTGAAACCTGTGGCCTGCGAATATGACTGAGGTTTGATTCTGGAACCATGTGTCTTGGGAATATGACTGAGGTTTGATTCTGGAAACCTGTGGCCTGGGAACATGACTGAGGTTTCATTGTGGAAACATGTGGCCTTGGAACATGACATCGGTTTGGATCCTGGTACCCTGTTGCCTGGGAACATGAAATCGGTTTGATTCTGGAAACCTGTGGCCTGGGTATATGACTGAGGTTTGATGGTGGTACCCTATGGCCTGGCAACAAGAGTGAGTTTTGATTCTGGATCCCTGTGGCCTGGGAACATGACTGAAGCGTGATTCTGGAAAACTGTGGCCTGGAAACATGACATCTGTTTAGATAGTGGAATACTGTGCCCTGGGATCCTGACTGAGCCTTGGTTCTGGAACCCTGTGGACTGGGAACATGACTGAGGTTTTATTTTGGAACCCTGTAGCCTGGGAACATAACTGAGGATTGATTCTGGAACGCTATGGCCTGGGAACATGACCTCGGTGGATTCTGGAATCCTGTGGCCTGGGAACATGAGAACGGTTTGACTCTGGAACCCTGTGGCCTGGGAACATGTCTGAGGTTTGTTGGTGGAAACCTGTGGGCTGGCAACATGACTGACGTTTGATCCTGGAAGACTCTTGCCACGGAACATGATATCGGGTTGATTGTGGAAACCTGTGTCCTGGGAACAAGACTGAGGTTTGCTTCTGGAACCCTGTGGCCTGGGAACATGACTGAGGTTTCTTTCTGGATGCCTGTTCCCTGGGAACATGACTGAGGTTTGATTCTGGACACCTGTCTCTTGGGAGCATGACTGAGGTCTGATTTTTGAAACCTATGGCCTGGGAACATGACTGAGGTTTGATTCTGGAACCATGTGCACTGGGAATATGACTGAAATTTGATTATGGAAACCATTGGCCTGGGAACATGACTGATGTTAGATTGTGGAATCCTGTGGCCTGGGAACATGACATCGGTTTGGATTTTGGTACCCTGTTGCCTGGGAACATGAAATCGTTTTGATTCTGGAAACCCGTGGCCTGGGAATATGACTGAGGTTTGACCGTGGTACCCTATGTCCTGGCAACAAGACTGAGGTTTGATTCTGGAAGACTGTGGCCAGGGAATATGATATCGGGTTGATTCTGGAACCCTGTGTCCGGGGAACAAGACTGAGGTTTGCTGGTGGAACCCTGTGGCCTCGGAACATGACATCGGTTGGATTTTGGAACCCTGTAGCCTGGGAACATGACTGAGGTTTGATTGTGGAACCCTGTTGCCTGGGAACATGACAGAGATTTGTTTCTGAAAGCCTGTTCCCTGAGAACATGACTGAGGTTTGATTCTGGACACCTGTGGCCTGGGAATATGTCTGAGGTTTGATTGTTGAAACCTTTGGCCTGCGAACATGACTGAGGTTTGATTCTGGATCCATGTGTCCTGGGAATATGACTGAGGTTTGATTCTGGAAACCTGTGGCCTGGGAAAATCACTTAGGATTCATTGTCGAAACATTTGGCCTGGGATCATGACTGAGGTTTGATGGTGGAAAACCCTGGCCTGGCAAAATGACTGAGGCTTGATTCTGGAACCCTATGGCCTGGGAACATGACTGAGGTTTGATGGCAGAAACCTGTGGACTGGCAACATGACTGAGGATTGACTGTGGAACCCTGTGTCCTGGAAACATGACTGTGGTCTGGTACTTGAAAACCATGGCCTGGGAACTTGACATTGGTTTGATTCTGGAACCCTGTGTCCTAGGAACATGATTGAGGTTTGATGGAGGAACCCTGTGTGCAGGGAACATGACTGAGGCTTGATGGTGGAACCCTGTGGCCTGGCAACAGGACTGAGGTTTGATGGTGGAACCCTGTTGCCTGGCAAGATGACTTAGGTTTGATTGTGGAACACTCTGGCCTGGGAACATGACTGAGGCTTTATGGTGAAACCGTGGCATGGCAATAGGACTGAGGTTTGATTGTGGATCCCTCTGGCCTGGGAATATGACTGAGCTTTAATTGTGGAACCTGTGGGCTGTGAACATGACTGGGATATATTTTTGAAACCTGTGACTAGGGAACATGACTGAGGTTTTATTCTGGAACCCTGTGTCCTGGGAATATGACTGAGGTTTGATTATGGAAACCATTGACCTGTGAACATGACTGATGTTAGATTGTGGAATACTGTGGCCTGGGAACATGACATCGGTTTGGATTCTGGTACCCTGTTGCCTGGGAATATGAAATCGGTTTGATTCTGGAAACCTGTGGCCTGGAAATATGACTGAGGTTTGATGGTGGTACCCTATGGCCTGGCAAGATGACTTAGGTTTGATTGTGGAACACTCAGGCCTGGGAACATGACTGAGGCTTGATGGTGGAACCCTGTGTCCTGGGAACATGAGAACGGTTTGATTCTGGAAACCTGTGGCCTTTGGAACATGTCTGCGGTTTGATGGTGGAAACCTGTGGCCTGGTAACATGACTGAGGTTTGATTCTGGAAGACTGTGGCCAAGGAACATGATATCGGTTTGATTCTGGAACCCTGTGTCCTGGGAACAAGACTGAGGTTTGCTTCTGGACGCCTGTGGGCTGGGAACATGACATCGGTTGGATTCTGGAACCCTGTGGCCTGGGAATATGACTGAGGTTTGTTTCTGGAAGCCTGTTCCCTGGGAACATGACTGAGGTTTGATTCTGGAACCATGTGTCCTGGGAATATGACTGAGGTTTGATTCTGGAAACCATTGGCCTGGGAACATGACTGATGTTAGATTGTGGAATCCTGTGGCCTGGGAACATGACATCGGTGGATTCTGGAACCCTGTGGCCTGGAAACATGAGAACGGTTTGATTCTTTAACCCTGTGGCCTGGGAACATGTCTGAGGTTTGATGGTGGAAACTTGTGGCCTGGCAACATGACTGACGTTTGATCCTGGAAGACTCTTGCCACGGAACATGATATCGGGTTGATTGTGGAAACCTGTGTCCTGGGAACAAGACTGAGGTTTCCTTCTGGAACCCTGTGGCCTTGGAACATGACTGAGGTTTCTTTCTGGATGCCTGTTCCCTGGGAACATGACTGAGGTTTGATTCTGGACACCTGTCTCTTGGGAGCATGACTGAGGTCTGATTTTTGAAACCTATGGCCTGGGAACATGACTGAGGTTTGATTCTGGAACCCTGTTCCCTGGGAACATTACTGAGTTTTGATTCTGCACACCTGTGTCCTGGGAACATGACTGAGGTTTGATTGTTGAAACCTGTGGCCTGCGAACATGACTGAGGTTTGATTCTGGAACCATGTGTCCTGGGAATATGACTGAGGTTTGATTCTGGAAACCTGTGGCCTGGGAAAATGACTGAGGTTTCATTGTGGAAACATGTGTCCTGGAATCATGTGTGTGGTTTGATGGCGGAACACTCTGGCCTGGCAAAATGACTAAGGCTTGATTCTGGAACCCTGTGGCCTGAGAACTTGACTGAGGTTTGATTGCAGAAACCTGTGGACTGGCAACATGACTGAGGCTTGATTCTGGAACCCTGTCGCCTGGGAACATGAATGAGGTTTGATTGTGGAACCCTGTGGCCTGGGAACATGACAGATTTGATTCTGGACACCTGTGTCCTAGGAACAAGACTGAGGTTTGATTGTTGAAACCTGTGGCCTGCGAATATGACTGAGGTTTGATTCTGGAACCATGTGTCTTGGGAATATGACTGAGGTTTGATTCTGGAAACCTGTGGCCTGGGAACATGACTGAGGTTTCATTGTGGAAACATGTGGCCTTGGAACATGACATCGGTTTGGATCCTGGTACCCTGTTGCCTGGGAACATGAAATCGGTTTGATTCTGGAAACCTGTGGCCTGGGTATATGACTGAGGTTTGATGGTGGTACCCTATGGCCTGGCAACAAGAGTGAGTTTTGATTCTGGATCCCTGTGGCCTGGGAACATGACTGAAGCGTGATTCTGGAAAACTGTGGCCTGGAAACATGACATCTGTTTAGATAGTGGAATACTGTGCCCTGGGATCCTGACTGAGCCTTGGTTCTGGAACCCTGTGGACTGGGAACATGACTGAGGTTTTATTTTGGAACCCTGTAGCCTGGGAACATAACTGAGGATTGATTCTGGAACGCTATGGCCTGGGAACATGACCTCGGTGGATTCTGGAATCCTGTGGCCTGGGAACATGAGAACGGTTTGACTCTGGAACCCTGTGGCCTGGGAACATGTCTGAGGTTTGTTGGTGGAAACCTGTGGGCTGGCAACATGACTGACGTTTGATCCTGGAAGACTCTTGCCACGGAACATGATATCGGGTTGATTGTGGAAACCTGTGTCCTGGGAACAAGACTGAGGTTTGCTTCTGGAACCCTGTGGCCTGGGAACATGACTGAGGTTTCTTTCTGGATGCCTGTTCCCTGGGAACATGACTGAGGTTTGATTCTGGACACCTGTCTCTTGGGAGCATGACTGAGGTCTGATTTTTGAAACCTATGGCCTGGGAACATGACTGAGGTTTGATTCTGGAACCATGTGCACTGGGAATATGACTGAAATTTGATTATGGAAACCATTGGCCTGGGAACATGACTGATGTTAGATTGTGGAATCCTGTGGCCTGGGAACATGACATCGGTTTGGATTTTGGTACCCTGTTGCCTGGGAACATGAAATCGTTTTGATTCTGGAAACCCGTGGCCTGGGAATATGACTGAGGTTTGACCGTGGTACCCTATGTCCTGGCAACAAGACTGAGGTTTGATTCTGGAAGACTGTGGCCAGGGAATATGATATCGGGTTGATTCTGGAACCCTGTGTCCGGGGAACAAGACTGAGGTTTGCTGGTGGAACCCTGTGGCCTCGGAACATGACATCGGTTGGATTTTGGAACCCTGTAGCCTGGGAACATGACTGAGGTTTGATTGTGGAACCCTGTTGCCTGGGAACATGACAGAGATTTGTTTCTGAAAGCCTGTTCCCTGAGAACATGACTGAGGTTTGATTCTGGACACCTGTGGCCTGGGAATATGTCTGAGGTTTGATTGTTGAAACCTTTGGCCTGCGAACATGACTGAGGTTTGATTCTGGATCCATGTGTCCTGGGAATATGACTGAGGTTTGATTCTGGAAACCTGTGGCCTGGGAAAATCACTTAGGATTCATTGTCGAAACATTTGGCCTGGGATCATGACTGAGGTTTGATGGTGGAAAACCCTGGCCTGGCAAAATGACTGAGGCTTGATTCTGGAACCCTATGGCCTGGGAACATGACTGAGGTTTGATGGCAGAAACCTGTGGACTGGCAACATGACTGAGGATTGACTGTGGAACCCTGTGTCCTGGAAACATGACTGTGGTCTGGTACTTGAAAACCATGGCCTGGGAACTTGACATTGGTTTGATTCTGGAACCCTGTGTCCTAGGAACATGATTGAGGTTTGATGGAGGAACCCTGTGTGCAGAGAACATGACTGAGGCTTGATGGTGGAACCCTGTGGCCTGGCAACAGGACTGAGGTTTGATGGTGGAACCCTGTTGCCTGGCAAGATGACTTAGGTTTGATTGTGGAACACTCTGGCCTGGGAACATGACTGAGGCTTTATGGTGAAACCGTGGCATGGCAATAGGACTGAGGTTTGATTGTGGATCCCTCTGGCCTGGGAATATGACTGAGCTTTAATTGTGGAACCTGTGGGCTGTGAACATGACTGGGATATATTTTTGAAACCTGTGTCTAGGGAACATGACTGAGGTTTTATTCTGGAACCCTGTGTCCTGGGAATATGACTGAGGTTTGATTATGGAAACCATTGACCTGTGAACATGACTGATGTTAGATTGTGGAATACTGTGGCCGGGGAACATGACATCGGTTTGGATTCTGGTACCCTGTTGCCTGGGAATATGAAATCGGTTTGATTCTGGAAACCTGTGGCCTGGAAATATGACTGAGGTTTGATGGTGGTACCCTATGGCCTGGCAAGATGACTTAGGTTTGATTGTGGAACACTCAGGCCTGGGAACATGACTGAGGCTTGATGGTGGAACCCTGTGTCCTGGGAACATGAGAACGGTTTGATTCTGGAAACCTGTGGCCTTTGGAATATGTCTGCGGTTTGATGGTGGAAACCTGTGGCCTGGTAAGATGACTGAGGTTTGAGTCTGGAAGACTGTGGCCAAGGAACATGATATCGGTTTGATTCTGGAACCCTGTGTCCTGGGAACAAGACTGAGGTTTGCTTCTGGACGCCTGTGGGCTGGGAACATGACATCGGTTGGATTCTGGAACCCTGTGGCCTGGGAACATGACTGAGGTTTGTTTCTGGAAGCCTGTTCCCTGGGAACATGACTGAGGTTTGATTCTGGAACCATGTGTCCTGGGAATATGACTGAGGTTTGATTCTGGAAACCATTGGCCTGGGAACATGACTGATGTTAGATTGTGGAATCCTGTGGCCTGGGAACATGACATCGGTGGATTCTGGAAGCCTGTGGCCTGGAAACATGAGAACGGTTTGATTCTTTAACCCTGTGGCCTGGGAACATGTCTGAGGTTTGATGGTGGAAACTTGTGGCCTGGCAACATGACTGACGTTTGATCCTGGAAGACTCTTGCCACGGAACATGATATCGGGTTGATTGTGGAAACCTGTGTCCTGGGAACAAGACTGAGGTTTCCTTCTGGAACCCTGTGGCCTGGGAACATGACTGAGGTTTCTTTCTGGATGCCTGTTCCCTGGGAACATGACTGAGGTTTGATTCTGGACACCTGTCTCTTGGCAGCATGACTGAGGTCTGATTTTTGAAACCTATGGCCTGGGAACATGACTGAGGTTTGATTCTGGAACCATGTGCCCTGGGAATATGACTGAAATTTGATTATGGAAACCATTGGCCTGGGAACATGACTGATGTTAGATTGTGGAATCCTGTGGCCTGGGAACATGACATTGGTTTGGATTTTGGTACCCTGTTGCCTGGGAACATGAAATCGTTTTGATTCTGGAAACCCGTGGCCTGGGAATATGACTGAGGTTTGACCGTGGTACCCTATGTCCTGGCAACAAGACTGAGGTTTGATTCTGGAAGACTGTGGCCAGGGAATATGATATCGGGTTGATTCTGGAACCCTGTGTCCGGGGAACAAGACTGAGGTTTGCTTCTGGAACCCTGTTCCTTGGGAACATGACTGAGTTTTGATTCTGCACACCTGTGTCCTGGGAACATGACTGAGGTTTGATTGTTGAAACCTGTGGCCTGCGAACATGACTGAGGTTTGATTCTGGAACATGTGTCCTGGGAATATGACTGAGGTTTGATTCTGGAAACCTGTGGCCTGGGAAAATGACTGAGGTTTCATTGTGGAAACATGTGTCCTGGAATCATGTGTGTGGTTTGATGGCGGAACACTCTGGCCTGGCAAAATGACTAAGGCTTGATTCTGGAACCCTGTGGCCTGAGAACTTGACTGAGGTTTGATTGCAGAAACCTGTGGACTGGCAACATGACTGAGGCTTGATTCTGGAACCCTGTCGCCTGGGAACATGAATGAGGTTTGATTGTGGAACCCTGTGGCCTGGGAACATGACAGATATTTGATTCTGGACACCTGTGTCCTAGGAACAAGACTGAGGTTTGATTGTTGAAACCTGTGGCCTGCGAATATGACTGAGGTTTGATTCTGTAACCATTTGTCTTGGGAATATGACTGAGGTTTGATTCTGGAAACCATTGGCCTGGGAACATGACTGATGTTAGGTTGTGGAATCCTGTGGCCTTGGAACATGACATCGGTTTGGATCCTGGTACCCTGTTGCCTGGGAACATGAAATCGGTTTGATTCTGGAAACCTGTGGCCTGGGTATATGACTGAGGTTTGATGGTGGTACCCTATGGCCTGGGAACAAGAGTGAGTTTTGATTCTGGATCCCTGTGGCCTGGGAACATGACTGAGGCGTGATTCTGGAAAACTGTGGCCTGGAAACATGACATCTGTTTAGATAGTGGAATACTGTGCCCTGGGATCCTGACTGAGCCTTGGTTCTGGAACCCTGTGGACTGGGAACATGACTGAGGTTTTATTTTGGAACCCTGTAGCCTGGGAACATAACTGAGGATTGATTCTGGAACGCTATGGCCTGGGAACATGACCTCGGTGGATTCTGGAATCCTGTGGCCTGGGAACATGAGAACGGTTTGACTCTGGAACCCTGTGGCCTGGGAACATGTCTGAGGTTTGTTGGTGGAAACCTGTGGGCTGGCAACATGACTGAGGTTTGAGTCTGGAAGACTGTGTCCAGGGAACATGATATTGGGTTGATTCTGGAAACCTGTATCCTGGGAACAAGACTGAGGTTTGCTGGTGGAACCCTGTGGCCTCGGAACATGACATCGGTTGGATTTTGGAACCCTGTAGCCTGGGAACATGACTGAGGTTTGATTGTGGAACCCTGTTGCCTGGGAACATGACAGAGATTTGTTTCTGGAAGCCTGTTCCCTGAGAACATGACTGAGGTTTGATTCTGGACACCTGTGGCCTGGGAATATGTCTGAGGTTTGATTGTTGAAACCTTTGGCCTGCGAACATGACTGAGGTTTGATTCTGGATCCATGTGTCCTGGGAATATGACTGAGGTTTGATTCTGGAAACCTGTGGCCTGGGAAAATCACTTAGGATTCATTGTCGAAACATTTGGCCTGGGATCATGACTGAGGTTTGATGGTGGAAAACCCTGGCCTGGCAAAATGACTGAGGCTTGATTCTGGAACCCTATGGCCTGGGAACTTGACTGAGGTTTGATGGCAGAAACCTGTGGACTGGCAACATGACTGAGGATTGACTGTGGAACCCTGTGTCCTGGAAACATGACTGTGGTCTGGTACTTGAAAACCATGGCCTGGGAACTTGACATTGGTTTGATTCTGGAACCCTGTGTCCTAGGAACATGATTGAGGTTTGATGGAGGAACCCTGTGTGCAGGGAACATGACTGAGGCTTGATGGTGGAACCCTGTGGCCTGGCAACAGGACTGAGGTTTGATGGTGTAACCCTGTTGCCTGGCAAGATGACTTAGGTTTGATTGTGGAACACTCTGGCCTGGGAACATGACTGAGGCTTTATGGTGAAACCGTGGCATGGCAATAGGACTGAGGTTTGATTGTGGATCCCTCTGGCCTGGGAATATGACTGAGTTTTAATTGTGGAACCTGTGGGCTGTGAACATGACTGGGATATATTTTTGAAACCTGTGACTAGGGAACATGACTGAGGTTTTATTCTGGAACCCTGTGTCCTGGGAATATGACTGAGGTTTGATTACGGAAACCATTGACCTGTGAACATGACTGATGTTAGATTGTGGAATACTGTGGCCTGGGAACATGACATCGGTTTGGATTCTGGTACCCTGTTGCCTGGGAATATGAAATCGGTTTGATTCTGGAAACCTGTGGCCTGGAAATATGACTGAGGTTTGATGGTGGTACCCTATGGCCTGGCAAGATGACTTAGGTTTGATTGTGGAACACTCAGGCCTGGGAACATGATTGAGGCTTGATGGTGGAACCCTGTGTCCTGGGAACATGAGAACGGTTTGATTCTGGAAACCTGTGGCCTTTGGAACATGTCTGCGGTTTGATGGTGGAAACCTGTGGCCTGGTAACATGACTGAGGTTTGAGTCTGGAAGACTGTGGCCAAGGAACATGATATCGGTTTGATTCTGGAACCCTGTGTCCTGGGAACAAGACTGAGGTTTGCTTCTGGACGCCTGTGGGCTGGGAACATGACATCGGTTGGATTCTGGAACCCTGTGGCCTGGGAACATGACTGAGGTTTGTTTCTGGAAGCCTGTTCCCTGGGAACATGACTGAGGTTTGATTCTGGAACCATGTGTCCTGGGAATATGACTGAGGTTTGATTCTGGAAACCATTGGCCTGGGAACATGACGGATGTTAGATTGTGGAATCCTGTGGCCTGGGAACATGACATCGGTGGATTCTGGAACCCTGTGGCCTGGAAACATGAGAACGGTTTGATTCTTTAACCCTGTGGCCTGGGAACATGTCTGAGGTTTGAGGGTGGAAACTTGTGGCCTGGCAACATGACTGACGTTTGATCCTGGAAGACTCTTGCCACGGAACATGATATCGGGTTGATTGTGGAAACCTGTGTCCTGGGAACAAGACTGAGGTTTGCTTCTGGAACCCTGTGGCCTGGGAACATGACTGAGGTTTCTTTCTGGATGCCTGTTCCCTGGGAACATGACTGAGGTTTGATTCTGGACACCTGTCTCTTGGCAGCATGACTGAGGTCTGATTTTTGAAACCTATGGCCTGGGAACATGACTGAGGTTTGATTCTGGAACCATGTGCCCTGGGAATATGACTGAAATTTGATTATGGAAACCATTGGCCTGGGAACATGACTGATGTTAGATTGTGGAATCCTGTGGCCTGGGAACATGACATTGGTTTGGATTTTGGTACCCTGTTGCCTGGGAACATGAAATCGTTTTGATTCTGGAAACCCGTGGCCTGGGAATATGACTGAGGTTTGACCGTGGTACCCTATGTCCTGGCAACAAGACTGAGGTTTGATTCTGGAAGACTGTGGCCAGGGAATATGATATCGGGTTGATTCTGGAACCCTGTGTCCGGGGAACAAGACTGAGGTTTGCTTCTGGAACCCTGTTCCCTGGGAACATGACTGAGTTTTGATTCTGCACACCTGTGTCCTGGGAACATGACTGAGGTTTGATTGTTGAAACCTGTGGCCTGCGAACATGACTGAGGTTTGATTCTGGAACATGTGTCCTGGGAATATGACTGAGGTTTGATTCTGGAAACCTGTGGCCTGGGAAAATGACTGAGGTTTCATTGTGGAAACATGTGTCCTGGAATCATGTGTGTGGTTTGATGGCGGAACACTCTGGCCTGGCAAAATGACTAAGGCTTGATTCTGGAACCCTGTGGCCTGAGAACTTGACTGAGGTTTGATTGCAGAAACCTGTGGACTGGCAACATGACTGAGGCTTGATTCTGGAACCCTGTCGCCTTGGAACATGAATGAGGTTTGATTGTGGAACCCTGTGGCCTGGGAACATGACAGATATTTGATTCTGGACACCTGTGTCCTAGGAACAAGACTGAGGTTTGATTGTTGAAACCTGTGGCCTGCGAATATGACTGAGGTTTGATTCTGGAACCATGTGTCTTGGGAATATGACTGAGGTTTGATTCTGGAAACCATTGGCCTGGGAACATGACTGATGTTAGGTTGTGGAATCCTGTGGCCTTGGAACATGACATCGGTTTGGATCCTGGTACCCTGTTGCCTGGGAACATGAAATCGGTTTGATTCTGGAAACCTGTGGCCTGGGTATATGACTGAGGTTTGATGGTGGTACCCTATGGCATGGGAACAAGAGTGAATTTTGATTCTGGATCCCTGTGGCCTGGGAACATGACTGAGGCGTGATTCTGGAAAACTGTGGCCTGGAAACATGACATCTGTTTAGATAGTGGAATACTGTGCCCTGGGATCCTGACTGAGCCTTGGTTCTGGAACCCTGTGGACTGGGAACATGACTGAGGTTTTATTTTGGAACCCTGTAGCCTGGGAACATAACTGAGGATTGATTCTGGAACGCTATGGCCTGGGAACATGACCTCGGTGGATTCTGGAATCCTGTGGCCTGGGAACATGAGAACGGTTTGACTCTGGAACCCTGTGGCCTGGGAACATGTCTGAGGTTTGTTGGTGGAAACCTGTGGGCTGGCAACATGACTGAGGTTTGAGTCTGGAAGACTGTGGCCAGGGAACATGATATTGGGTTGATTCTGGAAACCTGTATCCTGGGAACAAGACTGAGGTTTGCTGGTGGAACCCTGTGGCCTCGGAACATGACATCGGTTGGATTTTGGAACCCTGTAGCCTGGGAACATGACTGAGGTTTGATTGTGGAACCCTGTTGCCTGGGAACATGACAGAGATTTGTTTCTGGAAGCCTGTTCCCTGAGAACATGACTGAGGTTTGATTCTGGAAACCTGTGGCCTGGGAATATGTCTGAGGTTTGATTGTTGAAACCTTTGGCCTGCGAACATGACTGAGGTTTGATTCTGGATCCATGTGTCCTGGGAATATGACTGAGGTTTGATTCTGGAAACCTGTGGCCTGGGAAAATCACTTAGGATTCATTGTCGAAACATTTGGCCTGGGATCATGACTGAGGTTTGATGGTGGAAAACCCTGGCCTGGCAAAATGACTGAGGCTTGATTCTGGAACCCTATGGCCTGGGAACATGACTGAGGTTTGATGGCAGAAACCTGTGGACTGGCAACATGACTGAGGATTGACTGTGGAACCCTGTGTCCTGGAAACATGACTGTGGTCTGGTACTTGAAAACCATGGCCTGGGAACTTGACATTGGTTTGATTCTGGAACCCTGTGTCCTAGGAACATGATTGAGGTTTGATGGAGGAACCCTGTGTGCAGGGAACATGACTGAGGCTTGATGGTGGAACCCTGTGGCCTGGCAACAGGACTGAGGTTTGATGGTGTAACCCTGTTGCCTGGCAAGATGACTTAGGTTTGATTGTGGAACACTCTGGCCTGGGAACATGACTGAGGCTTTATGGTGAAACCGTGGCATGGCAATAGGACTGAGGTTTGATTGTGGATCCCTCTGGCCTGGGAATATGACTGAGCTTTAATTGTGGAACCTGTGGGCTGTGAACATGACTGGGATATATTTTTGAAACCTGTGACTAGGGAACATGACTGAGGTTTTATTCTGGAACCCTGTGTCCTGGGAATATGACTGAGGTTTGATTACGGAAACCATTGACCTGTGAACATGACTGATGTTAGATTGTGGAATACTGTGGCCTGGGAACATGACATCGGTTTGGATTCTGGTACCCTGTTGCCTGGGAATATGAAATCGGTTTGATTCTGGAAACCTGTGGCCTGGAAATATGACTGAGGTTTGATGGTGGTACCCTATGGCCTGGCAAGATGACTTAGGTTTGATTGTGGAACACTCAGGCCTGGGAACATGACTGAGGCTTGATGGTGGAACCCTGTGTCCTGCGAACATGAGAACGGTTTGATTCTGGAAACCTGTGGCCTTTGGAACATGTCTGCGGTTTGATGGTGGAAACCTGTGGCCTGGTAAGATGACTGAGGTTTGAGTCTGGAAGACTGTGGCCAAGGAACATGATATCGGTTTGATTCTGGAACCCTGTGTCCTGGGAACAAGACTGAGGTTTGCTTCTGGACGCCTGTGGGCTGGGAACATGACATCGGTTGGATTCTGGAACCCTGTGGCCTGGGAACATGACTGAGGTTTGTTTCTGGAAGCCTGTTCCCTGGGAACATGACTGAGGTTTGATTCTGGAACCATGTGTCCTGGGAATATGACTGAGGTTTGATTCTGGAAACCATTGGCCTGGGAACATGACTGATGTTAGATTGTGGAATCCTGTGGCCTGGGAACATGACATCGGTGGATTCTGGAACCCTGTGGCCTGGAAACATGAGAACGGTTTGATTCTTTAAGCCTGTGGCCTGGGAACATGTCTGAGGTTTGATGGTGGAAACTTGTGGCCTGGCAACATGACTGACGTTTGATCCTGGAAGACTCTTGCCACGGAACATGATATCGGGTTGATTGTGGAAACCTGTGTCCTGGGAACAAGACTGAGGTTTGCTTCTGGAACCCTGTGGCCTGGGAACATGACTGAGGTTTCTTTCTGGATGCCTGTTCCCTGGGAACATGACTGAGGTTTGATTCTGGACACCTGTCTCTTGGCAGCATGACTGAGGTCTGATTTTTGAAACCTATGGCCTGGGAACATGACTGAGGTTTGATTCTGGAACCATGTGCCCTGGGAATATGACTGAAATTTGATTATGGAAACCATTGGCCTGGGAACATGACTGATGTTAGATTGTGGAATCCTGTGGCCTGGGAACATGACATTGGTTTGGATTTTGGTACCCTGTTGCCTGGGAACATGAAATCGTTTTGATTCTGGAAACCCGTGGCCTGGGAATATGACTGAGGTTTGACCGTGGTACCCTATGTCCTGGCAACAAGACTGAGGTTTGATTCTGGAAGACTGTGGCCAGGGAATATGATATCGGGTTGATTCTGGAACCCTGTGTCCGGGGAACAAGACTGAGGTTTGCTTCTGGAACCCTGTTCCCTGGGAACATGACTGAGTTTTGATTCTGCACACCTGTGTCCTGGGAACATGACTGAGGTTTGATTGTTGAAACCTGTGGCCTGCGAACATGACTGAGGTTTGATTCTGGAACCATGTGTCCTGGGAATATGACTGAGGTTTGATTCTGGAAACCTGTGGCCTGGGAAAATGACTGAGGTTTCATTGTGGAAACATGTGTCCTGGAATCATGTGTGGGGTTTGGTGGCGGAACACTCTGCCCTGGCAAAATGACTAAGGCTTCATTCTGGAACCCTGTGGCCTGAGAACTTGACTGAGGTTTGATTGCAGAAACCTGTGGACTGGCAACATGACTGAGGCTTGAATCTGGAACCCTGTTGCCTGGGAACATGAATGAGGTTTGATTGTGGAACCCTGTGGCCTGGGAACATGAGAGAGATTTCATTCTGGACACCTGTGTCCTAGGAACAAGACTGAGGTTTGATTGTTGAAACCTGTGGCCTGCGAATATGACTGAGGTTTGATTCTGGAACCATGTGTCTTGGGAATATGACTGAGGTTTGATTCTGGAAACCATTGGCCTGGGAACATGACTGATGTTAGGTTGTGGAATCCTGTGGCCTTGGAACATGACATCGGTTTGGATCCTGGTACCCTGTTGCCTGGGAACATGAAATCGGTTTGATTCTGGAAACCTGTGGCCTGGGTATATGACTGAGGTTTGATGGTGGTACCCTATGGCCTGGCAACAAGAGTGAGTTTTGATTCTGGATCCCTGTGGCCTGGGAACATGACTGAGGCGTGATTCTGGAAAACTGTGGCCTGGAAACATGACATCTGTTTAGATAGTGGAATACTGTGCCCTGGGATCCTGACTGAGCCTTGGCTCTGGAACCCTGTGGACTGGGAACATGACTGAGGTTTTATTTTGGAACCCTGTAGCCTGGGAACATAACTGAGGATTGATTCTGGAACGCTATGGCCTGGGAACATGACCTCGGTGGATTCTGGAATCCTGTGGCCTGGGAACATGAGAACGGTTTGACTCTGGAACCCTGTGGCCTGGGAACATGTCTGAGGTTTGTTGGTGGAAACCTGTGGGCTGGCAACATGACTGAGGTTTGAGTCTGGAAGACTGTGGCCAGGGAACATGATATTGGGTTGATTCTGGAAACCTGTATCCTGGGAACAAGACTGAGGTTTGCTGGTGGAACCCTGTGGCCTCGGAACATGACATCGGTTGGATTTTGGAACCCTGTAGCCTGGGAACATGACTGAGGTTTGATTGTGGAACCCTGTTGCCTGGGAACATGACAGAGATTTGTTTCTGGAAGCCTGTTCCCTGAGAACATGACTGAGGTTTGATTCTGGACACCTGTGGCCTGGGAATATGTCTGAGGTTTGATTGTTGAAACCTTTGGCCTGCGAACATGACTGAGGTTTGATTCTGGATCCATGTGTCCTGGGAATATGACTGAGGTTTGATTCTGGAAACCTGTGGCCTGGGAAAATCACTTAGGATTCATTGTCGAAACATTTGGCCTGGGATCATGACTGAGGTTTGATGGTGGAAAACCCTGGCCTGGCAAAATGACTGAGGCTTGATTCTGGAACCCTATGGCCTGGGAACATGACTGAGGTTTGATGGCAGAAACCTGTGGACTGGCAACATGACTGAGGATTGACTGTGGAACCCTGTGTCCTGGAAACATGACTGTGGTCTGGTACTTGAAAACCATGGCCTGGGAACTTGACATTGGTTTGATTCTGGAACCCTGTGTCCTAGGAACATGATTGAGGTTTGATGGAGGAACCCTGTGTGCAGGGAACATGACTGAGGCTTGATGGTGGAACCCTGTGGCCTGGCAACAGGACTGAGGTTTGATGGTGTAACCCTGTTGCCTGGCAAGATGACTTAGGTTTGATTGTGGAACACTCTGGCCTGGGAACATGACTGAGGCTTTATGGTGAAACCGTGGCATGGCAATAGGACTGAGGTTTGATTGTGGATCCCTCTGGCCTGGGAATATGACTGAGCTTTAATTGTGGAACCTGTGGGCTGTGAACATGACTGGGATATATTTTTGAAACCTGTGACTAGGGAACATGACTGAGGTTTTATTCTGGAACCCTGTGTCCTGGGAATATGACTGAGGTTTCATTACGGAAACCATTGACCTGTGAACATGACTGATGTTAGATTGTGGAATACTGTGGCCTGGGAACATGACATCGGTTTGGATTCTGGTACCCTGTTGCCTGGGAATATGAAATCGGTTTGATTCTGGAAACCTGTGGCCTGGAAATATGACTGAGGTTTGATGGTGGTACCCTATGGCCTGGCAAGATGACTTAGGTTTGATTGTGGAACACTCAGGCCTGGGAACATGACTGAGGCTTGATGGTGGAACCCTGTGTCCTGGGAACATGAGAACGGTTTGATTCTGGAAACCTGTGGCCTTTGGAACATGTCTGCGGTTTGATGGTGGAAACCTGTGGCCTGGTAAGATGACTGAGGTTTGAGTCTGGAAGACTGTGGCCAAGGAACATGATATCGGTTTGATTCTGGAACCCTGTGTCCTGGGAACAAGACTGAGGTTTGCTTCTGGACGCCTGTGGGCTGGGAACATGACATCGGTTGGATTCTGGAACCCTGTGGCCTGGGAACATGACTGAGGTTTGTTTCTGGAAGCCTGTTCCCTGGGAACATGACTGAGGTTTGATTCTGGAACCATGTGTCCTGGGAATATGACTGAGGTTTGATTCTGGAAACCATTGGCCTGGGAACATGACGGATGTTAGATTGTGGAATCCTGTGGCCTGGGAACATGACATCGGTGGATTCTGGAACCCTGTGGCCTGGAAACATGAGAACGGTTTGATTCTTTAACCCTGTGGCCTGGGAACATGTCTGAGGTTTGAGGGTGGAAACTTGTGGCCTGGCAACATGACTGACGTTTGATCCTGGAAGACTCTTGCCACGGAACATGATATCGGGTTGATTGTGGAAACCTGTGTCCTGGGAACAAGACTGAGGTTTGCTTCTGGAACCCTGTGGCCTGGGAACATGACTGAGGTTTCTTTCTGGATGCCTGTTCCCTGGGAACATGACTGAGGTTTGATTCTGGACACCTGTCTCTTGGCAGCATGACTGAGGTCTGATTTTTGAAACCTATGGCCTGGGAACATGACTGAGGTTTGATTCTGGAACCATGTGCCCTGGGAATATGACTGAAATTTGATTATGGAAACCATTGGCCTGGGAACATGACTGATGTTAGATTGTGGAATCCTGTGGCCTGGGAACATGACATTGGTTTGGATTTTGGTACCCTGTTGCCTGGGAACATGAAATCGTTTTGATTCTGGAAACCCGTGGCCTGGGAATATGACTGAGGTTTGACCGTGGTACCCTATGTCCTGGCAACAAGACTGAGGTTTGATTCTGGAAGACTGTGGCCAGGGAATATGATATCGGGTTGATTCTGGAACCCTGTGTCCGGGGAACAAGACTGAGGTTTGCTTCTGGAACCCTGTTCCCTGGGAACATGACTGAGTTTTGATTCTGCACACCTGTGTCCTGGGAACATGACTGAGGTTTGATTGTTGAAACCTGTGGCCTGCGAACATGACTGAGGTTTGATTCTGGAACCATGTGTCCTGGGAATATGACTGAGGTTTGATTCTGGAAACCTGTGGCCTGGGAAAATGACTGAGGTTTCATTGTGGAAACATGTGTCCTGGAATCATGTGTGTGGTTTGGTGGCGGAACACTCTGGCCTGGCAAAATGACTAAGGCTTCATTCTGGAACCCTGTGGCCTGAGAACTTGACTGAGGTTTGATTGCAGAAACCTGTGGACTGGCAACATGACTGAGGCTTGAATCTGGAACCCTGTCGCCTGGGAACATGAATGAGGTTTGATTGTGGAACCCTGTGGCCTGGGAACATGACAGAGATTTGATTCTGGACACCTGTGTCCTAGGAAAAAGACTGAGGTTTGATTGTGGAACCCTGTGGCCTGGGAACATGACAGAGATTTGATTCTGGACACCTGTGTCCTAGGAACAAGACTGAGGTTTGATTGTTGAAACCTGTGGCCTGCGAATATGACTGAGGTTTGATTCTGGAACCATGTGTCTTGGGAATATGACTGAGGTTTGATTCTGGAAACCATTGGCCTGGGAACATGACTGATGTTAGATTGTGGAATCCTGTGGCCTTGGAACATGACATCGGTTTGGATCCTGGTACCCTGTTGCCTGGGAACATGAAATCGGTTTGATTTTGGAAACCTGTGGCCTTGGTATATGACTGAGGTTTGATGGTGATACCCTATGGCCTGGCAACAAGAGTGAGTTTTGATTCTGGATCCCTGTGGCCTGGGAACATGACTGAGGCGTGATTCTGGAAAACTGTGGCCTGGAAACATGACATCTGTTTAGATAGTGGAATACTGTGCCCTGGGATCCTGACTGAGCCTTGGTTCTGGAACCCTGTGGACTGGGAACATGACTGAGGTTTTATTTTGGAACCCTGTAGCCTGGGAACATAACTGAGGATTGATTCTGGAACGCTATGGCCTGGGAACATGACCTCGGTGGATTCTGGAATCCTGTGGCCTGGGAACATGAGAACGGTTTGACTCTGGAACCCTGTGGCCTGCGAACATGTCTGAGGTTTGATGGTGGAAACCTGTGGGCTGGCAACATGACTGAGGTTTGAGTCTGGAAGACTGTGGCCAGGGAACATGATATTGGGTTGATTCTGGAAACCTTTATCCTGGGAACAAGACTGAGGTTTGCTTGTGGAACTCTGTGGCCTCGGAACATGACATCGGTTGGATTTTGGAACCCTGTAACGTGGGAACATGACTGAGGTTTGATTGTGGAACCCTGTTGCCTGGGAATATGACAGAGATTTGTTTCTGGAAGCCTGTTCCCTGAGAACATGACTGAGGTTTGATTCTGGACACCTGTGGCCTGGGAATATGTCTGAGGTTTGATTGTTGAAACCTTTGGCCTGCGAACATGACTGAGGTTTGATTCTGGATCCATGTGTCCTGGGAATATGACTGAGGTTTGATTCTGGAAACCTGTGGCCTGGGAAAATCACTTAGGATTCATTGTCGAAACATTTGGCCTGGGATCATGACTGAGGTTTGATGGTGGAAAACCCTGGCCTGGCAAAATGACTGAGGCTTGATTCTGGAACCCTATGGCCTGGGAACTTGACTGAGGTTTGATGGCAGAAACCTGTGGACTGGCAACATGACTGAGGATTGACTGTGGAACCCTGTGTCCTGGAAACATGACTGTGGTCTGGTACTTGAAAACCATGGCCTGGGAACTTGACATTGGTTTGATTCTGGAACCCTGTGTCCTAGGAACATGATTGAGGTTTGATGGAGGAACCCTGTGTGCAGGGAACATGACTGAGGCTTGATGGTGGAACCCTGTGGCCTGGCAACATGACTGAGGTTTGATGGTGGTACCCCATGGCCTGGCAACATGCCTGAGGTTTGGTTCTGCATCCCTGTTGCCTGGGAACATAACTGAGGTTTGATTGTGGAAACCTCTGGCCTTTGAACATGACTGTGGTTTGAATCTGGAAACCTGTGGCCTGTGAACATGACATCTGTTGGATTCTGGAAGCCTGTGGCCTGGGAACATGACTGAGGTTTGATTGTGGAGCCCTGTGGCCTGGGAACATGACTTCGCTTGGATTCTGGAACCCTGTTGCCTGGGAACATGACAGAGATTTATTTCTGGAAGCCTGTTCCCTGGAAACATGACTGAGGTTTGATTCTGGACACCTGTGGCCTGGCAAAATGACTGAGGTTTGCTTCTGGAACCCTGTGCCCTGGGAACATGACATCGATTGTATTCTGGGACCCTGTGGCCTGGGAACATGGGTGAGGTTTGATTGTGGAACCCTGTGCCCTGGAAACATGACTGTGGCCTGGTACTGGAAAACCATGGCCTGGGAACTTGACATTGGTTTGATTCTGGAACCCTGTGTCCTGGGAACATGATTGAGGTTTGATGGAAGAACCCTGTGGCCTGGGAACATGACTGAGGTTTGATGGAGGAACCCTGTGGCCTGGCAATATGACTGAGGCTTGAATCTGGAACCCTGTGACCTGGGAACTTGAATGTGGTTTAATCGCACAAACCTGTGGACTGGCAACATGAATGAGGTTTGATGGTGGAACCCTGTGCACTGGGAACATGACTTAGGCCTGATACTGGAACCCCGTGGCGTGGGAACATGCCATTGGTTTGATTCTGGAACCCTGTTTCCTGGGAACATGACTGAGGTTTGATGGTTGAACCCTGTGGCCTGGCAACATGATTGAGGTTTGATTGTGGAACCCTCAGGTTTGGGAACATGACTGAGGCTTGATGGTGGAACCCTGTGGCCTGGGAAGATGACTGAGGTTTGATGGTGGAACCCTGTTGCCTGGCAAGATGACATAGGTTTGATTGTGGAACACTCTGGCCTGGGAACATGACTGAGGCTTGATGGTGGAACCGTGGCCTGGCAATAGGACTGAGGTTTGATTGTGGAACCCTCTGGCCTGGGAATATGACTGAGGTTTAATTGTGGAAACCTGTGAGCTGGGAACATGACTGGGATTTTATATTTGAAACCTGTGTCCAGGGAACATGTCTGATTTTTTATTCTGGAACCCTGTGTCCTGGGAACACGACTGAAGATTGATTCTGGAACCATGTGGCCTGGGCACTTGCCTGAGGTTTGATGGCAGAAACCTGTGGATTGGCAACATGAATGAGGGTTGATTGTTGAACCCTGTACCCTGGAAACATGACTGTGGCCTGGTACTGGAAACCCATGGTCTGGGAACTTAACATTGGTTTGATTCTGGAACCCTGTGTCCTGGGAACATGATTGAGGTTTGATGGAGGAACCCTGTGGCCTGGGAACGTGACTGAGGTTTGATGGTGGTATCCTGTGGCCTGGCAACATGACTGAGGCTTGATGGTGGAACCCTGTTCAGTGGGAACATGACTGAGCCTGAGAGTGGAAACCCGTGGTGTGGGAACATGTCATTGGTTTGATTCTGGAATCGGTTTTCCTGGGAATATGACTGAGGTTTGATGGTTGAACCCTGTGGCCTGGCAACATGATTGAGGTTTCACTGTGGAAACCTCAGGCTTGGGAACATGAGTGAGGCTTGATCGTGGAACCCTGTGGCCTGGCAACATGACTGAGGTTTGTTTCTTAAAGCCTGTTCCCTGAGAAAATGACTTAGGTTTGATTCTGGTTACCTGTGTCCTGGGAATATGACTGAGGTTTGATTGTAGAAACCTGGGCCTGCTAACATGACTGAGGTTTGATTCTTGAACCCTGTTTCCTGGGAACATGATGGAGGTTTGATGGTTGAACCCTGTGGCCTGGCAACATGACTGAGGTTTGATGGTGGAACCCTGTGGCCTGGCAAGATGACTTAAGTTTGATTCTGGAACACTCTGGCCTGGGAACATGACTGAGGCTTGATGGTGGAACCGTGACCTGGCAATAGGACTGAGGCCTGATTGTGGAACCCTCTGGCCGGGGAATATGACTGAGGTTTCATTGTGGAACCCTGTTGCCTGGGAACATGACAGAGATTTGTTTCTGGAAGCCTGTTCCCTGAGAACATGACTGAGGTTTGATTCTGGACACCTGTGGCCTGGGAATATGTCTGAGGTTTGATTGTTGAAACCTTTGGCCTGCGAACATGACTGAGGTTTGATTCTGGATCCATGTGTCCTGGGAATATGACTGAGGTTTGATTCTGGAAACCTGTGGCCTGGGAAAATCACTTAGGATTCATTGTCGAAACATTTGGCCTGGGATCATGACTGAGGTTTGATGGTGGAAAACCCTGGCCTGGCAAAATGACTGAGGCTTGATTCTGGAACCCTATGGCCTGGGAACTTGACTGAGGTTTGATGGCAGAAACCTGTGGACTGGCAACATGACTGAGGATTGACTGTGGAACCCTGTGTCCTGGAAACATGACTGTGGTCTGGTACTTGAAAACCATGGCCTGGGAACTTGACATTGGTTTGATTCTGGAACCCTGTGTCCTAGGAACATGATTGAGGTTTGATGGAGGAACCCTGTGTGCAGGGAACATGACTGAGGCTTGATGGTGGAACCCTGTGGCCTGGCAACAGGACTGAGGTTTGATGGTGGAACCCTGTTGCCTGGCAAGATGACTTAGGTTTGATTGTGGAACACTCTGGCCTGGGAACATGACTGAGGCTTTATGGTGAAACCGTGGCATGGCAATAGGACTGAGGTTTGATTGTGGATCCCTCTGGCCTGGGAATATGACTGAGCTTTAATTGTGGAACCTGTGGGCTGTGAACATGACTGGGATATATTTTTGAAACCTGTGTCTAGGGAACATGACTGAGGTTTTATTCTGGAACCCTGTGTCCTGGGAATATGACTGAGGTTTGATTATGGAAACCTTTGACCTGTGAACATGACTGATGTTAAATTGTGGAATACTGTGGCCTGGGAACATGACATCGGTTTGGATTCTGGTACCCTGTTGCCTGGGAATATGAAATCGGTTTGATTCTGGAAACCTGTGGCCTGGAAATATGACTGAGGTTTGATGGTGGTACCCTATGGCCTGGCAAGATGACTTAGGTTTGATTGTGGAACACTCAGGCCTGGGAACATGACTGAGGCTTGATGGTGGAACCCTGTGTCCTGGGAACATGAGAACGGTTTGATTCTGCAAACCTGTGGCCTTTGGAACATGTCTGCGTTTGATGGTGGAAACCTGTGGCCTGGTAACATGACTGAGGTTTGATTCTGGAAGACTGTGGCCAAGGAACATGATATCGGTTTGATTCTGGAACCCTGTGTCCTGGGAACAAGACTGAGGTTTGCTTCTGGACGCCTGTGGGCTGGGAACATGACATCGGTTGGATTCTGGAACCCTGTGGCCTGGGAACATGACTGAGGTTTGTTTCTGGAAGCCTGTTCCCTGGGAACATGACTGAGGTTTGATTCTGGAACCATGTTGCCTGGGAATATGACTGAGGTTTGATTCTGGAAACCATTGGCCTGGGAACATGACTGATGTTAGATTGTGGAATCCTGTGGCCTGGGAACATGACATCGGTGGATTCTGGAACCCTGTGGCCTGGAAACATGAGAACGGTTTGATTCTTTAACCCTGTGGCCTGGGAACATGTCTGAGGTTTGATGGTGGAAACTTGTGGCCTGGCAACATGACTGACGTTTGATCCTGGAAGACTCTTGCCACGGAACATGATATCGGGTTGATTGTGGAAACCTGTGTCCTGGGAACAAGACTGAGGTTTGCTTCTGGAACCCTTTGGCCTGGGAACATGACTGAGGTTTCTTTCTGGATGCCTGTTCCCTGGGAACATGACTGAGGTTTGATTCTGGACACCTGTCTCTTGGGAACATGACTGAGGTCTGATTTTTGAAACCTATGGCCTGGGAACATGACTGAGGTTTGATTCTGGAACCATGTGCCCTGGGAATATGACTGAAATTTGATTATGGAAACCATTGGCCTGGGAACATGACTGATGTTAGATTGTGGAATCCTGTGGCCTGGGAACATGACATCGGTTTGGATTTTGGTACCCTGTTGCCTGGGAACATGAAATCATTTTGATTCTGGAAACCCGTGGCCTGGGAATATGACTGAGGTTTGACCGTGGTACCCTATGTCCTGGCAACAAGACTGAGGTTTGATTCTGGAAGACTGTGGCCAGGGAATATGATATCGGGTTGATTCTGGAACCCTGTGTCCGGGGAACAAGACTGAGGTTTGCTTCTGGAACCCTGTTCCCTGGGAACATGACTGAGTTTTGATTCTGCACACCTGTGTCCTGGGAACATGACTGAGGTTTGATTGTTGAAACCTGTGGCCTGCGAACATGACTGAGGTTTGATTCTGGAACCATGTGTCCTGGGAATATGACTGAGGTTTGATTCTGGAAACCTGTGGCCTGGGAAAATGACTGAGGTTTCATTGTGGAAACATGTGTCCTGGAATCATGTGTGTGGTTTGATGGCGGAACACTCTGGCCTGGCAAAATGACTAAGGCTTGATTCTGGAACCCTGTGGCCTGAGAACTTGACTGAGGTTTGATTGCAGAAACCTGTGGACTGGCAACATGACTGAGGCTTGATTCTGGAACCCTGTCGCCTGGGAACATGAATGAGGTTTGATTGTGGAACCCTGTGGCCTGGGAACATGACAGAGATTTGATTCTGGACACCTGTGTCCTAGGAACAAGACTGCGGTTTGATTGTTGAAACCTGTGGCCTGTGAATATGACTGAGGTTTGATTCTGGAACCATGTGTCTTGGGAATATGACTGAGGTTTGATTCTGGAAACCATTGGCCTGGGAACATGACTGATGTTTGATTGTGGAATCCTGTTGCCTGGGAACATGAAATCGGTTTGATTCTGGAAACCTGTGGCCTGGGTATATGACTGAGGTTTGATGGTGGTATCCTATGGCCTGGCAACAAGAGTGAGTTTTGATTCTGGATCCCTGTGGCCTGGGAACATGACTGAGGAGTGATTCTGGAAAACTGTGGCCTGGAAACATGACATCTGTTTAGATAGTGGAATACTGTGCCCTGGGATCCTGACTGAGCCTTGGTTCTGGAACCCTGTGGACTGGGAACATGACTGAGGTTTTATTTTGCAACCCTGTAGCCTGGGCACATAACTGAGGATTGATTCTGGAACGCTATGGCCTGGGAACATGACCTCGGTGGATTCTGCAACCCTGTGTCCTGGGAACATGAGAACGGTTTGATTCTTTAACCCTGTGGCCTTTGGAACATGTCTGCGGTTTGATTGTGAAACCTGTGGCCTTGTAACATGACTGAGGTTTGATTCTGGAAGACTGTTGCCAGGGAACATGATATCGGGTTGATTCTGGAAACCTGTGTCATGGGAACAAGACTGAGGTTTGCTTCTGGAAACTTGTGTAGTGGGAACATGACATCTGTTGGATACTGGACCCCTCTGGCCTGGGAACATGACTGAGGTTTGTTTCTGGAAGCCTGTTCCCTGGGAACATGACTGAGGTTTGATTCTGCACACCTGGGTCCTGGGAACATGACTTAGGTTTGATTGTTGAAACCTGTGGCCTTCGAACATGACTGAGGTTTGATTCTGGAACCATATGTCCTGGGAATATGACTGAGGTTTGATTCTGGAAACCTGTGGCCTGGGAAAATGACTGAGGTTTCATTGTGGAAACATGTGGCCTGGGATCATGACTGAGGTTTGATGGCAGAACACTCTGGCCTGGCAAAATGACTGAGGCTTGATTCTGGAACCCTGTGGCCAGGGAACTTGACTGAGGTTTGACGGCAGAAACCTGTGGACTGGCAACATGACTGAGGTTTGATGGTGGTACCCCATGGCCTGGCAACATGCCTGAGGTTTGGTTCTGCATCCCTGTTGCCTGGGAACATAACTGAGGTTTGATTGTGGAAACCTCTGGCCTTTGAACATGACTGTGGTTTGAATCTGGAAACCTGTGGCCTGTGAACATGACATCTGTTGGATTCTGGAAGCCTGTGGCCTGGGAACATGACTGAGGTTTGATTGTGGAGCCCTGTGGCCTGGGAACATGACTTCGCTTGGATTCTGGAACCCTGTTGCCTGGGAACATGACAGAGATTTATTTCTGGAAGCCTGTTCCCTGGAAACATGACTGAGGTTTGATTCTGGACACCTGTGGCCTGGCAAAATGACTGAGGTTTGCTTCTGGAACCCTGTGCCCTGGGAACATGACATCGATTGTATTCTGGGACCCTGTGGCCTGGGAACATGGGTGAGGTTTGATTGTGGAACCCTGTGCCCTGGAAACATGACTGTGGCCTGGTACTGGAAAACCATGGCCTGGGAACTTGACATTGGTTTGATTCTGGAACCCTGTGTCCTGGGAACATGATTGAGGTTTGATGGAAGAACCCTGTGGCCTGGGAACATGACTGAGGTTTGATGGAGGAACCCTGTGGCCTGGCAATATGACTGAGGCTTGAATCTGGAACCCTGTGACCTGGGAACTTGAATGTGGTTTAATCGCACAAACCTGTGGACTGGCAACATGAATGAGGTTTGATGGTGGAACCCTGTGCACTGGGAACATGACTTAGGCCTGATACTGGAACCCCGTGGCGTGGGAACATGCCATTGGTTTGATTCTGGAACCCTGTTTCCTGGGAACATGACTGAGGTTTGATGGTTGAACCCTGTGGCCTGGCAACATGATTGAGGTTTGATTGTGGAACCCTCAGGTTTGGGAACATGACTGAGGCTTGATGGTGGAACCCTGTGGCCTGGGAAGATGACTGAGGTTTGATGGTGGAACCCTGTTGCCTGGCAAGATGACATAGGTTTGATTGTGGAACACTCTGGCCTGGGAACATGACTGAGGCTTGATGGTGGAACCGTGGCCTGGCAATAGGACTGAGGTTTGATTGTGGAACCCTCTGGCCTGGGAATATGACTGAGGTTTAATTGTGGAAACCTGTGAGCTGGGAACATGACTGGGATTTTATATTTGAAACCTGTGTCCAGGGAACATGTCTGATTTTTTATTCTGGAACCCTGTGTCCTGGGAACACGACTGAAGATTGATTCTGGAACCATGTGGCCTGGGCACTTGCCTGAGGTTTGATGGCAGAAACCTGTGGATTGGCAACATGAATGAGGGTTGATTGTTGAACCCTGTACCCTGGAAACATGACTGTGGCCTGGTACTGGAAACCCATGGTCTGGGAACTTAACATTGGTTTGATTCTGGAACCCTGTGTCCTGGGAACATGATTGAGGTTTGATGGAGGAACCCTGTGGCCTGGGAACGTGACTGAGGTTTGATGGTGGTATCCTGTGGCCTGGCAACATGACTGAGGCTTGATGGTGGAACCCTGTTCAGTGGGAACATGACTGAGCCTGACAGTGGAACTCCGTGGTGTGAGAACATGTCATTGGTTTGATTCTGGAATCGGGTTTCCTGGGAATATGACTGAGGTTTGATGGTTGAACCTTGTGGCCTATCAACATGACTGAGGTTTGATGGTGGAACCCTGTGGCCTGGCAAGATGACTTAGGTTTAATTGGGGAACACTCTGTCCTGGGAACATGACTGAGGCTTGATGGTGGAAACGTAGCCTGGCAATAGGACTGAGGTTTTATTGTGGAACCCTCTGGCCTGGGAAAATGACTGAGGTTTCATTGTGGAAACATGTGTCCTGGAATCATGTGTGTGGTTTGATGGCGGAACACTCTGGCCTGGCAAAATGACTAAGGCTTGATTCTGGAACCCTGTGGCCTGAGAACTTGACTGAGGTTTGATTGCAGAAACCTGTGGACTGGCAACATGACTGAGGCTTGATTCTGGAACCCTGTCGCCTGGGAACATGAATGAGGTTTGATTGTGAAACCCTGTGGCCTGGGAACATGACAGATTTGATTCTGGACACCTGTGTCCTAGGAACAAGACTGAGGTTTGATTGTTGAAACCTGTGGCCTGCGAATATGACTGAGGTTTGATTCTGGAACCATGTGTCTTGGGAATATGACTGAGGTTTGATTCTGGAAACCTGTGGCCTGGGAACATGACTGAGGTTTCATTGTGGAAACATGTGGCCTTGGAACATGACATCGGTTTGGATCCTGGTACCCTGTTGCCTGGGAACATGAAATCGGTTTGATTCTGGAAACCTGTGGCCTGGGTATATGACTGAGGTTTGATGGTGGTACCCTATGGCCTGGCAACAAGAGTGAGTTTTGATTCTGGATCCCTGTGGCCTGGGAACATGACTGAAGCGTGATTCTGGAAAACTGTGGCCTGGAAACATGACATCTGTTTAGATAGTGGAATACTGTGCCCTGGGATCCTGACTGAGCCTTGGTTCTGGAACCCTGTGGACTGGGAACATGACTGAGGTTTTATTTTGGAACCCTGTAGCCTGGGAACATAACTGAGGATTGATTCTGGAACGCTATGGCCTGGGAACATGACCTCGGTGGATTCTGGAATCCTGTGGCCTGGGAACATGAGAACGGTTTGACTCTGGAACCCTGTGGCCTGGGAACATGTCTGAGGTTTGTTGGTGGAAACCTGTGGGCTGGCAACATGACTGACGTTTGATCCTGGAAGACTCTTGCCACGGAACATGATATCGGGTTGATTGTGGAAACCTGTGTCCTGGGAACAAGACTGAGGTTTGCTTCTGGAACCCTGTGGCCTGGGAACATGACTGAGGTTTCTTTCTGGATGCCTGTTCCCTGGGAACATGACTGAGGTTTGATTCTGGACACCTGTCTCTTGGGAGCATGACTGAGGTCTGATTTTTGAAACCTATGGCCTGGGAACATGACTGAGGTTTGATTCTGGAACCATGTGCACTGGGAATATGACTGAAATTTGATTATGGAAACCATTGGCCTGGGAACATGACTGATGTTAGATTGTGGAATCCTGTGGCCTAGGAACATGACATCGGTTTGGATTTTGGTACCCTGTTGCCTGGGAACATGAAATCGTTTTGATTCTGGAAACCCGTGGCCTGGGAATATGACTGAGGTTTGACCGTGGTACCCTATGTCCTGGCAACAAGACTGAGGTTTGATTCTGGAAGACTGTGGCCAGGGAATATGATATCGGGTTGATTCTGGAACCCTGTGTCCGGGGAACAAGACTGAGGTTTGCTTCTGGAACCCTGTTCCCTGGGAACATGACTGAGTTTTGATTCTGCACACCTGTGTCCTGGGAACATGACTGAGGTTTGATTGTTGAAACCTGTGGCCTGCGAACATGACTGAGGTTTGATTCTGGAACCATGTGTCCTGGGAATATGACTGAGGTTTGATTCTGGAAACCTGTGGCCTGGGAAAATGACTGAGGTTTCATTGTGGAAACATGTGTCCTGGAATCATGTGTGTGGTTTGATGGCGGAACACTCTGGCCTGGCAAAATGACTAAGGCTTGATTCTGGAACCCTGTGGCCTGAGAACTTGACTGAGGTTTGATTGCAGAAACCTGTGGACTGGCAACATGACTGAGGCTTGATTCTGGAACCCTGTCGCCTGGGAACATGAATGAGGTTTGATTGTGGAACCCTGTGGCCTGGGAACATGACAGAGATTTGATTCTGGACACCTGTGTCCTAGGAACAAGACTGCGGTTTGATTGTTGAAACCTGTGGCCTGTGAATATGACTGAGGTTTGATTCTGGAACCATGTGTCTTGGGAATATGACTGAGGTTTGATTCTGGAAACCATTGGCCTGGGAACATGACTGATGTTTGATTGTGGAATCCTGTTGCCTGGGAACATGAAATCGGTTTGATTCTGGAAACCTGTGGCCTGGGTATATGACTGAGGTTTGATGGTGGTATCCTATGGCCTGGCAACAAGAGTGAGTTTTGATTCTGGATCCCTGTGGCCTGGGAACATGACTGAGGAGTGATTCTGGAAAACTGTGGCCTGGAAACATGACATCTGTTTAGATAGTGGAATACTGTGCCCTGGGATCCTGACTGAGCCTTGGTTCTGGAACCCTGTGGACTGGGAACATGACTGAGGTTTTATTTTGCAACCCTGTAGCCTGGGCACATAACTGAGGATTGATTCTGGAACGCTATGGCCTGGGAACATGACCTCGGTGGATTCTGCAACCCTGTGTCCTGGGAACATGAGAACGGTTTGATTCTTTAACCCTGTGGCCTTTGGAACATGTCTGCGGTTTGATTGTGAAACCTGTGGCCTTGTAACATGACTGAGGTTTGATTCTGGAAGACTGTTGCCAGGGAACATGATATCGGGTTGATTCTGGAAACCTGTGTCATGGGAACAAGACTGAGGTTTGCTTCTGGAAACTTGTGTAGTGGGAACATGACATCTGTTGGATACTGGACCCCTCTGGCCTGGGAACATGACTGAGGTTTGTTTCTGGAAGCCTGTTCCCTGGGAACATGACTGAGGTTTGATTCTGCACACCTGGGTCCTGGGAACATGACTTAGGTTTGATTGTTGAAACCTGTGGCCTTCGAACATGACTGAGGTTTGATTCTGGAACCATATGTCCTGGGAATATGACTGAGGTTTGATTCTGGAAACCTGTGGCCTGGGAAAATGACTGAGGTTTCATTGTGGAAACATGTGGCCTGGGATCATGACTGAGGTTTGATGGCAGAACACTCTGGCCTGGCAAAATGACTGAGGCTTGATTCTGGAACCCTGTGGCCAGGGAACTTGACTGAGGTTTGACGGCAGAAACCTGTGGACTGGCAACATGACTGAGGTTTGATGGTGGTACCCCATGGCCTGGCAACATGCCTGAGGTTTGGTTCTGCATCCCTGTTGCCTGGGAACATAACTGAGGTTTGATTGTGGAAACCTCTGGCCTTTGAACATGACTGTGGTTTGAATCTGGAAACCTGTGGCCTGTGAACATGACATCTGTTGGATTCTGGAAGCCTGTGGCCTGGGAACATGACTGAGGTTTGATTGTGGAGCCCTGTGGCCTGGGAACATGACTTCGCTTGGATTCTGGAACCCTGTTGCCTGGGAACATGACAGAGATTTATTTCTGGAAGCCTGTTCCCTGGAAACATGACTGAGGTTTGATTCTGGACACCTGTGGCCTGGCAAAATGACTGAGGTTTGCTTCTGGAACCCTGTGCCCTGGGAACATGACATCGATTGTATTCTGGGACCCTGTGGCCTGGGAACATGGGTGAGGTTTGATTGTGGAACCCTGTGCCCTGGAAACATGACTGTGGCCTGGTACTGGAAAACCATGGCCTGGGAACTTGACATTGGTTTGATTCTGGAACCCTGTGTCCTGGGAACATGATTGAGGTTTGATGGAAGAACCCTGTGGCCTGGGAACATGACTGAGGTTTGATGGAGGAACCCTGTGGCCTGGCAATATGACTGAGGCTTGAATCTGGAACCCTGTGACCTGGGAACTTGAATGTGGTTTAATCGCACAAACCTGTGGACTGGCAACATGAATGAGGTTTGATGGTGGAACCCTGTGCACTGGGAACATGACTTAGGCCTGATACTGGAACCCCGTGGCGTGGGAACATGCCATTGGTTTGATTCTGGAACCCTGTTTCCTGGGAACATGACTGAGGTTTGATGGTTGAACCCTGTGGCCTGGCAACATGATTGAGGTTTGATTGTGGAACCCTCAGGTTTGGGAACATGACTGAGGCTTGATGGTGGAACCCTGTGGCCTGGGAAGATGACTGAGGTTTGATGGTGGAACCCTGTTGCCTGGCAAGATGACATAGGTTTGATTGTGGAACACTCTGGCCTGGGAACATGACTGAGGCTTGATGGTGGAACCGTGGCCTGGCAATAGGACTGAGGTTTGATTGTGGAACCCTCTGGCCTGGGAATATGACTGAGGTTTAATTGTGGAAACCTGTGAGCTGGGAACATGACTGGGATTTTATATTTGAAACCTGTGTCCAGGGAACATGTCTGATTTTTTATTCTGGAACCCTGTGTCCTGGGAACACGACTGAAGATTGATTCTGGAACCATGTGGCCTGGGCACTTGCCTGAGGTTTGATGGCAGAAACCTGTGGATTGGCAACATGAATGAGGGTTGATTGTTGAACCCTGTACCCTGGAAACATGACTGTGGCCTGGTACTGGAAACCCATGGTCTGGGAACTTAACATTGGTTTGATTCTGGAACCCTGTGTCCTGGGAACATGATTGAGGTTTGATGGAGGAACCCTGTGGCCTGGGAACGTGACTGAGGTTTGATGGTGGTATCCTGTGGCCTGGCAACATGACTGAGGCTTGATGGTGGAACCCTGTTCAGTGGGAACATGACTGAGCCTGACAGTGGAACTCCGTGGTGTGAGAACATGTCATTGGTTTGATTCTGGAATCGGGTTTCCTGGGAATATGACTGAGGTTTGATGGTTGAACCTTGTGGCCTATCAACATGACTGAGGTTTGATGGTGGAACCCTGTGGCCTGGCAAGATGACTTAGGTTTAATTGGGGAACACTCTGTCCTGGGAACATGACTGAGGCTTGATGGTGGAAACGTAGCCTGGCAATAGGACTGAGGTTTTATTGTGGAACCCTCTGGCCTGGGAAAATGACTGAGGTTTCATTGTGGAAACATGTGTCCTGGAATCATGTGTGTGGTTTGATGGCGGAACACTCTGGCCTGGCAAAATGACTAAGGCTTGATTCTGGAACCCTGTGGCCTGAGAACTTGACTGAGGTTTGATTGCAGAAACCTGTGGACTGGCAACATGACTGAGGCTTGATTCTGGAACCCTGTCGCCTGGGAACATGAATGAGGTTTGATTGTGAAACCCTGTGGCCTGGGAACATGACAGATTTGATTCTGGACACCTGTGTCCTAGGAACAAGACTGAGGTTTGATTGTTGAAACCTGTGGCCTGCGAATATGACTGAGGTTTGATTCTGGAACCATGTGTCTTGGGAATATGAGTGAGGTTTGATTCTGGAAACCTGTGGCCTGGGAACATGACTGAGGTTTCATTGTGGAAACATGTGGCCTTGGAACATGACATCGGTTTGGATCCTGGTACCCTGTTGCCTGGGAACATGAAATCGGTTTGATTCTGGAAACCTGTGGCCTGGGTATATGACTGAGGTTTGATGGTGGTACCCTATGGCCTGGCAACAAGAGTGAGTTTTGATTCTGGATCCCTGTGGCCTGGGAACATGACTGAAGCGTGATTCTGGAAAACTGTGGCCTGGAAACATGACATCTGTTTAGATAGTGGAATACTGTGCCCTGGGATCCTGACTGAGCCTTGGTTCTGGAACCCTGTGGACTGGGAACATGACTGAGGTTTTATTTTGGAACCCTGTAGCCTGGGAACATAACTGAGGATTGATTCTGGAACGCTATGGCCTGGGAACATGACCTCGGTGGATTCTGGAATCCTGTGGCCTGGGAACATGAGAACGGTTTGACTCTGGAACCCTGTGGCCTGGGAACATGTCTGAGGTTTGTTGGTGGAAACCTGTGGGCTGGCAACATGACTGACGTTTGATCCTGGAAGACTCTTGCCACGGAACATGATATCGGGTTGATTGTGGAAACCTGTGTCCTGGGAACAAGACTGAGGTTTGCTTCTGGAACCCTGTGGCCTGGGAACATGACTGAGGTTTCTTTCTGGATGCCTGTTCCCTGGGAACATGACTGAGGTTTGATTCTGGACACCTGTCTCTTGGGAGCATGACTGAGGTCTGATTTTTGAAACCTATGGCCTGGGAACATGACTGAGGTTTGATTCTGGAACCATGTGCACTGGGAATATGACTGAAATTTGATTATGGAAACCATTGGCCTGGGAACATGACTGATGTTAGATTGTGGAATCCTGTGGCCTGGGAACATGACATCGGTTTGGATTTTGGTACCCTGTTGCCTGGGAACATGAAATCGTTTTGATTCTGGAAACCCGTGGCCTGGGAATATGACTGAGGTTTGACCGTGGTACCCTATGTCCTGGCAACAAGACTGAGGTTTGATTCTGGAAGACTGTGGCCAGGGAATATGATATCGGGTTGATTCTGGAACCCTGTGTCCGGGGAACAAGACTGAGGTTTGCTTCTGGAACGCTGTTCCCTGGGAACATGACTGAGTTTTGATTCTGCACACCTGTGTCCTGGGAACATGACTGAGGTTTGATTGTTGAAACCTGTGGCCTGCGAACATGACTGAGGTTTGATTCTGGAACCATGTGTCCTGGGAATATGACTGAGGTTTGATTCTGGAAACCTGTGGCCTGGGAAAATGACTGAGGTTTCATTGTGGAAACATGTGTCCTGGAATCATGTGTGTGGTTTGATGGCGGAACACTCTGGCCTGGCAAAATGACTAAGGCTTGATTCTGGAACCCTGTGGCCTGAGAACTTGACTGAGGTTTGATTGCAGAAACCTGTGGACTGGCACCATGACTGAGGCTTGATTCTGGAACCCTGTCGCCTGGGAACATGAATGAGGTTTGATTGTGGAACCCTGTGGCCTGGGAACATGACAGAGATTTGATTCTGGACACCTGTGTCCTAGGAACAAGACTGAGGTTTGATTGTTGAAACCTGTGGCCTGCGAATATGACTGAGGTTTGATTCTGGAACCATGTGTCTTGGGAATATGACTGAGGTTTGATTCTGGAAACCATTGGCCTGGGAACATGACTGATGTTAGATTGTGGAATCCTGTGGCCTTGGAACATGACATCAGTTTGGATCCTGGTACCCTGTTGCCTGGGAACATGAAATCGGTTTGATTCTGGAAACCTGTGGCCTGGGTATATGACTGAGGTTTGATGGTGGTACCCTATGGCCTGGCAACAAGAGTGAGTTTTGATTCTGGATCCCTGTGGCCTGGGAACATGACTGAGGCGTGATTCTGGAAAACTGTGGCCTGGAAACATGACATCTGTTTAGATAGTGGAATACTGTGCCCTGGGATCCTGACTGAGCCTTGGCTCTGGAACCCTGTGGACTGGGAACATGACTGAGGTTTTATTTTGGAACCCTGTAGCCTGGGAACATAACTGAGGATTGATTCTGGAACGCTATGGCCTGGGAACATGACCTCGGTGGATTCTGGAATCCTGTGGCCTGGGAACATGAGAACGGTTTGACTCTGGAACCCTGTGGCCTGGGAACATGTCTGAGGTTTGTTGGTGGAAACCTGTGGGCTGGCAACATGACTGAGGTTTGAGTCTGGAAGACTGTGGCCAGGGAACATGATATTGGGTTGATTCTGGAAACCTGTATCCTGGGAACAAGACTGAGGTTTGCTGGTGGAACCCTGTGGCCTCGGAACATGACATCGGTTGGATTTTGGAACCCTGTAGCCTGGGAACATGACTGAGGTTTGATTGTGGAACCCTGTTGCCTGGGAACATGACAGAGATTTGTTTCTGGAAGCCTGTTCCCTGAGAACATGACTGAGGTTTGATTCTGGACACCTGTGGCCTGGGAATATGTCTGAGGTTTGATTGTTGAAACCTTTGGCCTGCGAACATGACTGAGGTTTGATTCTGGATCCATGTGTCCTGGGAATATGACTGAGGTTTGATTCTGGAAACCTGTGGCCTGGGAAAATCACTTAGGATTCATTGTCGAAACATTTGGCCTGGGATCATGACTGAGGTTTGATGGTGGAAAACCCTGGCCTGGCAAAATGACTGAGGCTTGATTCTGGAACCCTATGGCCTGGGAACATGACTGAGGTTTGATGGCAGAAACCTGTGGACTGGCAACATGACTGAGGATTGACTGTGGAACCCTGTGTCCTGGAAACATGACTGTGGTCTGGTACTTGAAAACCATGGCCTGGGAACTTGACATTGGTTTGATTCTGGAACCCTGTGTCCTAGGAACATGATTGAGGTTTGATGGAGGAACCCTGTGTGCAGGGAACATGACTGAGGCTTGATGGTGGAACCCTGTGGCCTGGCAACAGGACTGAGGTTTGATGGTGGAACCCTGTTGCCTGGCAAGATGACTTAGGTTTGATTGTGGAACACTCTGGCCTGGGAACATGACTGAGGCTTTATGGTGAAACCGTGGCATGGCAATAGGACTGAGGTTTGATTGTGGATCCCTCTGGCCTGGGAATATGACTGAGCTTTAATTGTGGAACCTGTGGGCTGTGAACATGACTGGGATATATTTTTGAAACCTGTGACTAGGGAACATGACTGAGGTTTTATTCTGGAACCCTGTGTCCTGGGAATATGACTGAGGTTTGATTATGGAAACCATTGACCTGTGAACATGACTGATGTTAGATTGTGGAATACTGTGGCCTGGGAACATGACATCGGTTTGGATTCTGGTACCCTGTTGCCTGGGAATATGAAATCGGTTTGATTCTGGAAACCTGTGGCCTGGAAATATGACTGAGGTTTGATGGTGGTACCCTATGGCCTGGCAAGATGACTTAGGTTTGATTGTGGAACACTCAGGCCTGGGAACATGACTGAGGCTTGATGGTGGAACCCTGTGTCCTGGGAACATGAGAACGGTTTGATTCTGGAAACCTGTGGCCTTTGGAACATGTCTGCGGTTTGATGGTGGAAACCTGTGGCCTGGTAACATGACTGAGGTTTGAGTCTGGAAGACTGTGGCCAAGGAACATGATATCGGTTTGATTCTGGAACCCTGTGTCCTGGGAACAAGACTGAGGTTTGCTTCTGGACGCCTGTGGGCTGGGAACATGACATCGGTTGGATTCTGGAACCCTGTGGCCTGGGAACATGACTGAGGTTTGTTTCTGGAAGCCTGTTCCCTGGGAACATGACTGAGGTTTGATTCTGGAACCATGTGTCCTGGGAATATGACTGAGGTTTGATTCTGGAAACCATTGGCCTGGGAACATGACTGATGTTAGATTGTGGAATCCTGTGGCCTGGGAACATGACATTGGTTTGGATTTTGGTACCCTGTTGCCTGGGAACATGAAATCGTTTTGATTCTGGAAACCCGTGGCCTGGGAATATGACTGAGGTTTGACCGTGGTACCCTATGTCCTGGCAACAAGACTGATGTTTGATTCTGGAAGACTGTGGCCAGGGAATATGATATCGGGTTGATTCTGGAACCCTGTGTCCGGGGAACAAGACTGAGGTTTGCTTCTGGAACCCTGTTCCCTGGGAACATGACTGAGTTTTGATTCTGCACACCTGTGTCCTGGGAACATGACTGAGGTTTGATTCTGGAACCATGTGTCCTGGGAATATGACTGAGGTTTGATTCTGGAAACCTGTGGCCTTGGAAAATGACTGAGGTTTCATTGTGGAAACATGTGTCCTGGAATCATGTGTGTGGTTTGGTGGCGGAACACTCTGGCCTGGCAAAATGACTAAGGCTTCATTCTGGAACCCTGTGGCCTGAGAACTTGACTGAGGTTTGATTGCAGAAACCTGTGGACTGGCAACATGACTGAGGCTTCAATCTGGAACCCTGTCGCCTGGGAACATGAATGAGGTTTGATTGTGGAACCCTGTGGCCTGGGAACATGACAGAGATTTGATTCTGGACACCTGTGTCCTAGGAACAAGACTGAGGTTTGATTGTTGAAACCTGTGGCCTGCGAATATGACTGAGGTTTGATTCTGGAACCATGTGTCTTGGGAATATGACTGAGGTTTGATTCTGGAAACCATTGGCCTGGGAACATGACTGATGTTAGATTGTGGAATCCTGTGGCCTTGGAACATGACATCGGTTTGGATCCTGGTACCCTGTTGCCTGGGAACATGAAATCGGTTTGATTCTGGAAACCTGTGGCCTTGGTATATGACAGAGGTTTGATGGTGGTACCCTATGGCCTGGCAACAAGAGTGAGTTTTGATTCTGGATCCCTGTGGCCTGGGAACATGACTGAGGCGTGATTCTGGAAAACTGTGGCCTGGGAACATGACATCTGTTTAGATAGTGGAATACTGTGCCCTGGGAACCTGACTGAGCCTTGGTTCTGGAACACTGTGGACTGGGAACATGACGGAGGTTTTATTCTTGAACCCTGTAGCCTGGAACATAAGTGAGGATTGATTCTGTAACCCTGTGGTCTGGGAACATGACATCTTTGTATTCTGGAACGCTATGTCCTGGGAACATGAGAACGGTTTGATTCTGTAACCCTGTGGCCTGGGAACATGTATGAGGTTTGATGGTGGAAACCTGTGGCTTGGCAACATGACTGAGGTTTGATTCTGGAAGACTGTGGCCAGGGAATATGATATCGGGTTGATTCTGGAACCCTGTGTCCGGGGAACAAGACTGAGGTTTGCTTCTGGAACGCTGTTCCCTGGGAACATGACTGAGTTTTGATTCTGCACACCTGTGTCCTGGGAACATGACTGAGGTTTGATTGTTGAAACCTGTGGCCTGCGAACATGACTGAGGTTTGATTCTGGAACCATGTGTCCTGGGAATATGACTGAGGTTTGATTCTGGAAACCTGTGGCCTGGGAAAATGACTGAGGTTTCATTGTGGAAACATGTGTCCTGGAATCATGTGTGTGGTTTGATGGCGGAACACTCTGGCCTGGCAAAATGACTAAGGCTTGATTCTGGAACCCTGTGGCCTGAGAACTTGACTGAGGTTTGATTGCAGAAACCTGTGGACTGGCACCATGACTGAGGCTTGATTCTGGAACCCTGTCGCCTGGGAACATGAATGAGGTTTGATTGTGGAACCCTGTGGCCTGGGAACATGACAGAGATTTGATTCTGGACACCTGTGTCCTAGGAACAAGACTGAGGTTTGATTGTTGAAACCTGTGGCCTGCGAATATGACTGAGGTTTGATTCTGGAACCATGTGTCTTGGGAATATGACTGAGGTTTGATTCTGGAAACCATTGGCCTGGGAACATGACTGATGTTAGATTGTGGAATCCTGTGGCCTTGGAACATGACATGAGTTTGGATCCTGGTACCCTGTTGCCTGGGAACATGAAATCGGTTTGATTCTGGAAACCTGTGGCCTGGGTATATGACTGAGGTTTGATGGTGGTACCCTATGGCCTGGCAACAAGAGTGAGTTTTGATTCTGGATCCCTGTGGCCTGGGAACATGACTGAAGCGTGATTCTGGAAAACTGTGGCCTGGAAACATGACATCTGTTTAGATAGTGGAATACTGTGCCCTGGGATCCTGACTGAGCCTTGGTTCTGGAACCCTGTGGACTGGGAACATGACTGAGGTTTTATTTTGGAACCCTGTAGCCTGGGAACATAACTGAGGATTGATTCTGGAACGCTATGGCCTGGGAACATGACCTCGGTGGATTCTGGAATCCTGTGGCCTGGGAACATGAGAACGGTTTGACTCTGGAACCCTGTGGCCTGGGAACATGTCTGAGGTTTGTTGGTGGAAACCTGTGGGCTGGCAACATGACTGACGTTTGATCCTGGAAGACTCTTGCCACGGAACATGATATCGGGTTGATTGTGGAAACCTGTGTCCTGGGAACAAGACTGAGGTTTCCTTCTGGAACCCTGTGGCCTGGGAACATGACTGAGGTTTCTTTCTGGATGCCTGTTCCCTGGGAACATGACTGAGGTTTGATTCTGGACACCTGTCTCTTGGGAGCATGACTGAGGTCTGATTTTTGAAACCTATGGCCTGGGAACATGACTGAGGTTTGATTCTGGAACCATGTGCACTGGGAATATGACTGAAATTTGATTATGGAAACCATTGGCCTGGGAACATGACTGATGTTAGATTGTGGAATCCTGTGGCCTGGGAACATGACATCGGTTTGGATTTTGGTACCCTGTTGCCTGGGAACATGAAATCGTTTTGATTCTGGAAACCCGTGGCCTGGGAATATGACTGAGGTTTGACCGTGGTACCCTATGTCCTGGCAACAAGACTGAGGTTTGATTCTGGAAGACTGTGGCCAGGGAATATGATATCGGGTTGATTCTGGAACCCTGTGTCCGGGGAACAAGACTGAGGTTTGCTGGTGGAACCCTGTGGCCTCGGAACATGACATCGGTTGGATTTTGGAACCCTGTAGCCTGGGAACATGACTGAGGTTTGATTGTGGAACCCTGTTGCCTGGGAACATGACAGAGATTTGTTTCTGAAAGCCTGTTCCCTGAGAACATGACTGAGGTTTGATTCTGGACACCTGTGGCCTGGGAATATGTCTGAGGTTTGATTGTTGAAACCTTTGGCCTGCGAACATGACTGAGGTTTGATTCTGGATCCATGTGTCCTGGGAATATGACTGAGGTTTGATTCTGGAAACCTGTGGCCTGGGAAAATCACTTAGGATTCATTGTCGAAACATTTGGCCTGGGATCATGACTGAGGTTTGATGGTGGAAAACCCTGGCCTGGCAAAATGACTGAGGCTTGATTCTGGAACCCTATGGCCTGGGAACATGACTGAGGTTTGATGGCAGAAACCTGTGGACTGGCAACATGACTGAGGATTGACTGTGGAACCCTGTGTCCTGGAAACATGACTGTGGTCTGGTACTTGAAAACCATGGCCTGGGAACTTGACATTGGTTTGATTCTGGAACCCTGTGTCCTAGGAACATGATTGAGGTTTGATGGAGGAACCCTGTGTGCAGGGAACATGACTGAGGCTTGATGGTGGAACCCTGTGGCCTGGCAACAGGACTGAGGTTTGATGGTGGAACCCTGTTGCCTGGCAAGATGACTTAGGTTTGATTGTGGAACACTCTGGCCTGGGAACATGACTGAGGCTTTATGGTGAAACCGTGGCATGGCAATAGGACTGAGGTTTGATTGTGGATCCCTCTGGCCTGGGAATATGACTGAGCTTTAATTGTGGAACCTGTGGGCTGTGAACATGACTGGGATATATTTTTGAAACCTGTGTCTAGGGAACATGACTGAGGTTTTATTCTGGAACCCTGTGTCCTGGGAATATGACTGAGGTTTGATTATGGAAACCATTGACCTGTGAACATGACTGATGTTAGATTGTGGAATACTGTGGCCTGGGAACATGACATCGGTTTGGATTCTGGTACCCTGTTGCCTGGGAATATGAAATCGGTTTGATTCTGGAAACCTGTGGCCTGGAAATATGACTGAGGTTTGATGGTGGTACCCTATGGCCTGGCAAGATGACTTAGGTTTGATTGTGGAACACTCAGGCCTGGGAACATGACTGAGGCTTGATGGTGGAACCCTGTGTCCTGGGAACATAACGGTTTGATTCTGGAAACCTGTGGCCTTTGGAATATGTCTGCGGTTTGATGGTGGAAACCTGTGGCCTGGTAAGATGACTGAGGTTTGAGTCTGGAAGACTGTGGCCAAGGAACATGATATCGGTTTGATTCTGGAACCCTGTGTCCTGGGAACAAGACTGAGGTTTGCTTCTGGACGCCTGTGGGCTGGGAACATGACATCGGTTGGATTCTGGAACCCTGTGGCCTGGGAACATGACTGAGGTTTGTTTCTGGAAGCCTGTTCCCTGGGAACATGACTGAGGTTTGATTCTGGAACCATGTGTCCTGGGAATATGACTGAGGTTTGATTCTGGAAACCATTGGCCTGGGAACATGACTGATGTTAGATTGTGGAATCCTGTGGCCTGGGAACATGACATCGGTGGATTCTGGAACCCTGTGGCCTGGAAACATGAGAACGGTTTGATTCTTTAACCCTGTGGCCTGGGAACATGTCTGAGGTTTGATGGTGGAAACTTGTGGCCTGGCAACATGACTGACGTTTGATCCTGGAAGACTCTTGCCACGGAACATGATATCGGGTTGATTGTGGAAACCTGTGTCCTGGGAACAAGACTGAGGTTTGCTTCTGGAACCCTGTGGCCTGGGAACATGACTGAGGTTTCTTTCTGGATGCCTGTTCCCTGGGAACATGACTGAGGTTTGATTCTGGACACCTGTCTCTTGGCAGCATGACTGAGGTCTGATTTTTGAAACCTATGGCCTGGGAACATGACTGAGGTTTGATTCTGGAACCATGTGCCCTGGGAATATGACTGAAATTTGATTATGGAAACCATTGGCCTGGGAACATGACTGATGTTAGATTGTGGAATCCTGTGGCCTGGGAACATGACATTGGTTTGGATTTTGGTACCCTGTTGCCTGGGAACATGAAATCGTTTTGATTCTGGAAACCCGTGGCCTGGGAATATGACTGAGGTTTGACCGTGGTAACCTATGTCCTGGCAACAAGACTGAGGTTTGATTCTGGAAGACTGTGGCCAGGGAATATGATATCGGGTTGATTCTGGAACCCTGTGTCCGGGGAACAAGACTGAGGTTTGCTTCTGGAACGCTGTTCCCTGGGAACATGATTGAGTTTTGATTCTGCACACCTGTGTCCTGGGAACATGACTGAGGTTTGATTGTTGAAACCTGTGGCCTGCGAACATGACTGAGGTTTGATTCTGGAACCATGTGTCCTGGGAATATGACTGAGGTTTGATTCTGGAAACCTGTGGCCTGGGAAAATGACTGAGGTTTCATTGTGGAAACATGTGTCCTGGAATCATGTGTGTGGTTTGATGGCAGAACACTCTGGCCTGGCAAAATGACTAAGGCTTGATTCTGGAACCCTGTGGCCTGAGAACTTGACTGAGGTTTGATTGCAGAAACCTGTGGACTGGCACCATGACTGAGGCTTGATTCTGGAACCCTGTCGCCTGGGAACATGAATGAGGTTTGATTGTGGAACCCTGTGGCCTGGGAACATGACAGAGATTTGATTCTGGACACCTGTGTCCTAGGAACAAGACTGAGGTTTGATTGTTGAAACCTGTGGCCTGCGAATATGACTGAGGTTTGATTCTGGAACCATGTGTCTTGGGAATATGACTGAGGTTTGATTCTGGAAACCATTGGCCTGGGAACATGACTGATGTTAGATTGTGGAATCCTGTGGCCTTGGAACATGACATCGGTTTGGATCCTGGTACCCTGTTGCCTGGGAACATGAAATCGGTTTGATTCTGGAAACCTGTGGCCTGGGTATATGACTGAGGTTTGATGGTGGTACCCTATGGCCTGGCAACAAGAGTGAGTTTTGATTCTGGATCCCTGTGGCCTGGGAACATGACTGAAGCGTGATTCTGGAAAACTGTGGCCTGGAAACATGACATCTGTTTAGATAGTGGAATACTGTGCCCTGGGATCCTGACTGAGCCTTGGTTCTGGAACCCTGTGGACTGGGAACATGACTGAGGTTTTATTTTGGAACCCTGTAGCCTGGGAACATAACTGAGGATTGATTCTGGAACGCTATGGCCTGGGAACATGACCTCGGTGGATTCTGGAATCCTGTGGCCTGGGAACATGAGAACGGTTTGACTCTGGAACCCTGTGGCCTGGGAACATGTCTGAGGTTTGTTGGTGGAAACCTGTGGGCTGGCAACATGACTGACGTTTGATCCTGGAAGACTCTTGCCACGGAACATGATATCGGGTTGATTGTGGAAACCTGTGTCCTGGGAACAAGACTGAGGTTTGCTTCTGGAACCCTGTGGCCTGGGAACATGACTGAGGTTTCTTTCTGGATGCCTGTTCCCTGGGAACATGACTGAGGTTTGATTCTGGACACCTGTCTCTTGGGAGCATGACTGAGGTCTGATTTTTGAAACCTATGGCCTGGGAACATGACTGAGGTTTGATTCTGGAACCATGTGCACTGGGAATATGACTGAAATTTGATTATGGAAACCATTGGCCTGGGAACATGACTGATGTTAGATTGTGGAATCCTGTGGCCTGGGAACATGACATCGGTTTGGATTTTGGTACCCTGTTGCCTGGGAACATGAAATCGTTTTGATTCTGGAAACCCGTGGCCTGGGAATATGACTGAGGTTTGACCGTGGTACCCTATGTCCTGGCAACAAGACTGAGGTTTGATTCTGGAAGACTGTGGCCAGGGAATATGATATCGGGTTGATTCTGGAACCCTGTGTCCGGGGAACAAGACTGAGGTTTGCTTCTGGAACGCTGTTCCCTGGGAACATGACTGAGTTTTGATTCTGCACACCTGTGTCCTGGGAACATGACTGAGGTTTGATTGTTGAAACCTGTGGCCTGCGAACATGACTGAGGTTTGATTCTGGAACCATGTGTCCTGGGAATATGACTGAGGTTTGATTCTGGAAACCTGTGGCCTGGGAAAATGACTGAGGTTTCATTGTGGAAACGTGTGTCCTGGAATCATGTGTGTGGTTTGATGGCGGAACACTCTGGCCTGGCAAAATGACTAAGGCTTGATTCTGGAACCCTGTGGCCTGAGAACTTGACTGAGGTTTGATTGCAGAAACCTGTGGACTGGCACCATGACTGAGGCTTGATTCTGGAACCCTGTCGCCTGGGAACATGAATGAGGTTTGATTGTGGAACCCTGTGGCCTGGGAACATGACAGAGATTTGATTCTGGACACCTGTGTCCTAGGAACAAGACTGAGGTTTGATTGTTGAAACCTGTGGCCTGCGAATATGACTGAGGTTTGATTCTGGAACCATGTGTCTTGGGAATATGACTGAGGTTTGATTCTGGAAACCATTGGCCTGGGAACATGACTGATGTTAGATTGTGGAATCCTGTGGCCTTGGAACATGACATCAGTTTGGATCCTGGTACCCTGTTGCCTGGGAACATGAAATCGGTTTGATTCTGGAAACCTGTGGCCTGGGTATATGACTGAGGTTTGATGGTGGTACCCTATGGCCTGGCAACAAGAGTGAGTTTTGATTCTGGATCCCTGTGGCCTGGGAACATGACTGAGGCGTGATTCTGGAAAACTGTGGCCTGGAAACATGACATCTGTTTAGATAGTGGAATACTGTGCCCTGGGATCCTGACTGAGCCTTGGCTCTGGAACCCTGTGGACTGGGAACATGACTGAGGTTTTATTTTGGAACCCTGTAGCCTGGGAACATAACTGAGGATTGATTCTGGAACGCTATGGCCTGGGAACATGACCTCGGTGGATTCTGGAATCCTGTGGCCTGGGAACATGAGAACGGTTTGACTCTGGAACCCTGTGGCCTGGGAACATGTCTGAGGTTTGTTGGTGGAAACCTGTGGGCTGGCAACATGACTGAGGTTTGAGTCTGGAAGACTGTGGCCAGGGAACATGATATTGGGTTGATTCTGGAAACCTGTATCCTGGGAACAAGACTGAGGTTTGCTGGTGGAACCCTGTGGCCTCGGAACATGACATCGGTTGGATTTTGGAACCCTGTAGCCTGGGAACATGACTGAGGTTTGATTGTGGAACCCTGTTGCCTGGGAACATGACAGAGATTTGTTTCTGGAAGCCTGTTCCCTGAGAACATGACTGAGGTTTGATTCTGGACACCTGTGGCCTGGGAATATGTCTGAGGTTTGATTGTTGAAACCTTTGGCCTGCGAACATGACTGAGGTTTGATTCTGGATCCATGTGTCCTGGGAATATGACTGAGGTTTGATTCTGGAAACCTGTGGCCTGGGAAAATCACTTAGGATTCATTGTCGAAACATTTGGCCTGGGATCATGACTGAGGTTTGATGGTGGAAAACCCTGGCCTGGCAAAATGACTGAGGCTTGATTCTGGAACCCTATGGCCTGGGAACATGACTGAGGTTTGATGGCAGAAACCTGTGGACTGGCAACATGACTGAGGATTGACTGTGGAACCCTGTGTCCTGGAAACATGACTGTGGTCTGGTACTTGAAAACCATGGCCTGGGAACTTGACATTGGTTTGATTCTGGAACCCTGTGTCCTAGGAACATGATTGAGGTTTGATGGAGGAACCCTGTGTGCAGGGAACATGACTGAGGCTTGATGGTGGAACCCTGTGGCCTGGCAACAGGACTGAGGTTTGATGGTGGAACCCTGTTGCCTGGCAAGATGACTTAGGTTTGATTGTGGAACACTCTGGCCTGGGAACATGACTGAGGCTTTATGGTGAAACCGTGGCATGGCAATAGGACTGAGGTTTGATTGTGGATCCCTCTGGCCTGGGAATATGACTGAGCTTTAATTGTGGAACCTGTGGGCTGTGAACATGACTGGGATATATTTTTGAAACCTGTGTCTAGGGAACATGACTGAGGTTTTATTCTGGAACCCTGTGTCCTGGGAATATGACTGAGGTTTGATTATGGAAACCATTGACCTGTGAACATGACTGATGTTAGATTGTGGAATACTGTGGCCTGGGAACATGACATCGGTTTGGATTCTGGTACCCTGTTGCCTGGGAATATGAAATCGGTTTGATTCTGGAAACCTGTGGCCTGGAAATATGACTGAGGTTTGATGGTGGTACCCTATGGCCTGGCAAGATGACTTAGGTTTGATTGTGGAACACTCAGGCCTGGGAACATGACTGAGGCTTGATGGTGGAACCCTGTGTCCTGGGAACATAACGGTTTGATTCTGGAAACCTGTGGCCTTTGGAATATGTCTGCGGTTTGATGGTGGAAACCTGTGGCCTGGTAAGATGACTGAGGTTTGAGTCTGGAAGACTGTGGCCAAGGAACATGATATCGGTTTGATTCTGGAACCCTGTGTCCTGGGAACAAGACTGAGGTTTGCTTCTGGACGCCTGTGGGCTGGGAACATGACATCGGTTGGATTCTGGAACCCTGTGGCCTGGGAACATGACTGAGGTTTGTTTCTGGAAGCCTGTTCCCTGGGAACATGACTGAGGTTTGATTCTGGAACCATGTGTCCTGGGAATATGACTGAGGTTTGATTCTGGAAACCATTGGCCTGGGAACATGACTGATGTTAGATTGTGGAATCCTGTGGCCTGGGAACATGACATCGGTGGATTCTGGAACCCTGTGGCCTGGAAACATGAGAACGGTTTGATTCTTTAACCCTGTGGCCTGGGAACATGTCTGAGGTTTGATGGTGGAAACTTGTGGCCTGGCAACATGACTGACGTTTGATCCTGGAAGACTCTTGCCACGGAACATGATATCGGGTTGATTGTGGAAACCTGTGTCCTGGGAACAAGACTGAGGTTTGCTTCTGGAACCCTGTGGCCTGGGAACATGACTGAGGTTTCTTTCTGGATGCCTGTTCCCTGGGAACATGACTGAGGTTTGATTCTGGACACCTGTCTCTTGGCAGCATGACTGAGGTCTGATTTTTGAAACCTATGGCCTGGGAACATGACTGAGGTTTGATTCTGGAACCATGTGCCCTGGGAATATGACTGAAATTTGATTATGGAAACCATTGGCCTGGGAACATGACTGATGTTAGATTGTGGAATCCTGTGGCCTGGGAACATGACATTGGTTTGGATTTTGGTACCCTGTTGCCTGGGAACATGAAATCGTTTTGATTCTGGAAACCCGTGGCCTGGGAATATGACTGAGGTTTGACCGTGGTAACCTATGTCCTGGCAACAAGACTGAGGTTTGATTCTGGAAGACTGTGGCCAGGGAATATGATATCGGGTTGATTCTGGAACCCTGTGTCCGGGGAACAAGACTGAGGTTTGCTTCTGGAACGCTGTTCCCTGGGAACATGATTGAGTTTTGATTCTGCACACCTGTGTCCTGGGAACATGACTGAGGTTTGATTGTTGAAACCTGTGGCCTGCGAACATGACTGAGGTTTGATTCTGGAACCATGTGTCCTGGGAATATGACTGAGGTTTGATTCTGGAAACCTGTGGCCTGGGAAAATGACTGAGGTTTCATTGTGGAAACATGTGTCCTGGAATCATGTGTGTGGTTTGATGGCAGAACACTCTGGCCTGGCAAAATGACTAAGGCTTGATTCTGGAACCCTGTGGCCTGAGAACTTGACTGAGGTTTGATTGCAGAAACCTGTGGACTGGCACCATGACTGAGGCTTGATTCTGGAACCCTGTCGCCTGGGAACATGAATGAGGTTTGATTGTGGAACCCTGTGGCCTGGGAACATGACAGAGATTTGATTCTGGACACCTGTGTCCTAGGAACAAGACTGAGGTTTGATTGTTGAAACCTGTGGCCTGCGAATATGACTGAGGTTTGATTCTGGAACCATGTGTCTTGGGAATATGACTGAGGTTTGATTCTGGAAACCATTGGCCTGGGAACATGACTGATGTTAGATTGTGGAATCCTGTGGCCTTGGAACATGACATCGGTTTGGATCCTGGTACCCTGTTGCCTGGGAACATGAAATCGGTTTGATTCTGGAAACCTGTGGCCTGGGTATATGACTGAGGTTTGATGGTGGTACCCTATGGCCTGGCAACAAGAGTGAGTTTTGATTCTGGATCCCTGTGGCCTGGGAACATGACTGAAGCGTGATTCTGGAAAACTGTGGCCTGGAAACATGACATCTGTTTAGATAGTGGAATACTGTGCCCTGGGATCCTGACTGAGCCTTGGTTCTGGAACCCTGTGGACTGGGAACATGACTGAGGTTTTATTTTGGAACCCTGTAGCCTGGGAACATAACTGAGGATTGATTCTGGAACGCTATGGCCTGGGAACATGACCTCGGTGGATTCTGGAATCCTGTGGCCTGGGAACATGAGAACGGTTTGACTCTGGAACCCTGTGGCCTGGGAACATGTCTGAGGTTTGTTGGTGGAAACCTGTGGGCTGGCAACATGACTGACGTTTGATCCTGGAAGACTCTTGCCACGGAACATGATATCGGGTTGATTGTGGAAACCTGTGTCCTGGGAACAAGACTGAGGTTTGCTTCTGGAACCCTGTGGCCTGGGAACATGACTGAGGTTTCTTTCTGGATGCCTGTTCCCTGGGAACATGACTGAGGTTTGATTCTGGACACCTGTCTCTTGGGAGCATGACTGAGGTCTGATTTTTGAAACCTATGGCCTGGGAACATGACTGAGGTTTGATTCTGGAACCATGTGCACTGGGAATATGACTGAAATTTGATTATGGAAACCATTGGCCTGGGAACATGACTGATGTTAGATTGTGGAATCCTGTGGCCTGGGAACATGACATCGGTTTGGATTTTGGTACCCTGTTGCCTGGGAACATGAAATCGTTTTGATTCTGGAAACCCGTGGCCTGGGAATATGACTGAGGTTTGACCGTGGTACCCTATGTCCTGGCAACAAGACTGAGGTTTGATTCTGGAAGACTGTGGCCAGGGAATATGATATCGGGTTGATTCTGGAACCCTGTGTCCGGGGAACAAGACTGAGGTTTGCTGGTGGAACCCTGTGGCCTCGGAACATGACATCGGTTGGATTTTGGAACCCTGTAGCCTGGGAACATGACTGAGGTTTGATTGTGGAACCCTGTTGCCTGGGAACATGACAGAGATTTGTTTCTGAAAGCCTGTTCCCTGAGAACATGACTGAGGTTTGATTCTGGACACCTGTGGCCTGGGAATATGTCTGAGGTTTGATTGTTGAAACCTTTGGCCTGCGAACATGACTGAGGTTTGATTCTGGATCCATGTGTCCTGGGAATATGACTGAGGTTTGATTCTGGAAACCTGTGGCCTGGGAAAATCACTTAGGATTCATTGTCGAAACATTTGGCCTGGGATCATGACTGAGGTTTGATGGTGGAAAACCCTGGCCTGGCAAAATGACTGAGGCTTGATTCTGGAACCCTATGGCCTGGGAACATGACTGAGGTTTGATGGCAGAAACCTGTGGACTGGCAACATGACTGAGGATTGACTGTGGAACCCTGTGTCCTGGAAACATGACTGTGGTCTGGTACTTGAAAACCATGGCCTGGGAACTTGACATTGGTTTGATTCTGGAACCCTGTGTCCTAGGAACATGATTGAGGTTTGATGGAGGAACCCTGTGTGCAGGGAACATGACTGAGGCTTGATGGTGGAACCCTGTGGCCTGGCAACAGGACTGAGGTTTGATGGTGGAACCCTGTTGCCTGGCAACAGGACTGAGGTTTGATTGTGGAACACTCTGGCCTGGGAACATGACTGAGGCTTTATGGTGAAACCGTGGCATGGCAATAGGACTGAGGTTTGATTGTGGATCCCTCTGGCCTGGGAATATGACTGAGCTTTAATTGTGGAACCTGTGGGCTGTGAACATGACTGGGATATATTTTTGAAACCTGTGTCTAGGGAACATGACTGAGGTTTTATTCTGGAACCCTGTGTCCTGGGAATATGACTGAGGTTTGATTATGGAAACCATTGACCTGTGAACATGACTGATGTTAGATTGTGGAATACTGTGGCCTGGGAACATGACATCGGTTTGGATTCTGGTACCCTGTTGCCTGGGAATATGAAATCGGTTTGATTCTGGAAACCTGTGGCCTGGAAATATGACTGAGGTTTGATGGTGGTACCCTATGGCCTGGCAAGATGACTTAGGTTTGATTGTGGAACACTCAGGCCTGGGAACATGACTGAGGCTTGATGGTGGAACCCTGTGTCCTGGGAACATAACGGTTTGATTCTGGAAACCTGTGGCCTTTGGAATATGTCTGCGGTTTGATGGTGGAAACCTGTGGCCTGGTAAGATGACTGAGGTTTGAGTCTGGAAGACTGTGGCCAAGGAACATGATATCGGTTTGATTCTGGAACCCTGTGTCCTGGGAACAAGACTGAGGTTTGCTTCTGGACGCCTGTGGGCTGGGAACATGACATCGGTTGGATTCTGGAACCCTGTGGCCTGGGAACATGACTGAGGTTTGTTTCTGGAAGCCTGTTCCCTGGGAACATGACTGAGGTTTGATTCTGGAACCATGTGTCCTGGGAATATGACTGAGGTTTGATTCTGGAAACCATTGGCCTGGGAACATGACTGATGTTAGATTGTGGAATCCTGTGGCCTGGGAACATGACATCGGTGGATTCTGGAACCCTGTGGCCTGGAAACATGAGAACGGTTTGATTCTTTAACCCTGTGGCCTGGGAACATGTCTGAGGTTTGATGGTGGAAACTTGTGGCCTGGCAACATGACTGACGTTTGATCCTGGAAGACTCTTGCCACGGAACATGATATCGGGTTGATTGTGGAAACCTGTGTCCTGGGAACAAGACTGAGGTTTGCTTCTGGAACCCTGTGGCCTGGGAACATGACTGAGGTTTCTTTCTGGATGCCTGTTCCCTGGGAACATGACTGAGGTTTGATTCTGGACACCTGTCTCTTGGCAGCATGACTGAGGTCTGATTTTTGAAACCTATGGCCTGGGAACATGACTGAGGTTTGATTCTGGAACCATGTGCAATGGGAATATGACTGAAATTTGATTATGGAAACCATTGGCCTGGGAACATGACTGATGTTAGATTGTGGAATCCTGTGGCCTGGGAACATGACATTGGTTTGGATTTTGGTACCCTGTTGCCTGGGAACATGAAATTGTTTTGATTCTGGAAACCCGTGGCCTGGGAATATGACTGAGGTTTGACCGTGGTAACCTATGTCCTGGCAACAAGACTGAGGTTTGATTCTGGAAGACTGTGGCCAGGGAATATGATATCGGGTTGATTCTGGAACCCTGTGTCCGGGGAACAAGACTGAGGTTTGCTTCTGGAACGCTGTTCCCTGGGAATATGATTGAGTTTTGATTCTGCACACCTGTGTCCTGGGAACATGACTGAGGTTTGATTGTTGAAACCTGTGGCCTGCGAACATGACTGAGGTTTGATTCTGGAACCATGTGTCCTGGGAATATGACTGAGGTTTGATTCTGGAAACCTGTGGCCTGGGAAAATGACTGAGGTTTCATTGTGGAAACATGTGTCCTGGAATCATGTGTGTGGTTTGATGGCAGAACACTCTGGCCTGGCAAAATGACTAAGGCTTGATTCTGGAACCCTGTGGCCTGAGAACTTGACTGAGGTTTGATTGCAGAAACCTGTGGACTGGCACCATGACTGAGGCTTGATTCTGGAACCCTGTCGCCTGGGAACATGAATGAGGTTTGATTGTGGAACCCTGTGGCCTGGGAACATGACAGAGATTTGATTCTGGACACCTGTGTCCTAGGAACAAGACTGAGGTTTGATTGTTGAAACCTGTGGCCTGCGAATATGACTGAGGTTTGATTCTGGAACCATGTGTCTTGGGAATATGACTGAGGTTTGATTCTGGAAACCATTGGCCTGGGAACATGACTGATGTTAGATTGTGGAATCCTGTGGCCTTGGAACATGACATCGGTTTGGATCCTGGTACCCTGTTGCCTGGGAACATGAAATCGGTTTGATTCTGGAAACCTGTGGCCTGGGTATATGACTGAGGTTTGATGGTGGTACCCTATGGCCTGGCAACAAGAGTGAGTTTTGATTCTGGATCCCTGTGGCCTGGGAACATGACTGAAGCGTGATTCTGGAAAACTGTGGCCTGGAAACATGACATCTGTTTAGATAGTGGAATACTGTGCCCTGGGATCCTGACTGAGCCTTGGTTCTGGAACCCTGTGGACTGGGAACATGACTGAGGTTTTATTTTGGAACCCTGTAGCCTGGGAACATAACTGAGGATTGATTCTGGAACGCTATGGCCTGGGAACATGACCTCGGTGGATTCTGGAATCCTGTGGCCTGGGAACATGAGAACGGTTTGACTCTGGAACCCTGTGGCCTGGGAACATGTCTGAGGTTTGTTGGTGGAAACCTGTGGGCTGGCAACATGACTGACGTTTGATCCTGGAAGACTCTTGCCACGGAACATGATATCGGGTTGATTGTGGAAACCTGTGTCCTGGGAACAAGACTGAGGTTTGCTTCTGGAACCCTGTGGCCTGGGAACATGACTGAGGTTTCTTTCTGGATGCCTGTTCCCTGGGAACATGACTGAGGTTTGATTCTGGACACCTGTCTCTTGGGAGCATGACTGAGGTCTGATTTTTGAAACCTATGGCCTGGGAACATGACTGAGGTTTGATTCTGGAACCATGTGCACTGGGAATATGACTGAAATTTGATTATGGAAACCATTGGCCTGGGAACATGACTGATGTTAGATTGTGGAATCCTGTGGCCTGGGAACATGACATCGGTTTGGATTTTGGTACCCTGTTGCCTGGGAACATGAAATCGTTTTGATTCTGGAAACCCGTGGCCTGGGAATATGACTGAGGTTTGACCGTGGTACCCTATGTCCTGGCAACAAGACTGAGGTTTGATTCTGGAAGACTGTGGCCAGGGAATATGATATCGGGTTGATTCTGGAACCCTGTGTCCGGGGAACAAGACTGAGGTTTGCTTCTGGAACGCTGTTCCCTGGGAACATGACTGAGTTTTGATTCTGCACACCTGTGTCCTGGGAACATGACTGAGGTTTGATTGTTGAAACCTGTGGCCTGCGAACATGACTGAGGTTTGATTCTGGAACCATGTGTCCTGGGAATATGACTGAGGTTTGATTCTGGAAACCTGTGGCCTGGGAAAATGACTGAGGTTTCATTGTGGAAACATGTGTCCTGGAATCATGTGTGTGGTTTGATGGCGGAACACTCTGGCCTGGCAAAATGACTAAGGCTTGATTCTGGAACCCTGTGGCCTGAGAACTTGACTGAGGTTTGATTGCAGAAACCTGTGGACTGGCACCATGACTGAGGCTTGATTCTGGAACCCTGTCGCCTGGGAACATGAATGAGGTTTGATTGTGGAACCCTGTGGCCTGGGAACATGACAGAGATTTGATTCTGGACACCTGTGTCCTAGGAACAAGACTGAGGTTTGATTGTTGAAACCTGTGGCCTGCGAATATGACTGAGGTTTGATTCTGGAACCATGTGTCTTGGGAATATGACTGAGGTTTGATTCTGGAAACCATTGGCCTGGGAACATGACTGATGTTAGATTGTGGAATCCTGTGGCCTTGGAACATGACATCAGTTTGGATCCTGGTACCCTGTTGCCTGGGAACATGAAATCGGTTTGATTCTGGAAACCTGTGGCCTGGGTATATGACTGAGGTTTGATGGTGGTACCCTATGGCCTGGCAACAAGAGTGAGTTTTGATTCTGGATCCCTGTGGCCTGGGAACATGACTGAGGCGTGATTCTGGAAAACTGTGGCCTGGAAACATGACATCTGTTTAGATAGTGGAATACTGTGCCCTGGGATCCTGACTGAGCCTTGGCTCTGGAACCCTGTGGACTGGGAACATGACTGAGGTTTTATTTTGGAACCCTGTAGCCTGGGAACATAACTGAGGATTGATTCTGGAACGCTATGGCCTGGGAACATGACCTCGGTGGATTCTGGAATCCTGTGGCCTGGGAACATGAGAACGGTTTGACTCTGGAACCCTGTGGCCTGGGAACATGTCTGAGGTTTGTTGGTGGAAACCTGTGGGCTGGCAACATGACTGAGGTTTGAGTCTGGAAGACTGTGGCCAGGGAACATGATATTGGGTTGATTCTGGAAACCTGTATCCTGGGAACAAGACTGAGGTTTGCTGGTGGAACCCTGTGGCCTCGGAACATGACATCGGTTGGATTTTGGAACCCTGTAGCCTGGGAACATGACTGAGGTTTGATTGTGGAACCCTGTTGCCTGGGAACATGACAGAGATTTGTTTCTGGAAGCCTGTTCCCTGAGAACATGACTGAGGTTTGATTCTGGACACCTGTGGCCTGGGAATATGTCTGAGGTTTGATTGTTGAAACCTTTGGCCTGCGAACATGACTGAGGTTTGATTCTGGATCCATGTGTCCTGGGAATATGACTGAGGTTTGATTCTGGAAACCTGTGGCCTGGGAAAATCACTTAGGATTCATTGTCGAAACATTTGGCCTGGGATCATGACTGAGGTTTGATGGTGGAAAACCCTGGCCTGGCAAAATGACTGAGGCTTGATTCTGGAACCCTATGGCCTGGGAACATGACTGAGGTTTGATGGCAGAAACCTGTGGACTGGCAACATGACTGAGGATTGACTGTGGAACCCTGTGTCCTGGAAACATGACTGTGGTCTGGTACTTGAAAACCATGGCCTGGGAACTTGACATTGGTTTGATTCTGGAACCCTGTGTCCTAGGAACATGATTGAGGTTTGATGGAGGAACCCTGTGTGCAGGGAACATGACTGAGGCTTGATGGTGGAACCCTGTGGCCTGGCAACAGGACTGAGGTTTGATGGTGGAACCCTGTTGCCTGGCAAGATGACTTAGGTTTGATTGTGGAACACTCTGGCCTGGGAACATGACTGAGGCTTTATGGTGAAACCGTGGCATGGCAATAGGACTGAGGTTTGATTGTGGATCCCTCTGGCCTGGGAATATGACTGAGCTTTAATTGTGGAACCTGTGGGCTGTGAACATGACTGGGATATATTTTTGAAACCTGTGACTAGGGAACATGACTGAGGTTTTATTCTGGAACCCTGTGTCCTGGGAATATGACTGAGGTTTGATTAAGGAAACCATTGACCTGTGAACATGACTGATGTTAGATTGTGGAATACTGTGGCCTGGGAACATGACATCGGTTTGGATTCTGGTACCCTGTTGCCTGGGAATATGAAATCGGTTTGATTCTGGAAACCTGTGGCCTGGAAATATGACTGAGGTTTGATGGTGGTACCCTATGGCCTGGCAAGATGACTTAGGTTTGATTGTGGAACACTCAGGCCTGGGAACATGACTGAGGCTTGATGGTGGAACCCTGTGTCCTGGGAACATGAGAACGGTTTGATTCTGGAAACCTGTGGCCTTTGGAACATGTCTGCGGTTTGATGGTGGAAACCTGTGGCCTGGTAACATGACTGAGGTTTGATTCTGGAAGACTGTGGCCAAGGAACATGATATCGGTTTGATTCTGGAACCCTGTGTCCTGGGAACAAGACTGAGGTTTGCTTCTGGACGCCTGTGGGCTGGGAACATGACATCGGTTGGATTCTGGAACCCTGTGGCCTGGGAATATGACTGAGGTTTGTTTCTGGAAGCCTGTTCCCTGGGAACATGACTGAGGTTTGATTCTGGAACCATGTGTCCTGGGAATATGACTGAGGTTTGATTCTGGAAACCATTGGCCTGGGAACATGACTGATGTTAGATTGTGGAATCCTGTGGCCTGGGAACATGACATCGGTAGATTCTGGAACCCTGTGGCCTGGAAACATGAGAACGGTTTGATTCTTTAACCCTGTGGCCTGGGAACATGTCTGAGGTTTGATGGTGGAAACTTGTGGCCTGGCAACATGACTGACGTTTGATCCTGGAAGACTCTTGCCACGGAACATGATATCGGGTTGATTGTGGAAACCTGTGTCCTGGGAACAAGACTGAGGTTTCCTTCTGGAACCCTGTGGCCTGGGAACATGACTGAGGTTTCTTTCTGGATGCCTGTTCCCTGGGAACATGACTGAGGTTTGATTCTGGACACCTGTCTCTTGGGAGCATGACTGAGGTCTGATTTTTGAAACCTATGGCCTGGGAACATGACTGAGGTTTGATTCTGGAACCCTGTTCCCTGGGAACATTACTGAGTTTTGATTCTGCACACCTGTGTCCTGGGAACATGACTGAGGTTTGATTGTTGAAACCTGTGGCCTGCGAACATGACTGAGGTTTGATTCTGGAACCATGTGTCCTGGGAATATGACTGAGGTTTGATTCTGGAAACCTGTGGCCTGGGAAAATGACTGAGGTTTCATTGTGGAAACATGTGTCCTGGAATCATGTGTGTGGTTTGATGGCGGAACACTCTGGCCTGGCAAAATGACTAAGGCTTGATTCTGGAACCCTGTGGCCTGAGAACTTGACTGAGGTTTGATTGCAGAAACCTGTGGACTGGCAACATGACTGAGGCTTGATTCTGGAACCCTGTCGCCTGGGAACATGAATGAGGTTTGATTGTGGAACCCTGTGGCCTGGGAACATGACAGATTTGATTCTGGACACCTGTGTCCTAGGAACAAGACTGAGGTTTGATTGTTGAAACCTGTGGCCTGCGAATATGACTGAGGTTTGATTCTGGAACCATGTGTCTTGGGAATATGACTGAGGTTTGATTCTGGAAACCTGTGGCCTGGGAACATGACTGAGGTTTCATTGTGGAAACATGTGGCCTTGGAACATGACATCGGTTTGGATCCTGGTACCCTGTTGCCTGGGAACATGAAATCGGTTTGATTCTGGAAACCTGTGGCCTGGGTATATGACTGAGGTTTGATGGTGGTACCCTATGGCCTGGCAACAAGAGTGAGTTTTGATTCTGGATCCCTGTGGCCTGGGAACATGACTGAAGCGTGATTCTGGAAAACTGTGGCCTGGAAACATGACATCTGTTTAGATAGTGGAATACTGTGCCCTGGGATCCTGACTGAGCCTTGGTTCTGGAACCCTGTGGACTGGGAACATGACTGAGGTTTTATTTTGGAACCCTGTAGCCTGGGAACATAACTGAGGATTGATTCTGGAACGCTATGGCCTGGGAACATGACCTCGGTGGATTCTGGAATCCTGTGGCCTGGGAACATGAGAACGGTTTGACTCTGGAACCCTGTGGCCTGGGAACATGTCTGAGGTTTGTTGGTGGAAACCTGTGGGCTGGCAACATGACTGACGTTTGATCCTGGAAGACTCTTGCCACGGAACATGATATCGGGTTGATTGTGGAAACCTGTGTCCTGGGAACAAGACTGAGGTTTGCTTCTGGAACCCTGTGGCCTGGGAACATGACTGAGGTTTCTTTCTGGATGCCTGTTCCCTGGGAACATGACTGAGGTTTGATTCTGGACACCTGTCTCTTGGGAGCATGACTGAGGTCTGATTTTTGAAACCTATGGCCTGGGAACATGACTGAGGTTTGATTCTGGAACCATGTGCACTGGGAATATGACTGAAATTTGATTATGGAAACCATTGGCCTGGGAACATGACTGATGTTAGATTGTGGAATCCTGTGGCCTGGGAACATGACATCGGTTTGGATTTTGGTACCCTGTTGCCTGGGAACATGAAATCGTTTTGATTCTGGAAACCCGTGGCCTGGGAATATGACTGAGGTTTGACCGTGGTACCCTATGTCCTGGCAACAAGACTGAGGTTTGATTCTGGAAGACTGTGGCCAGGGAATATGATATCGGGTTGATTCTGGAACCCTGTGTCCGGGGAACAAGACTGAGGTTTGCTGGTGGAACCCTGTGGCCTCGGAACATGACATCGGTTGGATTTTGGAACCCTGTAGCCTGGGAACATGACTGAGGTTTGATTGTGGAACCCTGTTGCCTGGGAACATGACAGAGATTTGTTTCTGAAAGCCTGTTCCCTGAGAACATGACTGAGGTTTGATTCTGGACACCTGTGGCCTGGGAATATGTCTGAGGTTTGATTGTTGAAACCTTTGGCCTGCGAACATGACTGAGGTTTGATTCTGGATCCATGTGTCCTGGGAATATGACTGAGGTTTGATTCTGGAAACCTGTGGCCTGGGAAAATCACTTAGGATTCATTGTCGAAACATTTGGCCTGGGATCATGACTGAGGTTTGATGGTGGAAAACCCTGGCCTGGCAAAATGACTGAGGCTTGATTCTGGAACCCTATGGCCTGGGAACATGACTGAGGTTTGATGGCAGAAACCTGTGGACTGGCAACATGACTGAGGATTGACTGTGGAACCCTGTGTCCTGGAAACATGACTGTGGTCTGGTACTTGAAAACCATGGCCTGGGAACTTGACATTGGTTTGATTCTGGAACCCTGTGTCCTAGGAACATGATTGAGGTTTGATGGAGGAACCCTGTGTGCAGAGAACATGACTGAGGCTTGATGGTGGAACCCTGTGGCCTGGCAACAGGACTGAGGTTTGATGGTGGAACCCTGTTGCCTGGCAAGATGACTTAGGTTTGATTGTGGAACACTCTGGCCTGGGAACATGACTGAGGCTTTATGGTGAAACCGTGGCATGGCAATAGGACTGAGGTTTGATTGTGGATCCCTCTGGCCTGGGAATATGACTGAGCTTTAATTGTGGAACCTGTGGGCTGTGAACATGACTGGGATATATTTTTGAAACCTGTGTCTAGGGAACATGACTGAGGTTTTATTCTGGAACCCTGTGTCCTGGGAATATGACTGAGGTTTGATTATGGAAACCATTGACCTGTGAACATGACTGATGTTAGATTGTGGAATACTGTGGCCTGGGAACATGACATCGGTTTGGATTCTGGTACCCTGTTGCCTGGGAATATGAAATCGGTTTGATTCTGGAAACCTGTGGCCTGGAAATATGACTGAGGTTTGATGGTGGTACCCTATGGCCTGGCAAGATGACTTAGGTTTGATTGTGGAACACTCAGGCCTGGGAACATGACTGAGGCTTGATGGTGGAACCCTGTGTCCTGGGAACATGAGAACGGTTTGATTCTGGAAACCTGTGGCCTTTGGAATATGTCTGCGGTTTGATGGTGGAAACCTGTGGCCTGGTAAGATGACTGAGGTTTGAGTCTGGAAGACTGTGGCCAAGGAACATGATATCGGTTTGATTCTGGAACCCTGTGTCCTGGGAACAAGACTGAGGTTTGCTTCTGGACGCCTGTGGGCTGGGAACATGACATCGGTTGGATTCTGGAACCCTGTGGCCTGGGAACATGACTGAGGTTTGTTTCTGGAAGCCTGTTCCCTGGGAACATGACTGAGGTTTGATTCTGGAACCATGTGTCCTGGGAATATGACTGAGGTTTGATTCTGGAAACCATTGGCCTGGGAACATGACTGATGTTAGATTGTGGAATCCTGTGGCCTGGGAACATGACATCGGTGGATTCTGGAAGCCTGTGGCCTGGAAACATGAGAACGGTTTGATTCTTTAACCCTGTGGCCTGGGAACATGTCTGAGGTTTGATGGTGGAAACTTGTGGCCTGGCAACATGACTGACGTTTGATCCTGGAAGACTCTTGCCACGGAACATGATATCGGGTTGATTGTGGAAACCTGTGTCCTGGGAACAAGACTGAGGTTTGCTTCTGGAACCCTGTGGCCTGGGAACATGACTGAGGTTTCTTTCTGGATGCCTGTTCCCTGGGAACATGACTGAGGTTTGATTCTGGACACCTGTCTCTTGGCAGCATGACTGAGGTCTGATTTTTGAAACCTATGGCCTGGGAACATGACTGAGGTTTGATTCTGGAACCATGTGCCCTGGGAATATGACTGAAATTTGATTATGGAAACCATTGGCCTGGGAACATGACTGATGTTAGATTGTGGAATCCTGTGGCCTGGGAACATGACATTGGTTTGGATTTTGGTACCCTGTTGCCTGGGAACATGAAATCGTTTTGATTCTGGAAACCCGTGGCCTGGGAATATGACTGAGGTTTGACCGTGGTACCCTATGTCCTGGCAACAAGACTGAGGTTTGATTCTGGAAGACTGGGGCCAGAGAATATGATATCGGGTTGATTCTGGAACCCTGTGTCCGGGGAACAAGACTGAGGTTTGCTTCTGGAACCCTGTTCCCTGGGAACATGACTGAGTTTTGATTCTGCACACCTGTGTCCTGGGAACATGACTGAGGTTTGATTGTTGAAACCTGTGGCCTGCGAACATGACTGAGGTTTGATTCTGGAACATGTGTCCTGGGAATATGACTGAGGTTTGATTCTGGAAACCTGTGGCCTGGGAAAATGACTGAGGTTTCATTGTGGAAACATGTGTCCTGGAATCATGTGTGTGGTTTGATGGCGGAACACTCTGGCCTGGCAAAATGACTAAGGCTTGATTCTGGAACCCTGTGGCCTGAGAACTTGACTGAGGTTTGATTGCAGAAACCTGTGGACTGGCAACATGACTGAGGCTTGATTCTGGAACCCTGTCGCCTGGGAACATGAATGAGGTTTGATTGTGGAACCCTGTGGCCTGGGAACATGACAGATATTTGATTCTGGACACCTGTGTCCTAGGAACAAGACTGAGGTTTGATTGTTGAAACCTGTGGCCTGCGAATATGACTGAGGTTTGATTCTGTAACCATTTGTCTTGGGAATATGACTGAGGTTTGATTCTGGAAACCATTGGCCTGGGAACATGACTGATGTTAGATTGTGGAATCCTGTGGCCTTGGAACATGACATCGGTTTGGATCCTGGTACCCTGTTGCCTGGGAACATGAAATCGGTTTGATTCTGGAAACCTGTGGCCTGGGTATATGACTGAGGTTTGATGGTGGTACCCTATGGCCTGGGAACAAGAGTGAGTTTTGATTCTGGATCCCTGTGGCCTGGGAACATGACTGAGGCGTGATTCTGGAAAACTGTGGCCTGGAAACATGACATCTGTTTAGATAGTGGAATACTGTGCCCTGGGATCCTGACTGAGCCTTGGTTCTGGAACCCTGTGGACTGGGAACATGACTGAGGTTTTATTTTGGAACCCTGTAGCCTGGGAACATAACTGAGGATTGATTCTGGAACGCTATGGCCTGGGAACATGACCTCGGTGGATTCTGGAATCCTGTGGCCTGGGAACATGAGAACGGTTTGACTCTGGAACCCTGTGGCCTGGGAACATGTCTGAGGTTTGTTGGTGGAAACCTGTGGGCTGGCAACATGACTGAGGTTTGAGTCTGGAAGACTGTGTCCAGGGAACATGATATTGGGTTGATTCTGGAAACCTGTATCCTGGGAACAAGACTGAGGTTTGCTGGTGGAACCCTGTGGCCTCGGAACATGACATCGGTTGGATTTTGGAACCCTGTAGCCTGGGAACATGACTGAGGTTTGATTGTGGAACCCTGTTGCCTGGGAACATGACAGAGATTTGTTTCTGGAAGCCTGTTCCCTGAGAACATGACTGAGGTTTGATTCTGGACACCTGTGGCCTGGGAATATGTCTGAGGTTTGATTGTTGAAACCTTTGGCCTGCGAACATGACTGAGGTTTGATTCTGGATCCATGTGTCCTGGGAATATGACTGAGGTTTGATTCTGGAAACCTGTGGCCTGGGAAAATCACTTAGGATTCATTGTCGAAACATTTGGCCTGGGATCATGACTGAGGTTTGATGGTGGAAAACCCTGGCCTGGCAAAATGACTGAGGCTTGATTCTGGAACCCTATGGCCTGGGAACTTGACTGAGGTTTGATGGCAGAAACCTGTGGACTGGCAACATGACTGAGGATTGACTGTGGAACCCTGTGTCCTGGAAACATGACTGTGGTCTGGTACTTGAAAACCATGGCCTGGGAACTTGACATTGGTTTGATTCTGGAACCCTGTGTCCTAGGAACATGATTGAGGTTTGATGGAGGAACCCTGTGTGCAGGGAACATGACTGAGGCTTGATGGTGGAACCCTGTGGCCTGGCAACAGGACTGAGGTTTGATGGTGGAACCCTGTTGCCTGGCAAGATGACTTAGGTTTGATTGTGGAACACTCTGGCCTGGGAACATGACTGAGGCTTTATGGTGAAACCGTGGCATGGCAATAGGACTGAGGTTTGATTGTGGATCCCTCTGGCCTGGGAATATGACTGAGCTTTAATTGTGGAACCTGTGGGCTGTGAACATGACTGGGATATATTTTTGAAACCTGTGACTAGGGAACATGACTGAGGTTTTATTCTGGAACCCTGTGTCCTGGGAATATGACTGAGGTTTGATTACGGAAACCATTGACCTGTGAACATGACTGATGTTAGATTGTGGAATACTGTGGCCTGGGAACATGACATCGGTTTGGATTCTGGTACCCTGTTGCCTGGGAATATGAAATCGGTTTGATTCTGGAAACCTGTGGCCTGGAAATATGACTGAGGTTTGATGGTGGTACCCTATGGCCTGGCAAGATGACTTAGGTTTGATTGTGGAACACTCAGGCCTGGGAACATGACTGAGGCTTGATGGTGGAACCCTGTGTCCTGGGAACATGAGAACGGTTTGATTCTGGAAACCTGTGGCCTTTGGAATATGTCTGCGGTTTGATGGTGGAAACCTGTGGCCTGGTAAGATGACTGAGGTTTGAGTCTGGAAGACTGTGGCCAAGGAACATGATATCGGTTTGATTCTGGAACCCTGTGTCCTGGGAACAAGACTGAGGTTTGCTTCTGGACGCCTGTGGGCTGGGAACATGACATCGGTTGGATTCTGGAACCCTGTGGCCTGGGAACATGACTGAGGTTTGTTTCTGGAAGCCTGTTCCCTGGGAACATGACTGAGGTTTGATTCTGGAACCATGTGTCCTGGGAATATGACTGAGGTTTGATTCTGGAAACCATTGGCCTGGGAACATGACTGATGTTAGATTGTGGAATCCTGTGGCCTGGGAACATGACATCGGTGGATTCTGGAAGCCTGTGGCCTGGAAACATGAGAACGGTTTGATTCTTTAACCCTGTGGCCTGGGAACATGTCTGAGGTTTGATGGTGGAAACTTGTGGCCTGGCAACATGACTGACGTTTGATCCTGGAAGACTCTTGCCACGGAACATGATATCGGGTTGATTGTGGAAAACTGTGTCCTGGGAACAAGAGAACGGTTTGATTCTTTAACCCTGTGGCCTGGGAACATGTCTGAGGTTTGATGGTGGAAACTTGTGGCCTGGCAACATGACTGACGTTTGATCCTGGAAGACTCTTGCCACGGAACATGATATCGGGTTGATTGTGGAAACCTGTGTCCTGGGAACAAGACTGAGGTTTGCTTCTGGAACCCTGTGGCCTGGGAACATGACTGAGGTTTCTTTCTGGATGCCTGTTCCCTGGGAACATGACTGAGGTTTGATTCTGGACACCTGTCTCTTGGCAGCATGACTGAGGTCTGATTTTTGAAACCTATGGCCTGGGAACATGACTGAGGTTTGATTCTGGAACCATGTGCCCTGGGAATATGACTGAAATTTGATTATGGAAACCATTGGCCTGGGAACATGACTGATGTTAGATTGTGGAATCCTGTGGCCTGGGAACATGACATTGGTTTGGATTTTGGTACCCTGTTGCCTGGGAACATGAAATCGTTTTGATTCTGGAAACCCGTGGCCTGGGAATATGACTGAGGTTTGACCGTGGTACCCTATGTCCTGGCAACAAGACTGAGGTTTGATTCTGGAAGACTGTGGCCAGGGAATATGATATCGGGTTGATTCTGGAACCCTGTGTCCGGGGAACAAGACTGAGGTTTGCTTCTGGAACCCTGTTCCCTGGGAACATGACTGAGTTTTGATTCTGCACACCTGTGTCCTGGGAACATGACTGAGGTTTGATTGTTGAAACCTGTGGCCTGCGAACATGACTGAGGTTTGATTCTGGAACCATGTGTCCTGGGAATATGACTGAGGTTTGATTCTGGAAACCTGTGGCCTGGGAAAATGACTGAGGTTTCATTGTGGAAACATGTGTCCTGGAATCATGTGTGTGGTTTGATGGCGGAACACTCTGGCCTGGCAAAATGACTAAGGCTTGATTCTGGAACCCTGTGGCCTGAGAACTTGACTGAGGTTTGATAGCAGAAACCTGTGGACTGGCAACATGACTGAGGCTTGATTCTGGAACCCTGTCGCCTGGGAACATGAATGAGGTTTGATTGTGGAACCCTGTGGCCTGGGAACATGACAGATATTTGATTCTGGACACCTGTGTCCTAGGAACAAGACTGAGGTTTGATTGTTGAAACCTGTGGCCTGCGAATATGACTGAGGTTTGATTCTGTAACCATTTGTCTTGGGAATATGACTGAGGTTTGATTCTGGAAACCATTGGCCTGGGAACATGACTGATGTTAGATTGTGGAATCCTGTGGCCTTGGAACATGACATCGGTTTGGATCCTGGTACCCTGTTGCCTGGGAACATGAAATCGGTTTGATTCTGGAAACCTGTGGCCTGGGTATATGACTGAGGTTTGATGGTGGTACCCTATGGCCTGGGAAAAAGAGTGAGTTTTGATTCTGGATCCCTGTGGCCTGGGAACATGACTGAGGCGTGATTCTGGAAAACTGTGGCCTGGAAACATGACATCTGTTTAGATAGTGGAATACTGTGCCCTGGGATCCTGACTGAGCCTTGGTTCTGGAACCCTGTGGACTGGGAACATGACTGAGGTTTTATTTTGGAACCCTGTAGCCTGGGAACATAACTGAGGATTGATTCTGGAACGCTATGGCCTGGGAACATGACCTCGGTGGATTCTGGAATCCTGTGGCCTGGGAACATGAGAACGGTTTGACTCTGGAACCCTGTGGCCTGGGAACATGTCTGAGGTTTGTTGGTGGAAACCTGTGGGCTGGCAACATGACTGAGGTTTGAGTCTGGAAGACTGTGTCCAGGGAACATGATATTGGGTTGATTCTGGAAACCTGTATCCTGGGAACAAGACTGAGGTTTGCTGGTGGAACCCTGTGGCCTCGGAACATGACATCGGTTGGATTTTGGAACCCTGTAGCCTGGGAACATGACTGAGGTTTGATTGTGGAACCCTGTTGCCTGGGAACATGACAGAGATTTGTTTCTGGAAGCCTGTTCCCTGAGAACATGACTGAGGTTTGATTCTGGACACCTGTGGCCTGGGAATATGTCTGAGGTTTGATTGTTGAAACCTTTGGCCTGCGAACATGACTGAGGTTTGATTCTGGATCCATGTGTCCTGGGAATATGACTGAGGTTTGATTCTGGAAACCTGTGGCCTGGGAAAATCACTTAGGATTCATTGTCGAAACATTTGGCCTGGGATCATGACTGAGGTTTGATGGTGGAAAACCCTGGCCTGGCAAAATGACTGAGGCTTGATTCTGGAACCCTATGGCCTGGGAACTTGACTGAGGTTTGATGGCAGAAACCTGTGGACTGGCAACATGACTGAGGATTGACTGTGGAACCCTGTGTCCTGGAAACATGACTGTGGTCTGGTACTTGAAAACCATGGCCTGGGAACTTGACATTGGTTTGATTCTGGAACCCTGTGTCCTAGGAACATGATTGAGGTTTGATGGAGGAACCCTGTGTGCAGGGAACATGACTGAGGCTTGATGGTGGAACCCTGTGGCCTGGCAACAGGACTGAGGTTTGATGGTGGAACCCTGTTGCCTGGCAAGATGACTTAGGTTTGATTGTGGAACACTCTGGCCTGGGAACATGACTGAGGCTTTATGGTGAAACCGTGGCATGGCAATAGGACTGAGGTTTGATTGTGGATCCCTCTGGCCTGGGAATATGACTGAGCTTTAATTGTGGAACCTGTGGGCTGTGAACATGACTGGGATATATTTTTGAAACCTGTGACTAGGGAACATGACTGAGGTTTTATTCTGGAACCCTGTGTCCTGGGAATATGACTGAGGTTTGATTACGGAAACCATTGACCTGTGAACATGACTGATGTTAGATTGTGGAATACTGTGGCCTGGGAACATGACATCGGTTTGGATTCTGGTACCCTGTTGCCTGGGAATATGAAATCGGTTTGATTCTGGAAACCTGTGGCCTGGAAATATGACTGAGGTTTGATGGTGGTACCCTATGGCCTGGCAAGATGACTTAGGTTTGATTGTGGAACACTCAGGCCTGGGAACATGACTGAGGCTTGATGGTGGAACCCTGTGTCCTGGGAACATGAGAACGGTTTGATTCTGGAAACCTGTGGCCTTTGGAACATGTCTGCGGTTTGATGGTGGAAACCTGTGGCCTGGTAACATGACTGAGGTTTGAGTCTGGAAGACTGTGGCCAAGGAACATGATATCGGTTTGATTCTGGAACCCTGTGTCCTGGGAACAAGACTGAGGTTTGCTTCTGGACGCCTGTGGGCTGGGAACATGACATCGGTTGGATTCTGGAACCCTGTGGCCTGGGAACATGACTGAGGTTTGTTTCTGGAAGCCTGTTCCCTGGGAACATGACTGAGGTTTGATTCTGGAACCATGTGTCCTGGGAATATGACTGAGGTTTGATTCTGGAAACCATTGGCCTGGGAATATGACGGATGTTAGATTGTGGAATCCTGTGGCCTGGGAACATGACATCGGTGGATTCTGGAACCCTGTGGCCTGGAAACATGAGAACGGTTTGATTCTTTAACCCTGTAGCCTGGGAACATGTCTGAGGTTTGAGGGTGGAAACTTGTGGCCTGGCAACATGACTGACGTTTGATCCTGGAAGACTCTTGCCACGGAACATGATATCGGGTTGATTGTGGAAACCTGTGTCCTGGGAACAAGACTGAGGTTTGCTTCTGGAACCCTGTGGCCTGGGAACATGACTGAGGTTTCTTTCTGGATGCCTGTTCCCTGGGAACATGACTGAGGTTTGATTCTGGACACCTGTCTCTTGGCAGCATGACTGAGGTCTGATTTTTGAAACCTATGGCCTGGGAACATGACTGAGGTTTGATTCTGGAACCATGTGCCCTGGGAATATGACTGAAATTTGATTATGGAAACCATTGGCCTGGGAACATGACTGATGTTAGATTGTGGAATCCTGTGGCCTGGGAACATGACATTGGTTTGGATTTTGGTACCCTGTTGCCTGGGAACATGAAATCGTTTTGATTCTGGAAACCCGTGGCCTGGGAATATGACTGAGGTTTGACCGTGGTACCCTATGTCCTGGCAACAAGACTGAGGTTTGATTCTGGAAGACTGTGGCCAGGGAATATGATATCGGGTTGATTCTGGAACCCTGTGTCCGGGGAACAAGACTGAGGTTTGCTTCTGGAACCCTGTTCCCTGGGAACATGACTGAGTTTTGATTCTGCACACCTGTGTCCTGGGAACATGACTGAGGTTTGATTGTTGAAACCTGTGGCCTGCGAACATGACTGAGGTTTGATTCTGGAACATGTGTCCTGGGAATATGACTGAGGTTTGATTCTGGAAACCTGTGGCCTGGGAAAATGACTGAGGTTTCATTGTGGAAACATGTGTCCTGGAATCATGTGTGTGGTTTGATGGCGGAACACTCTGGCCTGGCAAAATGACTAAGGCTTGATTCTGGAACCCTGTGGCCTGAGAACTTGACTGAGGTTTGATTGCAGAAACCTGTGGACTGGCAACATGACTGAGGCTTGATTCTGGAACCCTGTCGCCTTGGAACATGAATGAGGTTTGATTGTGGAACCCTGTGGCCTGGGAACATGACAGATATTTGATTCTGGACACCTGTGTCCTAGGAACAAGACTGAGGTTTGATTGTTGAAACCTGTGGCCTGCGAATATGACTGAGGTTTGATTCTGGAACCATGTGTCTTGGGAATATGACTGAGGTTTGATTCTGGAAACCATTGGCCTGGGAACATGACTGATGTTAGGTTGTGGAATCCTGTGGCCTTGGAACATGACATCGGTTTGGATCCTGGTACCCTGTTGCCTGGGAACATGAAATCGGTTTGATTCTGGAAACCTGTGGCCTGGGTATATGACTGAGGTTTGATGGTGGTACCCTATGGCCTGGGAACAAGAGTGAGTTTTGATTCTGGATCCCTGTGGCCTGGGAACATGACTGAGGCGTGATTCTGGAAAACTGTGGCCTGGAAACATGACATCTGTTTAGATAGTGGAATACTGTGCCCTGGGATCCTGACTGAGCCTTGGTTCTGGAACCCTGTGGACTGGGAACATGACTGAGGTTTTATTTTGGAACCCTGTAGCCTGGGAACATAACTGAGGATTGATTCTGGAACGCTATGGCCTGGGAACATGACCTCGGTGGATTCTGGAATCCTGTGGCCTGGGAACATGAGAACGGTTTGACTCTGGAACCCTGTGGCCTGGGAACATGTCTGAGGTTTGTTGGTGGAAACCTGTGGGCTGGCAACATGACTGAGGTTTGAGTCTGGAAGACTGTGGCCAGGGAACATGATATTGGGTTGATTCTGGAAACCTGTATCCTGGGAACAAGACTGAGGTTTGCTGGTGGAACCCTGTGGCCTCGGAACATGACATCGGTTGGATTTTGGAACCCTGTAGCCTGGGAACATGACTGAGGTTTGATTGTGGAACCCTGTTGCCTGGGAATATGACAGAGATTTGTTTCTGGAAGCCTGTTCCCTGAGAACATGACTGAGGTTTGATTCTGGACACCTGTGGCCTGGGAATATGTCTGAGGTTTGATTGTTGAAACCTTTGGCCTGCGAACATGACTGAGGTTTGATTCTGGATCCATGTGTCCTGGGAATATGACTGAGGTTTGATTCTGGAAACCTGTGGCCTGGGAAAATCACTTAGGATTCATTGTCGAAACATTTGGCCTGGGATCATGACTGAGGTTTGATGGTGGAAAACCCTGGCCTGGCAAAATGACTGAGGCTTGATTCTGGAACCCTATGGCCTGGGAACATGACTGAGGTTTGATGGCAGAAACCTGTGGACTGGCAACATGACTGAGGATTGACTGTGGAACCCTGTGTCCTGGAAACATGACTGTGGTCTGGTACTTGAAAACCATGGCCTGGGAACTTGACATTGGTTTGATTCTGGAACCCTGTGTCCTAGGAACATGATTGAGGTTTGATGGAGGAACCCTGTGTGCAGGGAACATGACTGAGGCTTGATGGTGGAACCCTGTGGCCTGGCAACAGGACTGAGGTTTGATGGTGGAACCCTGTTGCCTGGCAAGATGACTTAGGTTTGATTGTGGAACACTCTGGCCTGGGAACATGACTGAGGCTTTATGGTGAAACCGTGGCATGGCAATAGGACTGAGGTTTGATTGTGGATCCCTCTGGCCTGGGAATATGACTGAGCTTTAATTGTGGAACCTGTGGGCTGTGAACATGACTGGGATATATTTTTGAAACCTGTGTCTAGGGAACATGACTGAGGTTTTATTCTGGAACCCTGTGTCCTGGGAATATGACTGAGGTTTGATTATGGAAACCATTGACCTGTGAACATGACTGATGTTAGATTGTGGAAAACTGTGGCCTGGGAACATGACATCGGTTTGGATTCTGGTACCCTGTTGCCTGGGAATATGAAATCGGTTTGATTCTGGAAACCTGTGGCCTGGAAATATGACTGAGGTTTGATGGTGGTACCCTATGGCCTGAAAAGATGACTTAGGTTTGATTGTGGAACACTCAGGACTGGGAACATGACTGAGGCTTGATGGTGGAACCCTGTGTCCTGGGAACATGAGAACGGTTTGATTCTGGAAACCTGTGGCCTTTGGAACATGTCTGCGTTTGATGGTGGAAACCTGTGGCCTGGTAACATGACTGAGGTTTGATTCTGGAAGACTGTGGCCAAGGAACATGATATCGGTTTGATTCTGGAACCCTGTGTCCTGGGAACAAGACTGAGGTTTGCTTCTGGACGCCTGTGGGCTGGGAACATGACATCGGTTGGATTCTGGAACCCTGTGGCCTGGGAACATGACTGAGGTTTGTTTCTGGAAGCCTGTTCCCTGGGAACATGACTGAGGTTTGATTCTGGAACCATGTTGCCTGGGAATATGACTGAGGTTTGATTCTGGAAACCATTGGCCTGGGAACATGACTGATGTTAGATTGTGGAATCCTGTGGCCTGGGAACATGACATCGGTGGATTCTGGAACCCTGTGGCCTGGAAACATGAGAACGGTTTGATTCTTTAACCCTGTGGCCTGGGAACATGTCTGAGGTTTGAGGGTGGAAACTTGTGGCCTGGCAACATGACTGACGTTTGATCCTGGAAGACTCTTGCCACGGAACATGATATCGGGTTGATTGTGGAAACCTGTGTCCTGGGAACAAGACTGAGGTTTGCTTCTGGAGCCCTTTGGCCTGGGAACATGACTGAGGTTTCTTTCTGGATGCCTGTTCCCTGGGAACATGACTGAGGTTTGATTCTGGACACCTGTCTCTTGGGAACATGACTGAGGTCTGATTTTTGAAACCTATGGCCTGGGAACATGACTGAGGTTTGATTCTGGAACCATGTGTCCTGGGAATATGACTGAGGTTTGATTCTGGAAACCTGTGGCCTGGGAAAATCACTTAGGATTCATTGTCGAAACATTTGGCCTGGGATCATGACTGAGGTTTGATGGTGGAAAACCCTGGCCTGGCAAAATGACTGAGGCTTGATTCTGGAACCCTATGGCCTGGGAACATGACTGAGGTTTGATGGCAGAAACCTGTGGACTGGCAACATGACTGAGGATTGACTGTGGAACCCTGTGTCCTGGAAACATGACTGTGGTCTGGTACTTGAAAACCATGGCCTGGGAACTTGACATTGGTTTGATTCTGGAACCCTGTGTCCTAGGAACATGATTGAGGTTTGATGGAGGAACCCTGTGTGCAGGGAACATGACTGAGGCTTGATGGTGGAACCCTGTGGCCTGGCAACAGGACTGAGGTTTGATGGTGGAACCCTGTTGCCTGGCAAGATGACTTAGGTTTGATTGTGGAACACTCTGGCCTGGGAACATGACTGAGGCTTTATGGTGAAACCGTGGCATGGCAATAGGACTGAGGTTTGATTGTGGATCCCTCTGGCCTGGGAATATGACTGAGCTTTAATTGTGGAACCTGTGGGCTGTGAACATGACTGGGATATATTTTTGAAACCTGTGACTAGGGAACATGACTGAGGTTTTATTCTGGAACCCTGTGTCCTGGGAATATGACTGAGGTTTGATTACGGAAACCATTGACCTGTGAACATGACTGATGTTAGATTGTGGAATACTGTGGCCTGGGAACATGACATCGGTTTGGATTCTGGTACCCTGTTGCCTGGGAATATGAAATCGGTTTGATTCTGGAAACCTGTGGCCTGGAAATATGACTGAGGTTTGATGGTGGTACCCTATGGCCTGGCAAGATGACTTAGGTTTGATTGTGGAACACTCAGGCCTGGGAACATGACTGAGGCTTGATGGTGGAACCCTGTGTCCTGCGAACATGAGAACGGTTTGATTCTGGAAACCTGTGGCCTTTGGAACATGTCTGCGGTTTGATGGTGGAAACCTGTGGCCTGGTAAGATGACTGAGGTTTGAGTCTGGAAGACTGTGGCCAAGGAACATGATATCGGTTTGATTCTGGAACCCTGTGTCCTGGGAACAAGACTGAGGTTTGCTTCTGGACGCCTGTGGGCTGGGAACATGACATCGGTTGGATTCTGGAACCCTGTGGCCTGGGAACATGACTGAGGTTTGTTTCTGGAAGTCTGTTCCCTGGGAACATGACTGAGGTTTGATTCTGGAACCATGTGTCCTGGGAATATGACTGAGGTTTGATTCTGGAAACCATTGGCCTGGGAACATGACTGATGTTAGATTGTGGAATCCTGTGGCCTGGGAACATGACATCGGTGGATTCTGGAACCCTGTGGCCTGGAAACATGAGAACGGTTTGATTCTTTAAGCCTGTGGCCTGGGAACATGTCTGAGGTTTGATGGTGGAAACTTGTGGCCTGGCAACATGACTGACGTTTGATCCTGGAAGACTCTTGCCACGGAACATGATATCGGGTTGATTGTGGAAACCTGTGTCCTGGGAACAAGACTGAGGTTTGCTTCTGGAACCCTGTGGCCTGGGAACATGACTGAGGTTTCTTTCTGGATGCCTGTTCCCTGGGAACATGACTGAGGTTTGATTCTGGACACCTGTCTCTTGGCAGCATGACTGAGGTCTGATTTTTGAAACCTATGGCCTGGGAACATGACTGAGGTTTGATTCTGGAACCATGTGCCCTGGGAATATGACTGAAATTTGATTATGGAAACCATTGGCCTGGGAACATGACTGATGTTAGATTGTGGAATCCTGTGGCCTGGGAACATGACATTGGTTTGGATTTTGGTACCCTGTTGCCTGGGAACATGAAATCGTTTTGATTCTGGAAACCCGTGGCCTGGGAATATGACTGAGGTTTGACCGTGGTACCCTATGTCCTGGCAACAAGACTGAGGTTTGATTCTGGAAGACTGTGGCCAGGGAATATGATATCGGGTTGATTCTGGAACCCTGTGTCCGGGGAACAAGACTGAGGTTTGCTTCTGGAACCCTGTTCCCTGGGAACATGACTGAGTTTTGATTCTGCACACCTGTGTCCTGGGAACATGACTGAGGTTTGATTGTTGAAACCTGTGGCCTGCGAACATGACTGAGGTTTGATTCTGGAACCATGTGTCCTGGGAATATGACTGAGGTTTGATTCTGGAAACCTGTGGCCTGGGAAAATGACTGAGGTTTCATTGTGGAAACATGTGTCCTGGAATCATGTGTGTGGTTTGGTGGCGGAACACTCTGGCCTGGCAAAATGACTAAGGCTTCATTCTGGAACCCTGTGGCCTGAGAACTTGACTGAGGTTTGATTGCAGAAACCTGTGGACTGGCAACATGACTGAGGCTTGAATCTGGAACCCTGTCGCCTGGGAACATGAATGAGGTTTGATTGTGGAACCCTGTGGCCTGGGAACATGACAGAGATTTGATTCTGGACACCTGTGTCCTAGGAAAAAGACTGAGGTTTGATTGTGGAACCCTGTGGCCTGGGAACATGACAGAGATTTGATTCTGGACACCTGTGTCCTAGGAACAAGACTGAGGTTTGATTGTTGAAACCTGTGGCCTGCGAATATGACTGAGGTTTGATTCTGGAACCATGTGTCTTGGGAATATGACTGAGGTTTGATTCTGGAAACCATTGGCCTGGGAACATGACTGATGTTAGATTGTGGAATCCTGTGGCCTTGGAACATGACATCGGTTTGGATCCTGGTACCCTGTTGCCTGGGAACATGAAATCGGTTTGATTTTGGAAACCTGTGGCCTTGGTATATGACTGAGGTTTGATGGTGGTACCCTATGGCCTGGCAACAAGAGTGAGTTTTGATTCTGGATCCCTGTGGCCTGGGAACATGACTGAGGCGTGATTCTGGAAAACTGTGGCCTGGAAACATGACATCTGTTTAGATAGTGGAATACTGTGCCCTGGGATCCTGACTGAGCCTTGGTTCTGGAACCCTGTGGACTGGGAACATGACTGAGGTTTTATTTTGGAACCCTGTAGCCTGGGAACATAACTGAGGATTGATTCTGGAACGCTATGGCCTGGGAACATGACCTCGGTGGATTCTGGAATCCTGTGGCCTGGGAACATGAGAACGGTTTGACTCTGGAACCCTGTGGCCTGCGAACATGTCTGAGGTTTGATGGTGGAAACCTGTGGGCTGGCAACATGACTGAGGTTTGAGTCTGGAAGACTGTGGCCAGGGAACATGATATTGGGTTGATTCTGGAAACCTTTATCCTGGGAACAAGACTGAGGTTTGCTTGTGGAACTCTGTGGCCTCGGAACATGACATCGGTTGGATTTTGGAACCCTGTAACGTGGGAACATGACTGAGGTTTGATTGTGGAACCCTGTTGCCTGGGAATATGACAGAGATTTGTTTCTGGAAGCCTGTTCCCTGAGAACATGACTGAGGTTTGATTCTGGACACCTGTGGCCTGGGAATATGTCTGAGGTTTGATTGTTGAAACCTTTGGCCTGCGAACATGACTGAGGTTTGATTCTGGATCCATGTGTCCTGGGAATATGACTGAGGTTTGATTCTGGAAACCTGTGGCCTGGGAAAATCACTTAGGATTCATTGTCGAAACATTTGGCCTGGGATCATGACTGAGGTTTGATGGTGGAAAACCCTGGCCTGGCAAAATGACTGAGGCTTGATTCTGGAACCCTATGGCCTGGGAACTTGACTGAGGTTTGATGGCAGAAACCTGTGGACTGGCAACATGACTGAGGATTGACTGTGGAACCCTGTGTCCTGGAAACATGACTGTGGTCTGGTACTTGAAAACCATGGCCTGGGAACTTGACATTGGTTTGATTCTGGAACCCTGTGTCCTAGGAACATGATTGAGGTTTGATGGAGGAACCCTGTGTGCAGGGAACATGACTGAGGCTTGATGGTGGAACCCTGTGGCCTGGCAACAGGACTGAGGTTTGATGGTGGAACCCTGTTGCCTGGCAAGATGACTTAGGTTTGATTGTGGAACACTCTGGCCTGGGAACATGACTGAGGCTTTATGGTGAAACCGTGGCATGGCAATAGGACTGAGGTTTGATTGTGGATCCCTCTGGCCTGGGAATATGACTGAGCTTTAATTGTGGAACCTGTGGGCTGTGAACATGACTGGGATATATTTTTGAAACCTGTGTCTAGGGAACATGACTGAGGTTTTATTCTGGAACCCTGTGTCCTGGGAATATGACTGAGGTTTGATTATGGAAACCATTGACCTGTGAACATGACTGATGTTAGATTGTGGAAAACTGTGGCCTGGGAACATGACATCGGTTTGGATTCTGGTACCCTGTTGCCTGGGAATATGAAATCGGTTTGATTCTGGAAACCTGTGGCCTGGAAATATGACTGAGGTTTGATGGTGGTACCCTATGGCCTGAAAAGATGACTTAGGTTTGATTGTGGAACACTCAGGACTGGGAACATGACTGAGGCTTGATGGTGGAACCCTGTGTCCTGGGAACATGAGAACGGTTTGATTCTGGAAACCTGTGGCCTTTGGAACATGTCTGCGTTTGATGGTGGAAACCTGTGGCCTGGTAACATGACTGAGGTTTGATTCTGGAAGACTGTGGCCAAGGAACATGATATCGGTTTGATTCTGGAACCCTGTGTCCTGGGAACAAGACTGAGGTTTGCTTCTGGACGCCTGTGGGCTGGGAACATGACATCGGTTGGATTCTGGAACCCTGTGGCCTGGGAACATGACTGAGGTTTGTTTCTGGAAGCCTGTTCCCTGGGAACATGACTGAGGTTTGATTCTGGAACCATGTTGCCTGGGAATATGACTGAGGTTTGATTCTGGAAACCATTGGCCTGGGAACATGACTGATGTTAGATTGTGGAATCCTGTGGCCTGGGAACATGACATCGGTGGATTCTGGAACCCTGTGGCCTGGAAACATGAGAACGGTTTGATTCTTTAACCCTGTGGCCTGGGAACATGTCTGAGGTTTGAGGGTGGAAACTTGTGGCCTGGCAACATGACTGACGTTTGATCCTGGAAGACTCTTGCCACGGAACATGATATCGGGTTGATTGTGGAAACCTGTGTCCTGGGAACAAGACTGAGGTTTGCTTCTGGAGCCCTTTGGCCTGGGAACATGACTGAGGTTTCTTTCTGGATGCCTGTTCCCTGGGAACATGACTGAGGTTTGATTCTGGACACCTGTCTCTTGGGAACATGACTGAGGTCTGATTTTTGAAACCTATGGCCTGGGAACATGACTGAGGTTTGATTCTGGAACCATGTGTCCTGGGAATATGACTGAGGTTTGATTCTGGAAACCTGTGGCCTGGGAAAATCACTTAGGATTCATTGTCGAAACATTTGGCCTGGGATCATGACTGAGGTTTGATGGTGGAAAACCCTGGCCTGGCAAAATGACTGAGGCTTGATTCTGGAACCCTATGGCCTGGGAACATGACTGAGGTTTGATGGCAGAAACCTGTGGACTGGCAACATGACTGAGGATTGACTGTGGAACCCTGTGTCCTGGAAACATGACTGTGGTCTGGTACTTGAAAACCATGGCCTGGGAACTTGACATTGGTTTGATTCTGGAACCCTGTGTCCTAGGAACATGATTGAGGTTTGATGGAGGAACCCTGTGTGCAGGGAACATGACTGAGGCTTGATGGTGGAACCCTGTGGCCTGGCAACAGGACTGAGGTTTGATGGTGGAACCCTGTTGCCTGGCAAGATGACTTAGGTTTGATTGTGGAACACTCTGGCCTGGGAACATGACTGAGGCTTTATGGTGAAACCGTGGCATGGCAATAGGACTGAGGTTTGATTGTGGATCCCTCTGGCCTGGGAATATGACTGAGCTTTAATTGTGGAACCTGTGGGCTGTGAACATGACTGGGATATATTTTTGAAACCTGTGACTAGGGAACATGACTGAGGTTTTATTCTGGAACCCTGTGTCCTGGGAATATGACTGAGGTTTGATTACGGAAACCATTGACCTGTGAACATGACTGATGTTAGATTGTGGAATACTGTGGCCTGGGAACATGACATCGGTTTGGATTCTGGTACCCTGTTGCCTGGGAATATGAAATCGGTTTGATTCTGGAAACCTGTGGCCTGGAAATATGACTGAGGTTTGATGGTGGTACCCTATGGCCTGGCAAGATGACTTAGGTTTGATTGTGGAACACTCAGGCCTGGGAACATGACTGAGGCTTGATGGTGGAACCCTGTGTCCTGCGAACATGAGAACGGTTTGATTCTGGAAACCTGTGGCCTTTGGAACATGTCTGCGGTTTGATGGTGGAAACCTGTGGCCTGGTAAGATGACTGAGGTTTGAGTCTGGAAGACTGTGGCCAAGGAACATGATATCGGTTTGATTCTGGAACCCTGTGTCCTGGGAACAAGACTGAGGTTTGCTTCTGGACGCCTGTGGGCTGGGAACATGACATCGGTTGGATTCTGGAACCCTGTGGCCTGGGAACATGACTGAGGTTTGTTTCTGGAAGCCTGTTCCCTGGGAACATGACTGAGGTTTGATTCTGGAACCATGTTGCCTGGGAATATGACTGAGGTTTGATTCTGGAAACCATTGGCCTGGGAACATGACTGATGTTAGATTGTGGAATCCTGTGGCCTGGGAACATGACATCGGTGGATTCTGGAACCCTGTGGCCTGGAAACATGAGAACGGTTTGATTCTTTAACCCTGTGGCCTGGGAACATGTCTGAGGTTTGAGGGTGGAAACTTGTGGCCTGGCAACATGACTGACGTTTGATCCTGGAAGACTCTTGCCACGGAACATGATATCGGGTTGATTGTGGAAACCTGTGTCCTGGGAACAAGACTGAGGTTTGCTTCTGGAGCCCTTTGGCCTGGGAACATGACTGAGGTTTCTTTCTGGATGCCTGTTCCCTGGGAACATGACTGAGGTTTGATTCTGGACACCTGTCTCTTGGGAACATGACTGAGGTCTGATTTTTGAAACCTATGGCCTGGGAACATGACTGAGGTTTGATTCTGGAACCATGTGCCCTGGGAATATGACTGAAATTTGATTATGGAAACCATTGGCCTGGGAACATGACTGATGTTAGATTGTGGAATCCTGTGGCCTGGGAACATGACATCGGTTTGGATTTTGGTACCCTGTTGCCTGGGAACATGAAATCATTTTGATTCTGGAAACCCGTGGCCTGGGAATATGACTGAGGTTTGACCGTGGTACCCTATGTCCTGGCAACAAGACTGAGGTTTGATTCTGGAAGACTGTGGCCAGGGAATATGATATCGGGTTGATTCTGGAACCCTGTGTCCGGGGAACAAGACTGAGGTTTGCTTCTGGAACCCTGTTCCCTGGGAACATGACTGAGTTTTGATTCTGCACACCTGTGTCCTGGGAACATGACTGAGGTTTGATTGTTGAAACCTGTGGCCTGCGAACATGACTGAGGTTTGATTCTGGAACCATGTGTCCTGGGAATATGACTGAGGTTTGATTCTGGAAACCTGTGGCCTGGGAAAATGACTGAGGTTTCATTGTGGAAACATGTGTCCTGGAATCATGTGTGTGGTTTGATGGCGGAACACTCTGGCCTGGCAAAATGACTAAGGCTTGATTCTGGAACCCTGTGGCCTGAGAACTTGACTGAGGTTTGATTGCAGAAACCTGTGGACTGGCAACATGACTGAGGCTTGATTCTGGAACCCTGTCGCCTGGGAACATGAATGAGGTTTGATTGTGGAACCCTGTGGCCTGGGAACATGACAGAGATTTCATTCTGGACACCTGTGTCCTAGGAACAAGACTGAGGTTTGATTGTTGAAACCTGTGGCCTGTGAATATGACTGAGGTTTGATTCTGGAACCATGTGTCTTGGGAATATGACTGAGGTTTGATTCTGGAAACCATTGGCCTGGGAACATGACTGATGTTTGATTGTGGAATCCTGTTGCCTGGGAACATGAAATCGGTTTGATTCTGGAAACCTGTGGCCTGGGTATATGACTGAGGTTTGATGGTGGTACCCTATGGCCTGGCAACAAGAGTGAGTTTTGATTCTGGATCCCTGTGGCCTGGGAACATGACTGAGGAGTGATTCTGGAAAACTGTGGCCTGGAAACATGACATCTGTTTAGATAGTGGAATACTGTGCCCTGGGATCCTGACTGAGCCTTGGTTCTGGAACCCTGTGGACTGGGAACATGACTGAGGTTTTATTTTGCAACCCTGTAGCCTGGGCACATAACTGAGGATTGATTCTGGAACGCTATGGCCTGGGAACATGACCTCGGTGGATTCTGCAACCCTGTGTCCTGGGAACATGAGAACGGTTTGATTCTTTAACCCTGTGGCCTTTGGAACATGTCTGCGGTTTGATTGTGAAACCTATGGCCTTGTAACATGACTGAGGTTTGATTCTGGAAGACTGTTGCCAGGGAACATGATATCGGGTTGATTCTGGAAACCTGTGTCATGGGAACAAGACTGAGGTTTGCTTCTGGAAACTTGTGGAGTGGGAACATGACATCTGTTGGATACTGGACCCCTCTGGCCTGGGAACATGACTGAGGTTTGTTTCTGGAAGCCTGTTCCCTGGGAACATGACTGAGGTTTGATTCTGCACACCTGGGTCCTGGGAACATGACTTAGGTTTGATTGTTGAAACCTGTGGCCTTCGAACATGACTGAGGTTTGATTCTGGAACCATATGTCCTGGGAATATGACTGAGGTTTGATTCTGGAAACCTGTGGCCTGGGAAAATGACTGAGGTTTCATTGTGGAAACATGTGGCCTGGGATCATGACTGAGGTTTGATGGCAGAACACTCTGGCCTGGCAAAATGACTGAGGCTTGATTCTGGAACCCTGTGGCCAGGGAACTTGACTGAGGTTTGACGGCAGAAACCTGTGGACTGGCAACATGACTGAGGTTTGATGGTGGTACCCCATGGCCTGGCAACATGCCTGAGGTTTGGTTCTGCATCCCTGTTGCCTGGGAACATAACTGAGGTTTGATTGTGGAAACCTCTGGCCTTTGAACATGACTGTGGTTTGAATCTGGAAACCTGTGGCCTGTGAACATGACATCTGTTGGATTCTGGAAGCCTGTGGCCTGGGAACATGACTGAGGTTTGATTGTGGAGCCCTGTGGCCTGGGAACATGACTTCGCTTGGATTCTGGAACCCTGTTGCCTGGGAACATGACAGAGATTTATTTCTGGAAGCCTGTTCCCTGGAAACATGACTGAGGTTTGATTCTGGACACCTGTGGCCTGGCAAAATGACTGAGGTTTGCTTCTGGAACCCTGTGCCCTGGGAACATGACATCGATTGTATTCTGGGACCCTGTGGCCTGGGAACATGGGTGAGGTTTGATTGTGGAACCCTGTGCCCTGGAAACATGACTGTGGCCTGGTACTGGAAAACCATGGCCTGGGAACTTGACATTGGTTTGATTCTGGAACCCTGTGTCCTGGGAACATGATTGAGGTTTGATGGAAGAACCCTGTGGCCTGGGAACATGACTGAGGTTTGATGGAGGAACCCTGTGGCCTGGCAATATGACTGAGGCTTGAATCTGGAACCCTGTGACCTGGGAACTTGAATGTGGTTTAATCGCACAAACCTGTGGACTGGCAACATGAATGAGGTTTGATGGTGGAACCCTGTGCACTGGGAACATGACTTAGGCCTGATACTGGAACCCCGTGGCGTGGGAACATGCCATTGGTTTGATTCTGGAACCCTGTTTCCTGGGAACATGACTGAGGTTTGATGGTTGAACCCTGTGGCCTGGCAACATGATTGAGGTTTGATTGTGGAACCCTCAGGTTTGGGAACATGACTGAGGCTTGATGGTGGAACCCTGTGGCCTGGGAAGATGACTGAGGTTTGATGGTGGAACCCTGTTGCCTGGCAAGATGACATAGGTTTGATTGTGGAACACTCTGGCCTGGGAACATGACTGAGGCTTGATGGTGGAACCGTGGCCTGGCAATAGGACTGAGGTTTGATTGTGGAACCCTCTGGCCTGGGAATATGACTGAGGTTTAATTGTGGAAACCTGTGAGCTGGGAACATGACTGGGATTTTATATTTGAAACCTGTGTCCAGGGAACATGTCTGATTTTTTATTCTGGAACCCTGTGTCCTGGGAACACGACTGAAGATTGATTCTGGAACCATGTGGCCTGGGCACTTGCCTGAGGTTTGATGGCAGAAACCTGTGGATTGGCAACATGAATGAGGGTTGATTGTTGAACCCTGTACCCTGGAAACATGACTGTGGCCTGGTACTGGAAACCCATGGTCTGGGAACTTAACATTGGTTTGATTCTGGAACCCTGTGTCCTGGGAACATGATTGAGGTTTGATGGAGGAACCCTGTGGCCTGGGAACGTGACTGAGGTTTGATGGTGGTATCCTGTGGCCTGGCAACATGACTGAGGCTTGATGGTGGAACCCTGTTCAGTGGGAACATGACTGAGCCTGAGAGTGGAAACCCGTGGTGTGGGAACATGTCATTGGTTTGATTCTGGAATCGGTTTTCCTGGGAATATGACTGAGGTTTGATGGTTGAACCCTGTGGCCTGGCAACATGATTGAGGTTTCACTGTGGAAACCTCAGGCTTGGGAACATGAGTGAGGCTTGATCGTGGAACCCTGTGGCCTGGCAACATGACTGAGGTTTGTTTCTTAAAGCCTGTTCCCTGAGAAAATGACTTAGGTTTGATTCTGGTTACCTGTGTCCTGGGAATATGACTGAGGTTTGATTGTAGAAACCTGGGCCTGCTAACATGACTGAGGTTTGATTCTTGAACCCTGTTTCCTGGGAACATGATTGAGGTTTGATGGTTGAACCCTGTGGCCTGGCAACATGACTGAGGTTTGATGGTGGAACCCTGTGGCCTGGCAAGATGACTTAAGTTTGATTCTGGAACACTCTGGCCTGGGAACATGACTGAGGCTTGATGGTGGAACCGTGACCTGGCAATAGGACTGAGGCTTGATTGTGGAACCCTCTGGCCGGGGAATATGACTGAGGTTTCATTGTGGAACCCTGTTGCCTGGGAACATGACAGAGATTTGTTTCTGGAAGCCTGTTCCCTGAGAACATGACTGAGGTTTGATTCTGGACACCTGTGGCCTGGGAATATGTCTGAGGTTTGATTGTTGAAACCTTTGGCCTGCGAACATGACTGAGGTTTGATTCTGGATCCATGTGTCCTGGGAATATGACTGAGGTTTGATTCTGGAAACCTGTGGCCTGGGAAAATCACTTAGGATTCATTGTCGAAACATTTGGCCTGGGATCATGACTGAGGTTTGATGGTGGAAAACCCTGGCCTGGCAAAATGACTGAGGCTTGATTCTGGAACCCTATGGCCTGGGAACTTGACTGAGGTTTGATGGCAGAAACCTGTGGACTGGCAACATGACTGAGGATTGACTGTGGAACCCTGTGTCCTGGAAACATGACTGTGGTCTGGTACTTGAAAACCATGGCCTGGGAACTTGACATTGGTTTGATTCTGGAACCCTGTGTCCTAGGAACATGATTGAGGTTTGATGGAGGAACCCTGTGTGCAGGGAACATGACTGAGGCTTGATGGTGGAACCCTGTGGCCTGGCAACAGGACTGAGGTTTGATGGTGGAACCCTGTTGCCTGGCAAGATGACTTAGGTTTGATTGTGGAACACTCTGGACTGGGAACATGACTGAGGCTTTATGGTGAAACCGTGGCATGGCAATAGGACTGAGGTTTGATTGTGGATCCCTCTGGCCTGGGAATATGACTGAGCTTTAATTGTGGAACCTGTGGGCTGTGAACATGACTGGGATATATTTTTGAAACCTGTGTCTAGGGAACATGACTGAGGTTTTATTCTGGAACCCTGTGTCCTGGGAATATGACTGAGGTTTGATTATGGAAACCATTGACCTGTGAACATGACTGATGTTAGATTGTGGAATACTGTGGCCTGGGAACATGACATCGGTTTGGATTCTGGTACCCTGTTGCCTGGGAATATGAAATCGGTTTGATTCTGGAAACCTGTGGCCTGGAAATATGACTGAGGTTTGATGGTGGTACCCTATGGCCTGGCAAGATGACTTAGGTTTGATTGTGGAACACTCAGGCCTGGGAACATGACTGAGGCTTGATGGTGGAACCCTGTGTCCTGGGAACATGAGAACGGTTTGATTCTGCAAACCTGTGGCCTTTGGAACATGTCTGCGTTTGATGGTGGAAACCTGTGGCCTGGTAACATGACTGAGGTTTGATTCTGGAAGACTGTGGCCAAGGAACATGATATCGGTTTGATTCTGGAACCCTGTGTCCTGGGAACAAGACTGAGGTTTGCTTCTGGACGCCTGTGGGCTGGGAACATGACATCGGTTGGATTCTGGAACCCTGTGGCCTGGGAACATGACTGAGGTTTGTTTCTGGAAGCCTGTTCCCTGGGAACATGACTGAGGTTTGATTCTGGAACCATGTTGCCTGGGAATATGACTGAGGTTTGATTCTGGAAACCATTGGCCTGGGAACATGACTGATGTTAGATTGTGGAATCCTGTGGCCTGGGAACATGACATCGGTGGATTCTGGAACCCTGTGGCCTGGAAACATGAGAACGGTTTGATTCTTTAACCCTGTGGCCTGGGAACATGTCTGAGGTTTGATGGTGGAAACTTGTGGCCTGGCAACATGACTGACGTTTGATCCTGGAAGACTCTTGCCACGGAACATGATATCGGGTTGATTGTGGAAACCTGTGTCCTGGGAACAAGACTGAGGTTTGCTTCTGGAACCCTTTGGCCTGGGAACATGACTGAGGTTTCTTTCTGGATGCCTGTTCCCTGGGAACATGACTGAGGTTTGATTCTGGACACCTGTCTCTTGGGAACATGACTGAGGTCTGATTTTTGAAACCTATGGCCTGGGAACATGACTGAGGTTTGATTCTGGAACCATGTGCCCTGGGAATATGACTGAAATTTGATTATGGAAACCATTGGCCTGGGAACATGACTGATGTTAGATTGTGGAATCCTGTGGCCTGGGAACATGACATCGGTTTGGATTTTGGTACCCTGTTGCCTGGGAACATGAAATCATTTTGATTCTGGAAACCCGTGGCCTGGGAATATGACTGAGGTTTGACCGTGGTACCCTATGTCCTGGCAACAAGACTGAGGTTTGATTCTGGAAGACTGTGGCCAGGGAATATGATATCGGGTTGATTCTGGAACCCTGTGTCCGGGGAACAAGACTGAGGTTTGCTTCTGGAACCCTGTTCCCTGGGAACATGACTGAGTTTTGATTCTGCACACCTGTGTCCTGGGAACATGACTGAGGTTTGATTGTTGAAACCTGTGGCCTGCGAACATGACTGAGGTTTGATTCTGGAACCATGTGTCCTGGGAATATGACTGAGGTTTGATTCTGGAAACCTGTGGCCTGGGAAAATGACTGAGGTTTCATTGTGGAAACATGTGTCCTGGAATCATGTGTGTGGTTTGATGGCGGAACACTCTGGCCTGGCAAAATGACTAAGGCTTGATTCTGGAACCCTGTGGCCTGAGAACTTGACTGAGGTTTGATTGCAGAAACCTGTGGACTGGCAACATGACTGAGGCTTGATTCTGGAACCCTGTCGCCTGGGAACATGAATGAGGTTTGATTGTGGAACCCTGTGGCCTGGGAACATGACAGAGATTTGATTCTGGACACCTGTGTCCTAGGAACAAGACTGCGGTTTGATTGTTGAAACCTGTGGCCTGTGAATATGACTGAGGTTTGATTCTGGAACCATGTGTCTTGGGAATATGACTGAGGTTTGATTCTGGAAACCATTGGCCTGGGAACATGACTGATGTTTGATTGTGGAATCCTGTTGCCTGGGAACATGAAATCGGTTTGATTCTGGAAACCTGTGGCCTGGGTATATGACTGAGGTTTGATGGTGGTATCCTATGGCCTGGCAACAAGAGTGAGTTTTGATTCTGGATCCCTGTGGCCTGGGAACATGACTGAGGAGTGATTCTGGAAAACTGTGGCCTGGAAACATGACATCTGTTTAGATAGTGGAATACTGTGCCCTGGGATCCTGACTGAGCCTTGGTTCTGGAACCCTGTGGACTGGGAACATGACTGAGGTTTTATTTTGCAACCCTGTAGCCTGGGCACATAACTGAGGATTGATTCTGGAACGCTATGGCCTGGGAACATGACCTCGGTGGATTCTGCAACCCTGTGTCCTGGGAACATGAGAACGGTTTGATTCTTTAACCCTGTGGCCTTTGGAACATGTCTGCGGTTTGATTGTGAAACCTGTGGCCTTGTAACATGACTGAGGTTTGATTCTGGAAGACTGTTGCCAGGGAACATGATATCGGGTTGATTCTGGAAACCTGTGTCATGGGAACAAGACTGAGGTTTGCTTCTGGAAACTTGTGTAGTGGGAACATGACATCTGTTGGATACTGGACCCCTCTGGCCTGGGAACATGACTGAGGTTTGTTTCTGGAAGCCTGTTCCCTGGGAACATGACTGAGGTTTGATTCTGCACACCTGGGTCCTGGGAACATGACTTAGGTTTGATTGTTGAAACCTGTGGCCTTCGAACATGACTGAGGTTTGATTCTGGAACCATATGTCCTGGGAATATGACTGAGGTTTGATTCTGGAAACCTGTGGCCTGGGAAAATGACTGAGGTTTCATTGTGGAAACATGTGGCCTGGGATCATGACTGAGGTTTGATGGCAGAACACTCTGGCCTGGCAAAATGACTGAGGCTTGATTCTGGAACCCTGTGGCCAGGGAACTTGACTGAGGTTTGACGGCAGAAACCTGTGGACTGGCAACATGACTGAGGTTTGATGGTGGTACCCCATGGCCTGGCAACATGCCTGAGGTTTGGTTCTGCATCCCTGTTGCCTGGGAACATAACTGAGGTTTGATTGTGGAAACCTCTGGCCTTTGAACATGACTGTGGTTTGAATCTGGAAACCTGTGGCCTGTGAACATGACATCTGTTGGATTCTGGAAGCCTGTGGCCTGGGAACATGACTGAGGTTTGATTGTGGAGCCCTGTGGCCTGGGAACATGACTTCGCTTGGATTCTGGAACCCTGTTGCCTGGGAACATGACAGAGATTTATTTCTGGAAGCCTGTTCCCTGGAAACATGACTGAGGTTTGATTCTGGACACCTGTGGCCTGGCAAAATGACTGAGGTTTGCTTCTGGAACCCTGTGCCCTGGGAACATGACATCGATTGTATTCTGGGACCCTGTGGCCTGGGAACATGGGTGAGGTTTGATTGTGGAACCCTGTGCCCTGGAAACATGACTGTGGCCTGGTACTGGAAAACCATGGCCTGGGAACTTGACATTGGTTTGATTCTGGAACCCTGTGTCCTGGGAACATGATTGAGGTTTGATGGAAGAACCCTGTGGCCTGGGAACATGACTGAGGTTTGATGGAGGAACCCTGTGGCCTGGCAATATGACTGAGGCTTGAATCTGGAACCCTGTGACCTGGGAACTTGAATGTGGTTTAATCGCACAAACCTGTGGACTGGCAACATGAATGAGGTTTGATGGTGGAACCCTGTGCACTGGGAACATGACTTAGGCCTGATACTGGAACCCCGTGGCGTGGGAACATGCCATTGGTTTGATTCTGGAACCCTGTTTCCTGGGAACATGACTGAGGTTTGATGGTTGAACCCTGTGGCCTGGCAACATGATTGAGGTTTGATTGTGGAACCCTCAGGTTTGGGAACATGACTGAGGCTTGATGGTGGAACCCTGTGGCCTGGGAAGATGACTGAGGTTTGATGGTGGAACCCTGTTGCCTGGCAAGATGACATAGGTTTGATTGTGGAACACTCTGGCCTGGGAACATGACTGAGGCTTGATGGTGGAACCGTGGCCTGGCAATAGGACTGAGGTTTGATTGTGGAACCCTCTGGCCTGGGAATATGACTGAGGTTTAATTGTGGAAACCTGTGAGCTGGGAACATGACTGGGATTTTATATTTGAAACCTGTGTCCAGGGAACATGTCTGATTTTTTATTCTGGAACCCTGTGTCCTGGGAACACGACTGAAGATTGATTCTGGAACCATGTGGCCTGGGCACTTGCCTGAGGTTTGATGGCAGAAACCTGTGGATTGGCAACATGAATGAGGGTTGATTGTTGAACCCTGTACCCTGGAAACATGACTGTGGCCTGGTACTGGAAACCCATGGTCTGGGAACTTAACATTGGTTTGATTCTGGAACCCTGTGTCCTGGGAACATGATTGAGGTTTGATGGAGGAACCCTGTGGCCTGGGAACGTGACTGAGGTTTGATGGTGGTATCCTGTGGCCTGGCAACATGACTGAGGCTTGATGGTGGAACCCTGTTCAGTGGGAACATGACTGAGCCTGAGAGTGGAAACCCGTGGTGTGGGAACATGTCATTGGTTTGATTCTGGAATCGGTTTTCCTGGGAATATGACTGAGGTTTGATGGTTGAACCCTGTGGCCTGGCAACATGATTGAGGTTTCACTGTGGAAACCTCAGGCTTGGGAACATGAGTGAGGCTTGATCGTGGAACCCTGTGGCCTGGCAACATGACTGAGGTTTGTTTCTTAAAGCCTGTTCCCTGAGAAAATGACTTAGGTTTGATTCTGGTTACCTGTGTCCTGGGAATATGACTGAGGTTTGATTGTAGAAACCTGGGCCTGCTAACATGACTGAGGTTTGATTCTTGAACCCTGTTTCCTGGGAACATGATTGAGGTTTGATGGTTGAACCCTGTGGCCTGGCAACATGACTGAGGTTTGATGGTGGAACCCTGTGGCCTGGCAAGATGACTTAAGTTTGATTCTGGAACACTCTGGCCTGGGAACATGACTGAGGCTTGATGGTGGAACCGTGACCTGGCAATAGGACTGAGGCTTGATTGTGGAACCCTCTGGCCGGGGAATATGACTGAGGTTTCATTGTGGAACCCTGTTGCCTGGGAACATGACAGAGATTTGTTTCTGGAAGCCTGTTCCCTGAGAACATGACTGAGGTTTGATTCTGGACACCTGTGGCCTGGGAATATGTCTGAGGTTTGATTGTTGAAACCTTTGGCCTGCGAACATGACTGAGGTTTGATTCTGGATCCATGTGTCCTGGGAATATGACTGAGGTTTGATTCTGGAAACCTGTGGCCTGGGAAAATCACTTAGGATTCATTGTCGAAACATTTGGCCTGGGATCATGACTGAGGTTTGATGGTGGAAAACCCTGGCCTGGCAAAATGACTGAGGCTTGATTCTGGAACCCTATGGCCTGGGAACTTGACTGAGGTTTGATGGCAGAAACCTGTGGACTGGCAACATGACTGAGGATTGACTGTGGAACCCTGTGTCCTGGAAACATGACTGTGGTCTGGTACTTGAAAACCATGGCCTGGGAACTTGACATTGGTTTGATTCTGGAACCCTGTGTCCTAGGAACATGATTGAGGTTTGATGGAGGAACCCTGTGTGCAGGGAACATGACTGAGGCTTGATGGTGGAACCCTGTGGCCTGGCAACAGGACTGAGGTTTGATGGTGGAACCCTGTTGCCTGGCAAGATGACTTAGGTTTGATTGTGGAACACTCTGGACTGGGAACATGACTGAGGCTTTATGGTGAAACCGTGGCATGGCAATAGGACTGAGGTTTGATTGTGGATCCCTCTGGCCTGGGAATATGACTGAGCTTTAATTGTGGAACCTGTGGGCTGTGAACATGACTGGGATATATTTTTGAAACCTGTGTCTAGGGAACATGACTGAGGTTTTATTCTGGAACCCTGTGTCCTGGGAATATGACTGAGGTTTGATTATGGAAACCATTGACCTGTGAACATGACTGATGTTAGATTGTGGAATACTGTGGCCTGGGAACATGACATCGGTTTGGATTCTGGTACCCTGTTGCCTGGGAATATGAAATCGGTTTGATTCTGGAAACCTGTGGCCTGGAAATATGACTGAGGTTTGATGGTGGTACCCTATGGCCTGGCAAGATGACTTAGGTTTGATTGTGGAACACTCAGGCCTGGGAACATGACTGAGGCTTGATGGTGGAACCCTGTGTCCTGGGAACATGAGAACGGTTTGATTCTGCAAACCTGTGGCCTTTGGAACATGTCTGCGTTTGATGGTGGAAACCTGTGGCCTGGTAACATGACTGAGGTTTGATTCTGGAAGACTGTGGCCAAGGAACATGATATCGGTTTGATTCTGGAACCCTGTGTCCTGGGAACAAGACTGAGGTTTGCTTCTGGACGCCTGTGGGCTGGGAACATGACATCGGTTGGATTCTGGAACCCTGTGGCCTGGGAACATGACTGAGGTTTGTTTCTGGAAGCCTGTTCCCTGGGAACATGACTGAGGTTTGATTCTGGAACCATGTGTCCTGGGAATATGACTGAGGTTTGATTCTGGAAACCATTGGCCTGGGAACATGACTGATGTTAGATTGTGGAATCCTGTGGCCTGGGAACATGACATCGGTGGATTCTGGAACCCTGTGGCCTGGAAACATGAGAACGGTTTGATTCTTTAACCCTGTGGCCTGGGAACATGTCTGAGGTTTGATGGTGGAAACTTGTGGCCTGGCAACATGACTGACGTTTGATCCTGGAAGACTCTTGCCACGGAACATGATATCGGGTTGATTGTGGAAACCTGTGTCCTGGGAACAAGACTGAGGTTTGCTTCTGGAACCCTTTGGCCTGGGAACATGACTGAGGTTTCTTTCTGGATGCCTGTTCCCTGGGAACATGACTGAGGTTTGATTCTGGACACCTGTCTCTTGGGAACATGACTGAGGTCTGATTTTTGAAACCTATGGCCTGGGAACATGACTGAGGTTTGATTCTGGAACCATGTGCCCTGGGAATATGACTGAAATTTGATTATGGAAACCATTGGCCTGGGAACATGACTGATGTTAGATTGTGGAATCCTGTGGCCTGGGAACATGACATCGGTTTGGATTTTGGTACCCTGTTGCCTGGGAACATGAAATCATTTTGATTCTGGAAACCCGTGGCCTGGGAATATGACTGAGGTTTGACCGTGGTACCCTATGTCCTGGCAACAAGACTGAGGTTTGATTCTGGAAGACTGTGGCCAGGGAATATGATATCGGGTTGATTCTGGAACCCTGTGTCCGGGGAACAAGACTGAGGTTTGCTTCTGGAACCCTGTTCCCTGAGAACATGACTGAGTTTTGATTCTGCACACCTGTGTCCTGGGAACATGACTGAGGTTTGATTGTTGAAACCTGTGGCCTGCGAACATGACTGAGGTTTGATTCTGGAACCATGTGTCCTGGGAATATGACTGAGGTTTGATTCTGGAAACCTGTGGCCTGGGAAAATGACTGAGGTTTCATTGTGGAAACATGTGTCCTGGAATCATGTGTGTGGTTTGATGGCGGAACACTCTGGCCTGGCAAAATGACTAAGGCTTGATTCTGGAACCCTGTGGCCTGAGAACTTGACTGAGGTTTGATTGCAGAAACCTGTGGACTGGCAACATGACTGAGGCTTGATTCTGGAACCCTGTCGCCTGGGAACATGAATGAGGTTTGATTGTGGAACCCTGTGGCCTGGGAACATGACAGAGATTTGATTCTGGACACCTGTGTCCTAGGAACAAGACTGCGGTTTGATTGTTGAAACCTGTGGCCTGTGAATATGACTGAGGTTTGATTCTGGAACCATGTGTCTTGGGAATATGACTGAGGTTTGATTCTGGAAACCATTGGCCTGGGAACATGACTGATGTTTGATTGTGGAATCCTGTTGCCTGGGAACATGAAATCGGTTTGATTCTGGAAACCTGTGGCCTGGGTATATGACTGAGGTTTGATGGTGGTATCCTATGGCCTGGCAACAAGAGTGAGTTTTGATTCTGGATCCCTGTGGCCTGGGAACATGACTGAGGAGTGATTCTGGAAAACTGTGGCCTGGAAACATGACATCTGTTTAGATAGTGGAATACTGTGCCCTGGGATCCTGACTGAGCCTTGGTTCTGGAACCCTGTGGACTGGGAACATGACTGAGGTTTTATTTTGCAACCCTGTAGCCTGGGCACATAACTGAGGATTGATTCTGGAACGCTATGGCCTGGGAACATGACCTCGGTGGATTCTGCAACCCTGTGTCCTGGGAACATGAGAACGGTTTGATTCTTTAACCCTGTGGCCTTTGGAACATGTCTGCGGTTTGATTGTGAAACCTGTGGCCTTGTAACATGACTGAGGTTTGATTCTGGAAGACTGTTGCCAGGGAACATGATATCGGGTTGATTCTGGAAACCTGTGTCATGGGAACAAGACTGAGGTTTGCTTCTGGAAACTTGTGTAGTGGGAACATGACATCTGTTGGATACTGGACCCCTCTGGCCTGGGAACATGACTGAGGTTTGTTTCTGGAAGCCTGTTCCCTGGGAACATGACTGAGGTTTGATTCTGCACACCTGGGTCCTGGGAACATGACTTAGGTTTGATTGTTGAAACCTGTGGCCTTCGAACATGACTGAGGTTTGATTCTGGAACCATATGTCCTGGGAATATGACTGAGGTTTGATTCTGGAAACCTGTGGCCTGGGAAAATGACTGAGGTTTCATTGTGGAAACATGTGGCCTGGGATCATGACTGAGGTTTGATGGCAGAACACTCTGGCCTGGCAAAATGACTGAGGCTTGATTCTGGAACCCTGTGGCCAGGGAACTTGACTGAGGTTTGACGGCAGAAACCTGTGGACTGGCAACATGACTGAGGTTTGATGGTGGTACCCCATGGCCTGGCAACATGCCTGAGGTTTGGTTCTGCATCCCTGTTGCCTGGGAACATAACTGAGGTTTGATTGTGGAAACCTCTGGCCTTTGAACATGACTGTGGTTTGAATCTGGAAACCTGTGGCCTGTGAACATGACATCTGTTGGATTCTGGAAGCCTGTGGCCTGGGAACATGACTGAGGTTTGATTGTGGAGCCCTGTGGCCTGGGAACATGACTTCGCTTGGATTCTGGAACCCTGTTGCCTGGGAACATGACAGAGATTTATTTCTGGAAGCCTGTTCCCTGGAAACATGACTGAGGTTTGATTCTGGACACCTGTGGCCTGGCAAAATGACTGAGGTTTGCTTCTGGAACCCTGTGCCCTGGGAACATGACATCGATTGTATTCTGGGACCCTGTGGCCTGGGAACATGGGTGAGGTTTGATTGTGGAACCCTGTGCCCTGGAAACATGACTGTGGCCTGGTACTGGAAAACCATGGCCTGGGAACTTGACATTGGTTTGATTCTGGAACCCTGTGTCCTGGGAACATGATTGAGGTTTGATGGAAGAACCCTGTGGCCTGGGAACATGACTGAGGTTTGATGGAGGAACCCTGTGGCCTGGCAATATGACTGAGGCTTGAATCTGGAACCCTGTGACCTGGGAACTTGAATGTGGTTTAATCGCACAAACCTGTGGACTGGCAACATGAATGAGGTTTGATGGTGGAACCCTGTGCACTGGGAACATGACTTAGGCCTGATACTGGAACCCCGTGGCGTGGGAACATGCCATTGGTTTGATTCTGGAACCCTGTTTCCTGGGAACATGACTGAGGTTTGATGGTTGAACCCTGTGGCCTGGCAACATGATTGAGGTTTGATTGTGGAACCCTCAGGTTTGGGAACATGACTGAGGCTTGATGGTGGAACCCTGTGGCCTGGGAAGATGACTGAGGTTTGATGGTGGAACCCTGTTGCCTGGCAAGATGACATAGGTTTGATTGTGGAACACTCTGGCCTGGGAACATGACTGAGGCTTGATGGTGGAACCGTGGCCTGGCAATAGGACTGAGGTTTGATTGTGGAACCCTCTGGCCTGGGAATATGACTGAGGTTTAATTGTGGAAACCTGTGAGCTGGGAACATGACTGGGATTTTATATTTGAAACCTGTGTCCAGGGAACATGTCTGATTTTTTATTCTGGAACCCTGTGTCCTGGGAACACGACTGAAGATTGATTCTGGAACCATGTGGCCTGGGCACTTGCCTGAGGTTTGATGGCAGAAACCTGTGGATTGGCAACATGAATGAGGGTTGATTGTTGAACCCTGTACCCTGGAAACATGACTGTGGCCTGGTACTGGAAACCCATGGTCTGGGAACTTAACATTGGTTTGATTCTGGAACCCTGTGTCCTGGGAACATGATTGAGGTTTGATGGAGGAACCCTGTGGCCTGGGAACGTGACTGAGGTTTGATGGTGGTATCCTGTGGCCTGGCAACATGACTGAGGCTTGATGGTGGAACCCTGTTCAGTGGGAACATGACTGAGCCTGACAGTGGAACTCCGTGGTGTGAGAACATGTCATTGGTTTGATTCTGGAATCGGGTTTCCTGGGAATATGACTGAGGTTTGATGGTTGAACCTTGTGGCCTATCAACATGACTGAGGTTTGATGGTGGAACCCTGTGGCCTGGCAAGATGACTTAGGTTTAATTGGGGAACACTCTGTCCTGGGAACATGACTGAGGCTTGATGGTGGAAACGTAGCCTGGCAATAGGACTGAGGTTTTATTGTGGAACCCTCTGGCCTGGGAATATGACTGAGGTTTAATTGTGGAACCCTGTGGCCTAGGGACATGACTGGAATTTTATTTTTGAAACCTGTGTCCAGGGCATATTACTGAGGTTTTATACTGGGAGTCTGGGTCCTAGGAACACGACTGAGGTTTGATTCTGGAACCATGTGGCCTGGGAATATGACTGAGGTTGGATTCCGGAACCCTGTGGCCTGGGAACATGACATCAGTGGATTCTGGAACCCTTAGGAATGGGAACATGAGAACGGTTTCATTCTGGAACCCTGTGGACAGGGAACATGTCTGAGGTTTGATTCTGGAAGACTGTGGCCAGGGAACATGATATCATGTTGATTCTGGAAACCTGTGTCCTGGGAACAAGACTGAGGTTTGCTTCTGGAACCCTGTGGCCTGGGAACTTGACATCGGTTGTATTCTGGGACCCTGTTGCCTGGGAACATGACTGAGGTTGGATTGTGGGACCCTCTGAACTGGGAACATGACTGTGGTTTGAATCTGGAACCCTGTGGCCTGGGAACATGACATACGTTGTATTCTGGGAACCTGTGGCCTGGGAACATGGCTGAGGTTTGATTGTGGAACCCTCTGGCCTGGGAACATGACTGTGGTTTGAATCTGGAACCCTGTGGCCTGGGAACATGACTGAGATTTCTTTCTGGAAGCCTGTTCCCTGGGAACATTACTGAGGTTTGATTATGGACACCTGTGTGCTGGGAACATGACTGGGGTTTGATTGTTGAAACCTGTCTCCTGTGAACATGACTGAGGTTTGATTCTGGAACCGTGTGTCCTGGGAATATGACTGAGGTTTGATTCTGGAACCATGTGGCCTAGGAATATGACTGAGGATTGATTTTGGAAACCATTGTCCTGGGAACATGACTGATATTAGATTGAGGCATCCTGTAGCCTTGGAACATGACATCGGTTTGTATTCTGGTACCCTATTGCCTGGGAACATGAAATCGGTTTGATTCCGGAAATCTGAGGCCTGGGAATATTACAGAGGTTTGCTGGTGGTACCCTATGGCCTGGCAACATGACTGAGGTTTGATTGTGGATCCCTGTGGCCTGGGAACATGACTGAGTCGTGATTCTGGAAACCTGTGGCCTGGGAATATGACATCTGTTGAGATTGTGGAATACTGTGCAATGGGAACCTGACTGAACCTTGTTTCTGGAACTGTGTGGCCTGGGAACATGACTGAGGTTTTATTCTGGAACCCTGTAGCCTGGGAACATAACTGAGGATTGATTCAGGAACCCTGTGGCCTGGGAACATGACATTGGTGGATTCTGGAACCCTTTGGCCTGGGAACATGAGAACGGTTTGATTCTGGAACCCTTTGACCTGGGAATATGTCTGAGGCTTGATTCTGGAAGACTGTGCCCAGGGAACATGATATCAGGTTTATTCTGGAAACCTGTGTGCTGGGAACAAGACTGAGGTTTGCTTCTGGAACCCTGTGGCCTGGGAACATGACATCGATTGTATTCTGGGACCCTGTGGCTTGGGAACATGGCTGAGGTTTGATTGTGGAAACCTCTGGCCTGGGAATATGACTGTGGTTTGAATTTGGAAACTTGTGGCCTGGGAACATGACTGAGATTGGACTGTTGAAACTTGTGGGCTGCAAACATGACTGAGGTTTGATTCTGGAACCATGTGTCCTGGGAATATGACTGAGGTTTGATTCTGGAAACCTGTGTCCTTTGAAAAGGTCTGAGGTTTCATTGTGGAAACATGTGGCCTGGGATCATGACTGAGGTTTGATGGTGGAACACTCTTGCCTGGCAAAATAACTGAGGCTTGATTCTGGAACCCTGTGTCCTGGGAACATGATTGAGTTTTGATGGAGGAAACCTGTGGCCTGGGAACATGACTGAGGTTTGATGTTTGTACCCTGTGGCCTTTCATCATGACTGAGGCTTGATTCTGGAACCCTGTGGCCTGGGAACATGACTGAGGCGTGATTCTGGAACCCTGTGGCCTGAGAACATTTCATCGGTGGATTATGGAAACCTGTGGCCTGGGAACATGTCTGAGGTTTGATGCTGCAAACCTGGGGCCTGGCAACATCTCTGAGGTTTGATTCTAGAAGACTGTAGCCAGGGAACATGATATCGGGTTGATTCTGGAAACCTGTCTTCTGTGAAAAAGACTGAGGTTTACTTCAGGAACCCTGTGGCCTGGGAACATGACATTGGTTGGGTTCTGTAACGCTGTGGCCTGGGAACATGACTCAGGTTTGATTGTGGAACCCTTTGGCCTGGGAACATGACTGTTGTTTGAATCTGGACACCTGTGTCCTGGGAAGATGACTGAGGTTTGATTGTGGAACACTCTTGCCTGGGAACATGACTGTGGTTTGATTCTGAAACCCTGTGGCCTGGGAATATGACTGAGGTTTGATGCTGGAAACCATTGGCCTGGGAACATGACTGATTTTAGATTGTGTAATCCTGTGGCCTGGTAACATGACATCGGTTTGGATTCTGATACACTGTTGCCTTGGAACATGCAATCGGTTTGATTCTGGAAACCTGTGGCCTGGGAATATGACTGAGGTTTGATGGTGGTGCCCTGCGGCCTGGCAATATGATTGAGGTTTGATTCTGGATCCCTGTGGCCTGTGAACATGCCTGAGGCATTATTTTGGAAAACTGTGACCTGGAAACATGACATCTGTTTAGATTGTGGGAAAGTGTGCGCTAGGATCCTTCCTGAGCCTTGGTTCTGGAACCCTGTGGACTGGGAACAGGACTGAGATTTTATTCTGGAACCCTGTAGACTGGGAACATAACTGATGATTGATTCTGGAACCCTGTGGCCTGGGAACATGACATCGGTGGATTCTGGATCCCTGTGGCCTTGGAATATGAGAACGGTTTGATTCTGGAACCCTGTGGCCTGGGGACATGTCTGAGGTTTGATGGTGGAAACCTGTTGCCTGCCAACATGACTGAGGCTTAATTCTGGAAACCTGTGGCCTGGGCAATTGACTGAGGTTTCTTTCTGGAAGCCTGTTCCCTGGGAACATAACTGAGGTTTGATTCTGGACACCTGTGTCCTGGGAATATGACTGAGGTTTGATTGTTGAAACCTGTGGCCTGCGAACATGACTCAGGTTTGATTCTGGAACCATGTGTCCTGGGAATATGACTGAGGTTTGATTCTGGAAACCTGTGGCTTGGGAAAATGTCTGAGGTTTCATTGCGGAAACATGTGGCCTGGGATCATGACTGAGGTTTGATGGTGGAAAACTGTGCCCTGGCAAAATGACTGAGGCTTGATTCTGGAACCCTGTGGACTGGGAACTTGACTGAGGTTTGATGGCAGAAACCTGTGGACTGGCAACATGACTGAGGTTTGATTGTGGAACCCTGTGCCCTGGAAACATGACTGTGGCCTGGTACTGGAAACCCATGGCCTGGGAACTTGACATTGGTTTGATTCTGGAACCCTGTGTCCTGGGAACATGATTGAGGTTTGATGGAGGAACCCTGTGGCCTGGGAACATGACTGAGGTTTGATGGTGGTACCCTGTGGCCTGGCAACATGACTGAGGCTTGATTCTGGAACCCTGTGGCCTGGGAGCTTGACTGAGGTTTGATGGTTGAACCCTGTGCACTGGGAACATGAATGAGGCCTGATACTGGAACCTCTTGGCGTGGGAACATGCCATTGGTTTGATTCTTAAACCCTGTTTCCTGGGAACATGACTGAAGTTTGATGTTTGAACACTGTGGCCTGGCAACATGACTTAGGTTTGATGGTGGAAACCTTTTGCCTGGCAAGATGACTTAAGTTTGATTGTGGAACACTCTGGCCTGGGAACATGACTGAGGCTTGATGGTGGAACCGTGGCCTGGCAATAGGACTGAGGTTTGATTGTGGATCCCTCTGTCCTGGGAATATGACTGAGGTTTAATTGTGGAACCGTGTGGCCTTGGAACATGACTGGGATTTTATTTTTGAAACCTGTGTCCAGGGAACATGACTGAGGTTTTATTCTGGAACCCTGGGTCCTGGGAACACGACTGCGGTGTGATTCTGGAACCATGTAGCCTGGGAATATGACTGAGGTTTGATTCTGGAAACCTGTGGCCTGGTAAAGTGTCTGAGGTTTCATTGTGGAAATATGTGGACTGGGATCATGACTGAGGTTTGATGGTGGAACACTCTGGCCTGGCAAAACTACTGAGGCTTGATTCTGGAACCCTGTGGCCTGGGAACTTAAGTGAGGTTTTATGGCAGATACCTGTGGACTGCAACATGACTGAGGTTTGATTGTGGAACCCTGTGCCCTGGAAACATGACTGTGGCCTGGTAATGGAAAACCATGGCCTGGGAACTTGACATTGGCTTGATTCTGGAACCCTGTGTCCTGGGAAGATGATTGAGGTTTGATGGAGGAACCCTGTGGCCTGGGAACATGACTGAGGTTTGATGGTGGTACCCTGTGTCCTGGCACGATGACTGAGGCTTGATTCTGGAACCCTGTGGCCTGGGAACTTGACTGTGGTTTGATAGCAGAAAGCTGTGGACTGGCAACATGACTGAGGTTTGATGGTGGAACCCGGTGCACTGGTAACATGATTGAGGCCTGATACTGGAACCCCGTGGTGTGGGAACATGTCATTGGTTTGATTCTGGTATCCTGTTTCCTGGGAACATGACTGAGGTTTGATGGTGGAACCTTGTGGCCTGGCAACATGACTGAGGTTTGATGGTGGAACCCTGTGGCCTGGCAAGATGACTTAGGTTTAATTGTGGAACACTCTGGCCTGGGATCATGACTGAGGCTTGATGGTGGAACCGTGGCCTGGCAACAGGACTGAGGTTTTATTGTGGAACCCTCTGGCCTGGGAATATGACTGAGGTTTAATTGTGGAACCCTGTGGCCTGGGAATATGACTGGAATTTTATTTTTGAAACCTGTGTCCAGGGAACATGACTGAGGTTTTATTCTGGAACCATGTGTCCTGGGAATATGACTGAGGTTTAATTCTGGAAACCATTGTCCTGGGAACATGACTGATGTTAGATTGTGGCATCCTGTGGCCTTGGAAAATGATATCGGTTTGGATTCTGGTACCCTGTTGCCTGGGAACATGAAATCGGTTTGATTCTGGAAACCTGTGGCCTGGGAATATGAATGAGGGTTGATGGTGGTACCCTATGGCCTGGCAACATGACTGAGGATTGATTCTAGATCCCTTTGGCCTGGGAAAATGACTGAGGCATGATTCTGGAAACCTGTGGCCTGGAAACATGAAATCTGTTTAGATTGTGGAATACTGTGCAACGGGAACCTGACTGAGCCGTGGTTCTGGAACCCTGTGGCCTGGGAACATGACATCGGTTGTATTTTGGGACCCTGTGGCCTGGTAATATGGCTGAGGTTTGATTGTGGAACCCTGTGGCCTGGGAACATGACATCAGTGGATTCTGGAACCCTTTGGCCTGGGAACATGAGAACGGTTTGTTTCTGGAACCCTGTGGCCTGGGAACATGTCTGAGGTTTGTTTCTGGAAGACTGTGGGGAGGGAACATGATATCAGGTTGATTCTGGAAACCTGTGTGCTGGGAACAAGACTGAGGTTTGCTTCTGGAACCCTGTGGCCTGGGAATATGTCATCGGTTGTATTCTGGGACCCTGTGGCCTGGGAACATGGCTGAGGTTTTATTGCGGAAACCTCTGGCCTGGGAACATGACTGTGGTTTGAATCTGGAACCCTGTGGCCTCGGAACATGACATCGTTTGTATTCTGGGACCCTGTGGCCTGGGAACATGGCTGAGGTTTGATTGGGGAACCCTCTGGACTGGGAACATGACTGTGGTTTGAATCTGGAACCCTGTGGCCTGGGAACATGACATCGTTTGTATTCTGGGACCCTGTGGCCTGGGAACATGGCTGAGGTTTGATTGGGGAACCCTCTGGACTGGGAACATGACTGTGGTTTGAATCTGGAACCCTGTGGCCTGGGAACATGACTGAGGTTTCTTTCTGGAAGCCTGTTCCTTGGGAACATAACTGAGGTTTGATTCTGGACACCTGTGTCCTGGGAACATGACTGAGGTTTGATTGTTGAAAGCTGTGGCCTGCGAACATGACTCAGGTTTGATTCTGGAACCATGTGTCCTGGGAATATGACTGAGGTTTGATTCTGGAAACCTGTGGCGTGGGAAAATGTCTGAGGTTTCACTGTGGAAACATGTGGCCTGGGACCATGACTGAGGTTTGATGGTGGAACACTGTGCCCTGGCAAAATGACTGAGGCTTGATTCTGGAACCCTGTGGCCTGGGAACTTGACTGAGGTTTGATGGCAGAAACCTGTGGACTGGCAACATGACTGAGGTTTGATTGTGGAACCTTTGCCCTGGAAACATGACTGTGGCCTAGTATTGGAAACCCATGGCCTGGGAACTTGACATTGGTTTGATTCTGGAACCCTGTGTCCTGGGAACATGATTGAGGTTTGATGGAGGAACCCTGTGGCCAGGGAACATGACTGAGGTTTTATGGTGGTACCCTGTTGCCTGGCAACATGACTGAGGCTTGATTCTGGAACTCTGAGGCCTGGGAACTTGACTGAGGTTTGATGGTTGAACCCTGTGCACTGGGAACATGACTGAGGCCTGATACTGGAACCTCGTGGCGTGGGAACATGCCATTGGTTTGATTTTTGAACCCTCTTTCCTGGGAAAATGACTGAGGTTTGATGGTTGAACCCCGTGGCCTGGCAACATGACTGAGGTTTGATGGTGGAACCCTGTGGCCTGGCAAGATGACTTAAGTTTCATTCTGGAACACTCTGGCCTGGGAACATGACTGAGGCTTGATGGTGGAACCGTGGCCTTGCAATAGGACTGAGGTTTGATTGTTGAACCCTCTGGCCTGGGAATATGACTGAGGTTTAATTGTGGACCCTGTGGCCTTGGATCATGACTGGGATTTTATTTTTGAAACCTGTGTCCAGGGAACATGACTGAGGTTTTATTCTGGAACCCTGGGTCCTGGGAACACGTCTGAGGTTTGATTCTGGAACCATGTTGCCTGGGAATATGACTGAGGTTTGATTCAGGAAACCTGTGGCCTGGGAAAATGTCTGAGGTTTCATCGTGGAAACATGTGGCCTGGGGTCATGACTGAGGTTTCATGGTGGAACACTCAGGCCTGGCAAAATGACAGAGGCTTTATTCTAGAACCCTGTGGCCTGGGCACTTGCCTGAGGATTGATGGCAGAAACCTGTGGACTGGCAACATGACTGAGGTTTGATTGTGAAACCCTGTGCCCTGGAAACATGACTGTGGCCTGGTACTGGAAACCCATGGCCTGGGAACTTGACATTGGTTTGATTCTGGAGCCCTGTGTCCTGGGAACATGATTGAGGTTTGATGGAGGAACCCTGTGGCCTGGGAACATGACTGAGGCTTGATTCTGGAACCCTGTGGCCTGGGAACTTGACTGAGGTTTGATGGTTGAACCCTGTGCACTGGGAACATGAATGAGGCCTGATACTGGAACCTCGTGGCGTGGGAACATGCCATTGGTTTGATTCTTCAACCCTGTTTCCTGGGAACATGACTGAGGTTTGATGGTTGAACCCTGTGTCCTGGCAACATGACTGAGGTTTGATGGTGGAACCCTTTTGCCTGGCAAGATGACTTAAGTTTGATTGTGGAACACTCTGTCCTGGGAACATGACTGAGGCTTGATGGTGGAACCGAGGCCTGACAATAGGACTGAGGTTTGATTGTGGAACCCTCTGTCCTGGGAATATGACTGAGGTTTAATTGTGGAACCCTTTGGCCTGGGAACATGACTGGGATTTTATTTTTGAAATCTGTGTCCAGGGAACATGACTGAGGTTTTATTCTGGAACCCTGGTTCCTGGGAACACGACTGAGGTTTGATTCTGGAACCATGTGGCCTGGGAATATGACTGAGGTTTGATTCTGGAAACCTGTGGCCTGGGAAAATGTCTGAGGTTTCATTGTGGAAACATGTGGCCTGGGAACATGACTGAGGATTGATGGTGGAACACTCTGGCCTGGCAAAATTACTGAGGCTTGATTCTGGAACCCTGTGGCCTAGGAACTTGAGTGAGGTTTGATGGCAGAAACCTGTGGACTGCAACATGACTGAGGTTTGATTGTGGAACCCTGTGCCCTGGAAACATGACTGTGGCCTGGTAATGGAAAACCATGGCCTGGGAACTTGACATTGGCTTGATTCTGGAACCCTGTGTCCTGCGAAGATGATTCAGGTTTGATGGAGGAAACCTGTGGCCTGGGAACATGACTGAGGATTGATGGTGGTATCCTGTGTCCTGGCACCATGACTGAGGCTTGATTCTGGAACCCTGTGTCCTGGGAACTTGAGTGTGGTTTGATAGCAGAAATCTATGGACTGGCAACATGACTGAGGTTTGATGGTGTAACCCTGTGCCCTGGCAACATGACTGAGGCTTGATTCTGAAACTCTGAGGCCTGGGAACTTGACTGAGGTTTGATGGTTGAACCCTGTGCACTGGGAACATGACTGAGGCCTGATACTGGAACCTCGTGGCGTGGGAACATGCCATTTTTTTAATTTTTGAACCCTGTTTCCTGGCAACATGACTGAGGTTTGATGGCGTAACCCTGTGGCCTGGCATGATGACTTAAGTTTGATTCTGGAACACTCTGGCCTGGGAACATGACTGAGGCTTGATGGTGGAACCGTGGCCTGGCAATAGGACTGAGGTTTGATTGTTGAACCCTCTGGCCTGGGAATATGACTGAGGTTTAATTGTGGACCCTGTGGCCTTGGATGATGACTGGGGTTTTATTTTTGAAACCTGTGTCCAGGGAACATGACTGAGGTTTTATTCTGGAACCCTGGGTCCTGGGAACACGACTGAGGTTTGATTCTGGAACCATGTGGCCTGGGAACATAACTGAGGATTGATTGTGGAACCCTGTGGCCTGGGAACATGACATCGGTTGTATTCTGGGACCCTGTGTCCTGGGAACATGGCTGAGGTTTGATTGTGGAACCCTGAGGCCTGGGAACATGACATCGGTGCATTCTGGAACCCTTTGGCCTGGGAACATGAGAACGGTTTGATTCTGGAAACCTGTGGCTTGGGAACATGTCTGAGGTTTGATTCTGAAAGACTGTGGACAGGGAACATGATATCAGTTTGATTTTGGAAACTTGTGTCCAGGCAACAAGACTGAGGTTTGCTTCTGCAACCCTGTGGCCTGGGAACATGACATCGGTTGTATTCTGGGACCCTGTTGCCTGGGAACATGACTGAGGTTGGATTGTGGGACCCTCTGAACTGGGAACATTACTGAGGTTTGATTCTGGACACCTGTGTCCTGGGAACATGACTGAGGTTTGATGGTGGAACCCTTTTCCCTGGCAAGATGACTTAAGTTTGATTGTGGAACACTCTGGCCTGGGAACATGACTGAGGCTTGATGGTGGAACCGTGGCCTGGCAATAGGACTGAGGTTTGATTGTGGAACCCTCTGTCCTGTGAATATGACTGAGGTTTAATTGTGGAACCCTTTGGCCTGGGAACATGACTGGGATTTTATTTTTGAAATCTGTGTCCAGGGAACATGACTGAGGTTTTATTCTGGAACTATGTGGCCTGGGAATATGACTGAGGTTTGATTCTGGAAACCTGTGGCCTGGGAAAATGTCTGAGGTTTCATTGTGGAAACATGTGGCCTGGGATCATGACTGAGGATTGATGGTGGAACACTCTGGCCTGGCAAAATTACTGAGGCTTGATTCTGGAACCCTGTGGCCTGGGAACTTGAGTGAGGTTTGATGGCAGAAACCTGTGGACTGCAACATGACTGAGGTTTGATTGTGGAACCCTGTGCCCTGGAAACATGACGGTGGCCTGGTAATGGAAAACCATGGCCTGGGAATTTGACATTGGTTTGATTCTGGAACCCTGTGTCCTGCGAAGATGATTGAGGTTTGATGGAGGAGCCCTGTGGCCTGGGAACATGACTGAGGTTTGATGGTGGTATCCTGTGGCCTGGCACCATGACTGAGGCTTGATTTTGGAACCCTGTGTCCTGGGAACTTGAGTGTGGTTTGATAGCAGAAATCTGTGGACTGGCAACATGACTGAGGTTTGATGGTGGAACCCTGTGCACTGAGAACATGACTGAGGCCTGATACTGGAACCCCGTGGGGTGGGAACATGTCATTGGTTTGATTCTGGAATCCTGTTTCCTGGGAACATGACTGAGGTTTGATGGTTGAACGTTGTGGCCTGGCAACATGACTGAGGTTTGATGGTGGAAACCTGTGGCCTGGCAAGATGACTTAGGTTTAACTGTGGAACACTCTGGCCTGGGAACATGACTGAGGCTTGATGGTGGAACCGTGGCCTGGCAATAGGACTGAGGTTTTATTGTGGAACCCTCTGGCCTGGGAATATGACTGAGGTTTAATTGTGGAACCCTGTGGCCTGGGAATATGACTGGAATTTTATTTTTGAAACCTGTGTGCAGGGAACATGACTGAGGTTTTATTCTGGGATCCTGGGTCCTGCGAACACAACTGAGGTTTGATTCTGGAACCATGTGGCCTGGGAATATGACTGAGGTTTGATTCTGGAAACCATTGGCCTGTGAACATGACTGATGTTAGATTGTAGCATCCTGTGTCCTTGAAAAATAATATCGATTTGTATTCTGGTACCCTGTTGCCTGGGAACATGAAATCGGTTGGATTCTGGAAACCTGTGGCCTGGGAACATGTCTGAGGTTTGATTCTGGAAGACTGTGGCGAGGGAACATGATATCAGGTTGATTCTGGAAACCTGTGTCCTGGGAACAAGACTGAGGTTTGCTTCTGGAACCCTGTGGCCTGGGAACATGACATCGGTTGTATTCTGGGACCCTGTGGCCTGGCAAAATGGATGAGGTTTTATTGTGGAACCCTCTGGCCTGGGAACATGACTGTGGTTTGAATCTGGAACCCTGTGGCCTGGGAACATGACATCGTTTGTATTCTGGGAACCTGTGGCCTGGGAAAATGGCTGAGGTTTGATTGTGGAACCCTCTGGACTGGGAACATGACTGTGGTTTTAATCTGGAACCCTGTGGCCTGGGAACATGACTGAGGTTTCTTTCTGGAAGCCTGTTCCCTGGGAACATTACTGAGGTTTGATTCTGGACACCTGTGTCCTGGGAACATGACTGAGGTTTGATTGTTGAAAGCTGTGGCCTGCGAACATGACTCAGGTTTGATTCTGGAACCATGTGTCCTGGGAATATGACTGAGGTTTGATTCTGGAAACCTGTGGCTTGGGAAAATGTCTGAGGTTTCATTGTGGAAACATGTGGCCTGGGATCATGACTGAGGTTTCGTGGTGGAACACTGTGCCCTGGCAAAATGACTGAGGCTTCATTCTGGAACCCTGTGGCCTAGTAACTTGACTGAGGTTTGATGGCAGAAACCTGTGGACTGGCAACATGACTGAGGTTTGATTGTGGAACCCTGTGCCCTGGAAACATGACTGTGGCCTGGTACTGGAAACCCATGTTCTGGGAACTTGACATTGGTTTGATTCTGGAAACCTGTGTCCTGGGAACATGATTGAGGTTTGATGGAGGAAACCTGTGGTCTGGGAACATGACTGAGGTTTGATGGTGGTACCCTGTGGCCTTGCAACATGACTGAGGCTTGATTCTGGAACTCTGAGGCCTGGGAACTTGACTGAGGTTTGATGGTTGAACCCTGTGCACTGGGAAAATGACTGAGGCCTGATACTGGAACCTCGTGGCGTGGGAACATGCCATTGGTTTGATTTTTGAACCCTCTTTCCTGGGAACATGACTGAGGTTTGATGGTGGAACCCTGTGGCCTGGCAAGATGACTTAAGTTTGATTCTGGAACACTCTGGCCTGGGAACATGACTGAGGCTTGATGGTGGAACCGTGGCCTGGCAATAGGACTGAGGTTTGATTGTTGAACCCTCTGGCCTGGGAATATGACTGAGGTTTAATTGTGGACCCTGTGGCCTTGGATCATGAATGGGATTTTATTTTTGAACACCTGTGTCCAGGGAACATGACAGGTTTTATTCTGGAACCCTGGGTCCTGGGAACACGACTGCGGTTTGATTCTGGAACCATGTGGCCTGGGAATATGACTGAGGTTTGATTCTGGAAACCTGTGGCCTGGGAAAATGTCTGAGGTTTCAGTGTGGAAACATGTGGCCTGGGATCATGACTGAGGTTTGATGGTGGAACACTCTGGCCTGGCAAAATTACTGAGGCTTGATTCGGGAACCCTGTGGCCTGGGAACTTGAGTGAGGTTTTATGGCAGAAACCTGTGGACTGCGACATGGCTGAGGTTTAATTGTGGAACACTGTGCCCTGGAAACATGACTGTGGCCTGGTACTGGAAACCCATGGCCTGGGAACTTGACATTGGTTTGATTCTGGAACCCTGTGCACTGGGAACATGATTGAGGTTTGATGGAGGAACCCTGTGGCCTGGGAACATGACTGAGGTTTGATGGTGGTACCCTGTGGCCTGGCATCATGACTGAGGCTTGATTCTGGAACCCTGTGGCCTGGGAACTTGACTCTGGTTTGATAGCAGAATGCTGTGGACTGGCAAAATGACTGAGGATTGATGGTGGAACCCTGTTCACTGGGAACATGACTGAGGCCTGATACAGGAACCCCGTGGGGTGGGAACATGTCATTGGTTTGATTCTGGAATCCTGTTTCCTGGGAACATGGCTGAGGTTTGATTCTTGAACCTTGTGGCCTGGCAACATGACTGAGGTTTGATGGTGGAACCCTGTGGCCTGGGAACATAACTGAGGATTGATTCTGCAACCCTGTGGCCTGGGAACATGTCTGAGGTTTGATTCTGGAAGGCTGTGTCCAGGGAACATGATATCAGGTTGATTTTGGAAACCTATGTCCTGGGAACAAGACTGAGGTTTGCTTCTGGAACCCTGTGGCCTGGGAACATGACATCGGTTGTATTCTGGGACCCTGTGGCTTGGGAACATGACTGAGGTTTGAATGTGGGACCCTCTGAACTGGGAACATGACTGTGGTTTGAATCTGGAACCCTGTGGCCTGGGAACATGACATCTGTTTTATTCTGAGACCCTGTGGCCTGGGAGCATGGCTGAGGTTTGATTGTGGAACCCTCTGGCCTGGGAATATGACTGTGGTTTGAATCTGGAAACCTGTGGCCTGGGAACATGACTGAGGTTTCTTTCTGGAAGCCTGTTCCCTGGGAACATTACTGAGGTTTGATTCTGGACACCTGTGTCCTGGGAACATGACTGAGCTTTGATTGTTGAAAGCTGTGGCCTGCAAACATGACTGAGGTTTCATTCTGGAACCATGTGTCCTGGGAACATGACTGAGGTTTGATGCTGGAAACCTGTGCCCTGTGAAAATGTCTGAGGTTTCATCGTGGCAGCATGTGTCCTAGGATCATGACTGAGGTTTGATGGTGGAACACTCTGGCCTGGCAAAATGACAGAGGCTTATTTCTGGAACCCTATGGCCTGGGCACTTGCCTGAGGTTTGATGGCAGAAACCTGTGGACTGGCAACATGACTGAGGTTTGATTGTGGAACCCTGTGCCCTGGAAACATGACTGTGGCCTGGTACTGGAAACCCATGGCCTAGGAACTTGACATTGGTTTGATTCTGGAGCCCTGTGTCCTGGGAACATGATTGAGGTTTGATGGTGGAACCTTGTGGCCTGGGAACATGACTGATGTTTGATGGTGGTACCCTGTGGCCTGGCAACATGACTGAGGCTTGATTCTGGAACCCTGTGGCCTGGGAACTTGACTGAGGTTTGATGGTTGAACCCTGTGCACTGGGAACATGACTGAGGCCTGATACTGGAACCTCGTGGCGTGGGAACATGCCATTGGTTTGATTCTTGAAACCTGTTTCCTGGGAACACGACTGAGGTTTGATGGTTGAACCCTGTGGCCTGGCAACATGACTGAGGTTTGATGGTGGAACCCTTTTGCCTGGCAAGATGACTTAAGTTTGATTGTGGAACACTCTGGCCTGGGAATATGACTGAGGCCTGATGGTGGAACCGTGGCCTGGCAATAGGACTGAGGTTTGATTGTGGAACCCTCTGTCCTGGGAATATGACTGAGGTTTAATTGTGGAACCCTTTGGCCTCGGAACATGACTGGGATTTTATTTTTGAAATGTGTGTCCAGGGAACATGACTGAAGTTTTATTCTGGAACCCTGGGTCCTGGGAACACGACTGAGGTTTGATTCTGGAACCATGTGGCCTGGGAATATGACTGAGGTTTGATTCTGAAAGCTGACAAAAATCCCAACATAGGCACTGACAATGTCCGTAACTAAGGCCCTGACACTATTCCCATCTCAGCCACTGACACTGTCCCTAACTATAGCCCTGACACTACTACCAATGCAAGCACTGGTGCTGTCCCTAACTAAGGCACTGGCACTACTCCCAACTCGCCCTGGCTCTGTCCCTAACTAAGGCTCTGACACTACTCCCATTTCAGGCAATGACAGTGTCCCTAACTGAGGCAATGATACTACTCCCAACTCAAGCACTAAGGCTCTGGATCATTGTGATGACAAGGGCCATGGAGAATTGTGATGACGGGTCCTGGAGCATTGTGGTGACAAGGGCCATGGAGCATTTTGATGACAGGGGTCATGGAGCATTGTGATGAAAGTGGTCATGGAGCATTGTGATTAAAGTGGTCATGGAACATTGTGATAAAAGTGGTCATGGAGCATTGTGATTAAAGTGGTCATGGAATATTGTGATAAAAGTGGTCATGTAGCATTGTGATGAAAAGTGCTATGGAGCATTGGGATGACAGGGGTCATGGAGCATTGTGATGACAAATGCGTGGAGATTTGTGATGACGAGGACCATCGAGCATTGAGATTATAAGGATGATGCAGCATTGTGATGACAGAGGCCATGGAGCATTTTAATGACAAGGGACATGGAGCGTTGTGATGACAGAGGTCATGGAGCATTGTGGTGACCAGCGGCATGGAGCATTGTGAAGAAAGGGGTACTGTAACATTGTGATGAAAGGGTCAAGTAGCATTTTGATTACAAGGATCATGGAGCATTGTGATGACAAGGGCCATGGAGAAGTGTGATGACAGGGCTCATGTGGCATTATGATGACAGTGGTCATAGAGCAATGTGATGAACGTTGTCATGGAGCACTGTGATTACATTGGCCATGGAGAATTGTGATGACAAAGGCCAGAGAACATTGTGATGACAGGGGTCATGGAGCATTGTGCTGAAAACGGACCTGGAGCATTGTGATGAAAGGGGTCATGGCTCATTGTGATGACAGGGGGCCTGGAACATTGTGATGACAGGGGTCACGGGGCATTGTGATGACAAGGGCCATGGAACATTTTGATGATAGTGGTCATATGGCATTTTGAATGACAGGGGCCATGAAGCATTGTGATGACAAGAGTCATGGAGACTTGTGATGACAGGGGGCATGGAGCTTTGTGATTTCACAGGCATGTAGCATTTTAGACAAGGCTCATGGAGCATTGGGATGACAGGGGTCATGGAGCATTGTGATGATAAGGGCATGGAGCATTGTGATGACAATGGCATGGAGCATTGCGATGACAAAGTCATGGAGCATTGTGATGACAGGGGTTATGGAGCATTGTGATGACAATGGCGTGGAACATTGTGATGACAGTGGTCATGGAACTTTGTGACGATAAGGGCATCGAGCCGAGTTAGGGACAGTCTAGCGGCCTTGGGACTAAATTCAGTGCCTGAATTAGGCACAGCATAATGTCTTTAGTTAGCATAAGATGTAGGACATTAGCTCGGGACAGGGTTAGGGTAAAGGCTTGGAATCGTGTCAGGAAATGACCTAAGGATAGTGTGAAGACCTTTGTTACTGAGACTCTCAGGGACTTATTCAGAAGCAGTGTTAGGGCTTCAGGTAGGGACAGCATCAGAGCCTGACTTAGGGAGAGCGATAGGGTCTCAGTGAGGCCTAGCATCAGACACTTAGTGGGGGACACTGTCAGGGCATGACTTAGGAGCAGCATTAGGGCCTCTGCTGGATCAGCCTTAGGGTCTTAGTTAAAGACTTGATCAGGGTCAGTGTTAGTCACAGCATCAAGGCCTGAGTTAGTTAGGGAAAGCTTCAGGGCCTCACTTAAGGACAGCGTCAGGGCTTATTCTGGGAAACTTTCAGGACCTTGCTAAGACATGGGTCATGTTATTGTCTCCGGATAATGTCAGGTCTTTAGATGTTGATGGCAGCAGCCCTTAGTTAGAGACAGTGTCAGGCCCTGAGTTACGACTAGCATCAGAACCTTTGTTAGGTACAATGTGCGGGACTGATTTGGGAGTAGAGTCATGGCCTTAGTTAATGACAGTGTCAGGTCCTGACTTAGGGAAAGGGACATGGCTTGAGTGAGGCCTAGCGTCAGGCCCTTAGCTGGGCACACTGTCAGGGCATGACTTTGGAGTAGCATCAATTTCTTTGCTGGATCAGCATTAAGATCTTCATTAGACACATGACCAGGGCCTGAGTTAGTCACAGCTTCAAGGCTTCAGTTAAAGAAAGCTTCAGGGCCTGAGTTAGGGACAGCCTCAGGTCTTCACTTAGGGACAGCGTCAGGGCTTAATTTGGGACAGTTTCAGGACCTTGGAAAGACATAGGTCAGGATATTAGCTCAGGACAATGTCAGGACTTTGGATACTGATGGCAGTAGGTCCTTAGTTACAGACAGTTTCAGGGCCTGAGTTAAGCCTAGCATCAGAGACATTGTTAGGTACAGTGTAAGGTACTGAGTTAGGAGTAGTGTCAGGGCCTTGCTTAGGGACAGTGTCAGGTTCTGAGTTTGGTTTACTGTCAGGGACCTAGTTAGGGACAGTGCTAGGGCCTGAGTTAAGATTAGTGTCAAGGCCTTGTTTAGGACCAATTTCAGGTCCTTAGTTTGGACTAGCAACAGAGCCTTTGTTAGGTATCATGTCAGGGTCTATGTTAGGTGTAGTTTCAAGGTCATTGTTAGGGATAGTATCAGGGCGTGACTTAGAAGTTCAGGGCCTTAGCCAGGGAAAATGTCAGGGCCTTAGTTAAGGACATTATCAGGGCCTGAATTAACAGTAGTGTCAAAAGTCCTTAGTGAGGAGAGTAAGGAGTAATTCAGGATTGAGGCTCTGAAACTGTCCTTAACTAAGGCCCTGACACTATTCGTAACACAGGCTCTGATCTGATTCCTATCATAGGCCCTGATGGAGGTCTTAACTAAGGCCCTGACACTGGCCCTAACTAAAGTTGTGACACTACTGTTAAGTCAGGCTTTGACACTGTCCCTATAAAAGCCTCTGACACTTCTCTTTACTCAGGCACTGACACTGTCCCTGAATAAGGCCCTGACAATATTCCTAACTCAGGCCCTGACACTGTCCCTAACTAAGGCCCTGATACTACTCCGAACTCAGCACTGACACTGTCCCTAACATAGGCACTGACTCTACTCCTAACTCAGGAACTGACACTGTCACTAACTAAGGCCCTGACACTGTTCATAACTCACGCCCTAACACTACTCCTAAATCATGCCCTGGCAATGTCGCTAACTAAGGCCCTGACACTACTCCTAACTCAGGCGCTAATACAATACCTAAGGAAGGCCCTGACATTACTCCTAACTCAGGCCCTGAAAAGGTCCCTAACTAAGGCCGACACAACTCGTAACTCAGGCACTAACACTGTCCCTAAATAAGACCCTGAAAATATTCCTAACTGAGGTGCTGATGCAATACCTAATGAAGGCACTGATGCTACTGCTAACTAAGGCCCTGACACTACTACTACCCCAGGCCCTGACACTGTCCCTAACTAAGGCCCTGACAGTACTCTTAACTCAACCACTGACACTGTCCCTAACTTAGGTCCTGACTCTACTCCTAACTCAGTCCCTGACACTGTCCCTAAATAAGGCCCTGACACTATTCCTAAATCAGGTACTGACCCTCTCCCTAACTAAGGCCCTGGCATTACTCCTAACTCAGGCACTGATACAATACCTAAGAAAGGCAACAATGCTACTCCTAAATCAGGCACTGACACTGGCCCAAACTAAGACCCTGACTCTATTCCTAACTCAAGCCCTGACATGGTCCCTAACTAAGACCCTGACACTTCTCCTAACACAAGCCCTGACACTGTCCTTAACATAGGTCCTGACACTGCTCCAAACATAGGCCCTTACACTACTCCAAGCTCATGCCCTGACAATGTCCCTAACTAAAGCCCTGACAGTAATCCTAAATGAGGCGCTGATACAATTCCTAATGGAGGCACTGACACTGTCCCAAAATACGGCCCTTACATTACTCTTAACTCAGGAACTGACACTCTCCCTAACTAAGGCCCTGACAGTACTATTAACTAAGGCAGTCACACTGTCCCTAACTAAGGCCCTGACACTACTCCTAAATCAGGCACTGACACTGTCCCTATCTAAAGCCCTGACATTATTCCTAACTCAGGTGCCGATCCAATACCTAACGTAGGCACTGGTGCTCCTCCTAACTAAGGCCCTGACACTCTTCCTAAATAAGGCCCTGACAGTCGTCCTAACTCAGGCACTGACAGTGACCCTAACTAGAGCCCTGACACTACTCCTAAATCAGGCACTGACACTGTCCCTATCTAAAGCCCTGACATTATTCCTAACTCAGGTGCCAATCCAATACCTAACGTAGGCACTGGTGCTCCTCCTAACTAAGGCCCTGACACTCTTCCTAAATAAGGCCCTGACAGTCGTCCTAACTCAGGCACTGACAGTGACCCTAACTAGAGCCCTGACACTACTCCTAACTCAGTCCCTGACACTGTCCCTAACTAAGGCCCTGACAATACTCCCAACTCAGGAACTGACACTGTCCCTAACTAAGGCCCTGACACTACTCCCGACAAAGGCACTGACAATGTTCCTAACTAACACCCTGTCAGAACTCCGAACATAGGCACTAACACTGTCCCTAAATATTGCAGTGAAACTGCACCAAACATAGGGATTGACACAGTCGCTAATTAGACCCTGACACTACTCCCAACTCAGGAACTGACACTGTCCCTAACTAGTGCCTTGACAATACTCCTAACTCAGGCCCTGACACTGTCCCTAAATAAGGCAATGAAACTAATGCCAACTCAGCCACTGACATTTTCCCTAACTAAGACCAAGACACTACTCCCAACTCAGGCACTGACACTCTCCCTAACTGAGGCCCTGACACTACTCCCAACTCAGACACTGAAGTTGTCCCTAAATAAGGTTCTGACACTACTCCCAACTCCGGCAGTGATGCTGTCCATAACTAAGGCCTTGACACTACTCACAACTCAGGCAATGACACTGTCCATAAAAAAGACCCTGAAAATAATCCCACCTCAGGCACTGACACTGTTCCTAACTAAAGACCTGTCACTACTCACAACACAGGCAATGGCGCTGTCCCTAACTAAGGCCCTGACACTAATCCCAAGTCAGGCACTGATGCTGTCCCTAACTAAAGCCCTGAGTCTCTTCCCAACTCAGGCACTGACGCTGTTCCTATCTAAGGCTCTGAAACTACTCTTAACTCAGGCACTGACACTGTCCCTAACAAATACCCTGAAACTACTCCCAACTAAGCCACTGACACTGTCCCTAATTACGGCCCTGACACTACTCCGAGCTCAGGCACTGACACTGTCTCTTACTAAGGTCCTGACACTACTCGTAACTCATGCACTGACATTGTTCCGAACAAAGGCCCTGACACTACTCCCAACATAGGCAGTGAGACTGCCCCTAAATACACCCAGAAAGTACTCCCAACTCAGGCACTGACACTGTCCCTAACTAAAGCCCTGAAACTACTCCTAACTCACGCCCTGAAATAGTCCCTGACTAAGGCCCTGACACTACTCCCAACTCAGGCACTGACACACTCTCTAACTAAGGCCATGAGACTACTCCAACCTCAGGCCCGGAAACTGTCCCTAACTAAGGCTCTGACATTGTTCACAACTCCTGCACTGACACACTCCCTAACTAAGGCCTTAACACTACTCTTACCTAAGGCCTTGACACTGTCCCTAACAAAGACCCTGACACTACTCCCAACTCCGGCAGTGACGTTGTTCCTAACTAAGGCCCTGACACTACTCCCAACATAGGCACTGACACTGTCCCTAACAAGGCCCTGGCACTACTCCCAACTCAGGCACTGACACTCTCCCTAACAACGACCTTGACACTACTCTTAACTCAGGCCCTGACATTGTCCCTAATAAAGACTCAGACATTAATCCCATCTCAGCCACTGACACTATCCCTAACTAAGGCCCTGACACTACACCCAACTCAGTCACTGACACTATCCCTAACTAAGACCCTGACACTACTCCCACCTCAGGCACTGACACTGTCCCTTAATAATGCCCTGAAACTACTGCCAACACAGGCACTGACACTGTCCCTACCTAAGGCCCAGAGACTACTCCTAACTCATGCCCTGACACTGTCCATAACTTAGGCACTGACACTATTCCTAATTCAGGCACTGACACTGTCCCTATCTAAGGTCCTGAGACTAGTCCTTCCTTTGGCCCTGACACTGTCCCTCATTAAGGCCCCAACTCAGGCTCTGACACTGTCCCTAACTATGACCCTGTCACTACTCTCAACTCAGGCACTGACAGTGTCCCTAACTGAGACAATGATACTATTCCCAACTCAGGCAATAAGGCTCTGTATCATTGTGATGAGAAGCACCATGGAGCATTCTGATGACAAGGGTCATAGAGCATTGTGATGACAAGGGTAATGAAGCATTGTGAAGACAATGGCCATGGAGAATTGTGATGACAGGGGTCATGGAGCATAGTGATTACAAGGGCCATGGAGCATTGTCATTACAGGGTTCTTGGGGCATTGTGATGAAAGTGGTCATGGAGCATTGTGATGAAAGTGGTCATGGAGCATTGTGATGAAAAGCACCAGGGAGCATTGTGAGGACATGGGCGTGGAGCATTCTGATTACAGGGGACAAAAGCATTGTGATGAAAAGGGCAGGGAACATTGTGATGACAGGGGTCATGCATCATTATGATGACAACTCTCATGGAACATTGTGATGAAAGGTGTCATGGAGCATTGTAAAGAAAGGGGCCATGGAGCATTGTGATGAGAGGCGTCATGGGGCATTGTGATGACAGTGGTCATGGAGCAATGTGATGAAAGGGATCATGGAGCAACATGATTACCGGGGCCATGGAGCATTGTGAATACATAGGCCATGGGGCATTGTGATGACAGTGGGCATGGAGCATTGTGATGAAAGCGGTCATGGATCATTGTGATGAGAAGTGTCCTAGAACCTTGTGATCACACGGTTTGTGGAGCATTTTGATGACAAGGGGCATGGCAAATTGTGAGGACAGGTGTCATGGGTCATTTTGATGACAGTGGTCATCTATTATTGTGATGAAATATATCATGGAACACTGTGATGACAGGGGCCATGGAGTATTGTGATGACAAAGGCTATGGAGCATTGTGATGACAAGTGTCCTGGAACATTGTGATGACATGGTTCATGGAGCATTGTGATGACAAGGGCCATGGCCAATTGTGAAGACAGGTGTCATGGGACATTGTGATGACGGTGGTCATCTAGAATTGTGACGAAAGGTATCATGGAGCATTGTGATGACATGGGTCATGGAGCAGTGTAATGACAAGTATCATGGAGCATGTGATGAAAGGAGTCATGGAGCATTGTGATTAAATGGATCATAATGCATTTTGATGACAAGAGTCATGGAACATTGTGATGACAGGGATAATGGAGCATTGTGATGACAAGGGCTATGGAGCATTGTGATGATTGGGGTCATGGGGCATGATGAAGACAGTGGTTATGAAGCATTGTGATGACAAAGACCACGGAGCATTGTGATGACAGGGGTCATGCAGCAGTGTGATGACATGGGCATCGAGCATAGTGATGAAAAGAGTTCTGGAGCATTTTGATGACGAGGGCATGGATCATTGTGATTACAGGGAACATGAAGCATTGAAAGGACAAGGGAATGGAGCATTGTGATGAAAGCGGTCCTGGAGAATTGTGAGGAATCGGGTCATGGATAATTGTGCTGGAAGGGTTCCTGGAGCATTGTGATGACAAGTGCCATGGAGCATTTTAATGAAAGGGGTACTGGAACATTGTATGGAAATGATTCATGGATCATCGTGATTATACGGATCATGGAATATTGAGATGAGAAGGGTTTTGGAGCATTGGGATGACAGGGGTCATGGAGCACTGTAATAGCAGGGATGATGGGGCATTGTGATGACAGAGGCATGGAGCATTGTGATGACAGAAGTCATAGAATATTGTGATGACAAGGGCCATGGAGCATTGTCATGAAAGTTCTTATCTGGCATTGTGATGAGAGTGGTCATGGAGCATTGTGATAAAAGTTGTCATGAAGCACTGTTATTACAGGGGCCATGTAGAATTTTGATGACAAAGTCCATGGAGCACTCTGATGACAGGCATCATGGAGCAATTTGATGAAAGTGGTCATGGAGCATTGTGATGAAATGCGCCATGGAACATTGTGAAGACAATTGTCCTGGAGCATTGTTATGACAAAGAAGATGGCCAATTCTAATGACAGGTGTCATGGAGCACTGTGATGACAGTGGTCATCTCTCATTATGATGAAAGGTATCACGGAGCACTGTGATGACAGGGGCCATGGAGCATTGTGATGACACGGGCATGGAACATTAGGATGAGAAGTGATCTGGAGCATTGCGATGACAAGGGTATGGAGCATTGTGATTACAGGGGCCAGGGAGCATTGAGATGACAAGGGCAGGGAACATTGTGATGACAGCGGTCATGGATCATTGTGATGAGATCTTTCATGGAACACTGTGCTGACAGGGGCCATAGAGCATTGTGATGACAGGTGTCATGTGGCCTTGTGATGACAGTGGTCATAGAGCATTGTGATGAAAAGGATCATGGAGCAATGTGATTACAGGGGCCATGGAGCATTGTGAATACATAGGCCATGGAGCATTGTGATGACAGGGGTCAAGGAGCATTGTGATGAAAGTGGTCATGGAGCATTGTGATGACACGGGCATGGAGCATTATGATGACAAGAGTTCTAGAGCATTGTGATGAAAAGGGTATGGAGCATTGTGATTACAGGGGACCAGGAGCATTGTGATTACGTGGGCAGTGAATATTGTGATGACAGGGGTTCATGGAGCACTGTGATGACAAATGTCATGGAACATTGTGATGACAGGGTTCATGGAGCATTGTGATGAGAGGGGCCTTGGAGCATTATGATGATAGGCGTCATTGGGTATTGTGATGAGAGTGGTCATAGAATATTGTGATGAAAAGGATCATGGAGCAATATGATTACAGGTGCCATGGAGCATTGTGAATGCATAGGCCATGGAGCAATGAAATGACAGTGGTCAAGGAGCATGGTGATGTAAGTTGTCCTGGAGCATTGTGATGACATGTGTCCATGAACATTGTGATGACATGGTTCATGGAGCATTGTGATGACAAGTGCCATGGCGAAGTGTGATGACAGGTGTCATGGGGCATTTTGATGACAGTGGTCATGTAGTATTGTGATGAAAGGTATCATGGAGGACTCTGATGACAGGGGCCGTGGAGCACTGTGATGACAGTGGTCATATAGAATTGTGATGAAATATACCAAGGAGCATTGTGATGACAGGGGTCATGGAGCCCCGCAATTATAGAGGCCATGGAGCATTGTGAATACAAAGGTCATGGAGCATTGAGATGACAGGGGTGATGGCTAATTGTGATGATACGGTTCATGGAGCATTGTGATGACAAAGGCCATGGAACATTTTGATGACATGAATTCTGGAGCACTGTGATGACAAGCACATGGAGCATTGTGATTATAGGGACCATGGAGCATTGTGATGACAACGGTATGGAACATTGTGATGACAAGATTCTGCGAGCATTGTGATGATAGGGGTCATTGAGCATTGTGATGAAGGGGATCATGGAACAATTTGATTAAAGTGGTCATGGAGCATTTTGAATGCATAGGCCATGGAGCACTGTGATGACAGGGGTCATGGAGCATTCTGATGAATGTGGTCATAGTTCATTGTGATGATTAGTGTCCAGGAACAGTGCGATGACATGGATCATGGAGCATTGTGATGACAAGGGCCATGGCGAATTGTGATGACAGGTGTCATCCGGCATTGTGATGACAGAGGTTATCAAGCATTGTGATGAATGGTACCATGGATCACTGTGATAACAGGGGCCATGGAGCATTGTGATGTCAAAGGCCATGGAGCATTTTGATGAAAAGTGTCATGGAGAATTGTGATGAGACGGTCATGGAGCATTATGATGACAAGAGTTCTGGAGCATTGCGTTGACAAGGGAATGGAGCATTGTGATTACAGGGTCCATGGAGGATAGTGATGACATCTGTCATGGAACATTGTGCTGACAGGGACCATGGAGCATTGTGCTGACAGGTATAATGTGGCATTGTGTTGACAGTGGCCATAGAGCATTGTGATGAAATGAATCATGGAGCAATGTGATTACAGGGACCGTGTAGTATTGCGAATGCATAGGCTATGGAGCATTGTGATGACAGGAGTCGAGGAGCATTGTGATGTAAGTGGTCATGGATCATTGTGATGACAAGTGTCCTGGACCATTGTGATGACACGGGTCATGGAGCTTTGTGATGACAAGGGCCATGGCGAATTGTGATGACATGTGTCTTGGGGCATTGTGATGACAGTTGTCAAATAGAATTGTGATGAAATGTACCATGGAGCACTGTGATGACTGGGGCCACGGAACATTGTGATGACAAAGGCCAAGGAGCATTGTGATGACAAGTATCATGGACCTTTGTGATGAAATGGGCATACATCATTATGATGACAAGAGTTCTGGAGCATTGTGATGACAAGGGCATGGAGCATTGTGATTACAGGGGTCATGGAGCATTGTGATGACAACTGTCATGGAACATTGTGATGACAGCGTTCATGGAGCATTGTGATTAAAGGGGTCATGGAGCATTTTGATGACAAGGGCAGGCGAACATTTTGATTACATTAGTAATGGAGCATTGTGATGACATGGGCAGGGAACTTTGTTATGACAGGTGTAATAGAACATTGTGATTACAGGGGACATGGAGCATTGTGATGACAATTGTCATTTAAAGTTGTGCTGACAGGGATCATGGAGCATTGTGATGAGACGGGCATTGGAGCCTTGTGATGACAGGCGTACTGGAGCCTTCTGAGGAAAGATCTCATGGGTCATTGTGATTACAGTGATCATGGAACATTGTGATGACAGTGGTCATGGAGCATTGTAATGACAGGGGCCATGAAGCATTGTGATGACAGGGGTCATGGGGGATTGTGATGACAGTGGTCATGGAGCATTGTGATGAAAGGGGTCATGGAGCACTGTGATTACAGGTGCCATCTATAATTGTGATGACAAAGGCCATGGAGCATTGTGATGACAGTTGTCATGGAGCATTGTGTTGAAAGGGGCATGGAGCATTGTGACGACAATGGTCATGGAGCATTGTGATGACCGGTATCATGGATCATTGTTATGAAGAAGGTCATGGGGCAGTGTAATGACAAGTATCATGGAGCATGTGATGAAAGGAGTCATGGAGCATTGTGATTAAATGGATCATGAGGCATTTTGATGACAAGAGTCATGGAACATTGGGATGACAGGGATCATGGAGCATTGTGATGACAAGGGCTATGGAGCATTGGGATGACTGGGGTCATGGGGCATGGTGATGACAGTGGTCATGGAGCATTGAGATGACGAAGACCACGGAGCATTGTGATGACAGGTGTCATGGAGCATTGTGATGAAAGGGGTCATGGATCACTACGATGACATGGGTAATGGAGCATTGTGATGATACGGGCATGGAGCATTGTGATGACAGGGGTCATGCAGCATTGTGAAGACAGGGGTCATGCAGCACTGTGATGACATGGGCATGGAGCATAGTGATGACAAAGGTTCTGGAGCATTTTGATGACAAGGGCATGGATCATTGTGATTACAGGGGCCATGAAACATTGAGATGACAAGGGAATGGAGCATTGTGATGAAAGCGGTCCTGGAGAATTGTGAGGAAACAGGTCATGGATTATTGGGATGGAAGGATTCCTTGAGCATTGTGATGACAAGTGCCATGGAGCATTTTAATGAAAGGGGTACTGGAGCATTGTAAGGAAATGGTTCATGGATCATCGTGATTACACGGATCATGGAATATTGTGATGACAAGGGTTTCGGAGCATTGTGATGACAGGTGTCATGGAGCACTGTAATAGCAGGGGTGATGGGGCATTTTGATGACAGGTGCATGGAGCATTGTGATGACAGAAGTCTTAGAATATTGTGATGACAAGGGCCATGGAGCATTGTCATGAAAGGTCTTATCTGGGATTGTGATGAGAGTGGTCATGGAGCATTGTCATAAAAGTTGTCATGAAGCACTGTTATTACAGTGGCCATGTAGAATTTTGATGACAAAGACCATGGAGCACTGTGATGACAGGCATCATGGAGCAATTTGATGAAAGTGGTCATGGAGCTTTCTGATGAAATGCACCATGGAATATTGTGAGGACAACTGTCCTGGAGCATTGTTATGACAACGGCCATGGCCAATTCTGATGACAGGTGTCATGGAGCACTGTGATGACAGTTGTCATCTCTCATTATGATGAAAGTTATCAAGGAGCACTGTGATGACAGGGGCCATGGAGCATTGTGATGACACGGGCATGGAGCATTATGATGAGAAGTGATCTGGAGCATTGCGATGACAAGGGTATGGAGCATTGTGATTACAGGGGCCAGGGAGCATTGAGATGACAAGGGCAGGGAACATTGTGATGATAGCGGTCATGGATCATTGTGATGAGATCTGTCATGGAACATTGTGCTGACAGGGGCCATAGAGCATTGTGATGACAGGTGTCATGTGGCCTTGTGATGAAAATGGTCATAGAGCATTGTGATGAAAAGGATCATGGAGCAATGTGATTACAGGGGCCATGGAGCATTGTGAATACATAGGCCATGGAGCATTGTGATGACAGTGGTCATGGAGCCCCGCAATTATAGAGGCCATGGAGCATTGTGAATACAAATGTAATGGAGCATTGAGATGACAGGTGTGATGGCTAATTGTGATGAAACGGTTCATGGAGCATTGTGATGACAAGGTTCATCAAGCATTGTGATGACAGGGGTCATGGAGCATTGTGATGACAAAGGCCATGGAATATTTTGATGACAAGAATTCTGGAGTGCTGTGATGATAAGCACATGGAGCATTGTGATTATAGGGACCATGGAACATTGTGATGACAACGGTATGGAACATTGTGATGACAAGGTTCTGCGAGCATTGTGATGAAAGGGGTCATTGAGCATTGTGATGAAGGGGATCATGGAGCAATGTGATTACAGTGGCCATGGAGCATTTTGAATGCATAGGCCATGGAGCACTGTGATGACAGGGGTCATGGAGCATTCTGATGAATGTGGTCATAGTTCATTGTGATGATTAGTGTCCATGAACAGTGCGATGACATGGATCATGGAGCATTGTGATGACAAGGGCCATGGCGAATTGTGATGACAGGTGTCATCGGGCATTGTGATGACAGAGGTTATCAAGCATTGTGATGAATGGTACCATGGATCACTGTGATAACAGGGGCCATGGAGCATTGTGATGACAAAGGCCATGGAGCATTTTGATGAAAAGTGTCATGGAGAATTGTGATGAGATGGTCATGGAGCATTATGATGACAAGAGTTCTGGAGCATTGCGTTGACAAGGGAATGGAACATTGTGATTACAGGGTCCATGGAGGATAGTGATGACATCTGTCATGGAACATTGTGCTGACAGGGGCCATGGAGCATTGTGATGACAGGTATAATGTGGCATTGTGATGAAAGTGGCCATAGAGCATTGTGATGAAATGAATCATGGAGCAATGTGATTACAGGGACCGTGTAGCATGGCGAATGCATAGCCTATGGAGCATTGTGATAACAGGAATCGAGGAGCTTTGTGATGTAAGTGGTCATGGATCATTGTGATGACAAGTGTCCTGGACCATTGTGATGACACGGGTCATGGAGCATTGTGATGACAAGGGCCATGGCGAATTGTCATGACATGTGTCTTGGGGCATTGTGATGACAGTGGTCAAATAGAATTGTGATGAAAGGTATCATGGAGCACTGTGATGACAGGGGCCATGGAACATGGTGATGACAAAGGCCAAGGAGCATTGTGATGACAAGTATCATGGACCTTTGTGATGAAATGGGCATACATCATTATGATGACAAGAGTTCTGGAGCATTGTGATGACAAGGACATGGAACATTGTGATTACAGGGGTCATGGAGCATTGTGATGACAACTGTCATGGAACATTGTGATGACAGGGTTCATGGAGCATTGTGATTAAAGGGGTCATGGAGCATTTTGATGACAAGGGCAGGCGAACATTTTGATTACATTAGTAATGGAGCATTGTGATGACATGTGCAGGGAACTTTGTGATGACAGGTGTAATAGAACATTGTGATTACAGGGGACATGGAACATTTTGATGACATGGGCAGGCAACATTGTGATGACAGGTGTCATGGAGCATTGTGATGAAAATTGTCATTTAAAGTTGTGCTGACAGGGATCATGGAGCATTGTGATGAGACGGGCATTGCAGCCTTGTGATGACAGGCGTACTGGAGCCTTCTGAGGAAAGATCTCATGGGTCATTGTGATTACAGTGATCATGGAACATTGTGATGACAGTGGTCATGGAGCATTGTAATGACAGGGGCCATGAAGCATTGTGATGACAGGGGTCATGGGTAATTGTGATGACAGTGGTCATGGAGCATTGTGATGAAAGGGGTCATGGAGCACTGTGATTACAGGTGCCATCTATAATTGTGATGACAAAGGCCATGGAGCATTGTGATGACAGTTGTCATGGAGCATTGTGTTGAAAGGGGCATGGAGCATTGTGATTAAATGGATCATGAGGCATTTTGATGACAAGAGTCATGGAACATTGTGATGACAGGGATCATGGAGCATTGTGATGACAAGGGCTATGGAGCATTGTGATGACTGGGATCATGGGGCATGGTGATGTCAGTGGTCATGGAGCATTGTGATGACGAAGACCACGGAGCATTGTGATGAAATGGGTCATGGATCACTACGATGACATGAGTAATGGAGCATTGTGATGATACGGACATGGAGCATTGTGATGACAGGGGTCATGCAGCATTGTGAAGACAGGGGTCATGCAGCATTGTGATGACATGGGCATGGAGCATAGTGATGACAAAAGTTCTGGAGCATTTTGATGACAAGGGCATGGATCATTGTGATTACAGGGGCCATGAAACAATGAGATGACAAGGGAATGGAGCATTGTGATGAAAGCGGTCCTGGAGAATTGTGAGGAAACAGGTCATGGATTATTGGGCTGGAAGGATTCCTGGAGCATTGTGATGACAAGTGCCATGGAGCATTTTAATGAAAGGGGTACTGGAGCATTGTACGGAAATGGTTCATGGATCATCATGATTACACGGATCATGGAATATTGTGATGACAAGGGTTTTGGAGCATTGTGATGACAGGGGCATGGAGCATTGTGATGACAGAAGTCATAGAATATTGTGATGACAAGGGCCATGGGGCATTGTCATGAAAGGTCTTATCTGGCATTGTGATGAGAGTGGTCATGGAGCATTGTGATAAAAGTTGTCATGAAGCACTGTTATTACAGGGGCCATGTAGAATTTTGATGACAAAGGCATTGGAGCACTGTGATGACAGGCATCATGGAGCAATTTGATGAAAGTGGTCATGGAGCATTGTGATGAAATGCGCCATGGAACATTGTGAAGACAAGTGTCCTGGAGCATTGTTATGACAAGGGCTATGGCCAATTCTGATGACAGGTGTCATGGAGCACTGTGATGACAGTGGTCATCTATCATTATGATGAAAGATATCACGGAGCACTGTGATGACAGGGGTCATGGAGCATTCTGATGAATGTGGTCATAGTTCATTGTGATGATTAGTGTCCAGGAACAGTGTGATGACATGGATCATGGAGCATTGTGATGACAAAGGCCATGGCGATTTGTGATGGCAGGTGTCATCGGGCATTGTGATGACAGAGGTTATCAAGCATTGTGATGAATGGTACCATGGATCACTGTAATAACAGGGGCCATGGAGCATTGTGATGACAAAGGCCATGGAGCATTTTGATGAAAAGTGTCATGGAGAATTGTGATGAGACGGTCATGGAGCATTATGATGACAAGGGTTCTGGAGCATTGCGTTGACAAGGGAATGGAGCATTGTGATTACAGGGTCCATGGAGGATAGTGATGACATCTGTCATGGAACATTGTGCTGACAGGGGCCATGGAGCATTGTGATGACAGGTATAATGTGGCATTGTGATGACAGTGGCCATAGAGCATTGTGATGAAATGAATCATGGAGCAATGTGATTACAGGGACCGTGTAGCATTGCGAATGCATAGCCTATGGAGCATTGTGATGACAGGAGTCGAGGAGCATTGTGATGTAAGTGGTCATGGATCATTGTGATGACAAGTGTCCTGGACCATTGTGATGACACGTGTCATGGAGCATTGTGATGACAAGGGCCATGGCGAATTGTGATGACATGTGTCTTGGGGCATTGTGATGACAGTGGTCAAATAGAATTGTGATGAAATGTATCATGGAGCACTGTGATGACAGGGGCCATGGAACATGGTGATGACAAAGGCCACGGAGCATTGTGAGGACAAGTATCATGGAACTTTGTGATGAAATGGGCATACATCATTATGATGACAAGAGTTCTGGAATATTGTGATGACAAGGGCATGGAGCATTGTGATTACAGGGGTCACGGAGCATTGTGATGACAGGGTTCATGGAGCATTGTGATTAAAGGGGTCATGGAGCATTTTGATGACAAGGGCAGGCGAACATTTTGATTACATTGGTAATGGAGCATTGTGATGACATGGGCAGGGAACTTTGTGATGACAGGTGTAATAGAATATTGTGATTACAGGGGACATGGAGCATTTTGATGACATGAGCAGGCAACATTGTGATGACAGGTGTCCTGGAGCATTGTGATGACAATTGTCATTTAAAGTTGTGCTTACAGGGATCATGGAGCATTGTGATGAGACGGGCATTGCAGCCTTGTAATGACAGGCGCACTGGAGCTTTCTGAGGAAAGATCTCATGGGTCATTGTGATTACAGTGATCATGGAACATTGTGATGACAGTGGTCATGGAGCATTTTAATGACAGGGGCCATGAAGCATTGTGATGACAGGGGTCATGGGGGATTGTGATGACAGTGGTCATGGAGCATTGTGATGAAAGGGGTCATGGAGCACTGTGATTACAGGTGCCATTTATAATTGTGATGACAAAGGCCATGGAGCATTGTGATGACAGTTGTCATGGAGCATTGTGTTGAAAGGGGCATGGAGCATTGTGACGACAATGGTCATGGAGCATTGTGATGACCGGTATCATGGAGCATTGTTATGAAGAAGGTCATGGGGCAGTGTAATGACAAGTATCATGGAGCATGTGATGAAAGGAGTCATGGAGCATTGTGATTAAATGGATCATGAGGCATTTTGATGACAAGAGTCATGGAGCATTGTGATGACAAGGGCTATGGAGCATTGTGATGACTGGGGTCATGGGGCATGGTGATGACAGTGGTCATGGAGCATTGTGATGACGAAGACCACGGAGCATTGTGATGACAGGTGTCATGGAGCATTGTGATGAAATGGGTCATGGATCACTACGATGACATGAGTAATGGAGCATTGTGATGATACGGACATGGAGCATTGTGATGACAGGGGTCATGCTGCATTGTGAAGACAGGGGTCAGGCAGCATTGTGATGACATGGGCATGGAGCATAGTGATGACAAAAGTTCTGGAGCATTTTGATGACAAGGGCATGGATCATTGTGATTACAGGGGCCATGAAACAATGAGATGACAAGGGAATGGAGCATTGTGATGAAAGCGGTCCTGGAGAATTGTGAGGAAACAGGTCATGGATTATTGGGCTGGAAGGATTCCTGGAGCATTGTGATGACAAGTGTCATGGAGCATTTTAATGAAAGGGGTACTGGAACATTGTACGGAAATGGTTCATGGATCATCATGATTACACGGATCATGGAATATTGTGATGACAAGGGTTTTGGAGCATTGTGATGACAGGGGCATGGAGCATTGTGATGACAGAAGTCATAGAATATTGTGATGACAAGGGCCATGGGGCATTGTCATGAAAGGTCTTATCTGGCATTGTGATGAGAGTGGTCATGGAGCATTGTGATAAATGTTGTCATGAAGCACTGTTATTACAGGGGCCATGTAGAATTTTGATGACAAAGGCATTGGAGCACTGTGATGACAGGCATCATGGAGCAATTTGATGAAAGTGGTCATGGAGCATTGTGATGAAATGCGCCATGGAACATTGTGAAGACAAGTGTCCTGGAGCATTGTTATGACAAGGGCCATGGCCAATTCTGATGACAGGTGTCATGGAGCACTGTGATGACAGTGGTCATCTATCATTATGATGAAAGATATCACGGAGCACTGTGATGACAGGGGTCATGGAGCATTCTGATGAATGTGGTCATAGTTCATTGTGATGATTAGTGTCCAGGAACAGTGCAATGACATGGATCATGGAGCATTGTGATGACAAGGGCCATGGCGAATTGTGATGACATGTGTCATCGGGCATTGTGATGACAGAGGTTATCAAGCATTGTGATGAATGGTACCATGGATCACTGTGATAACAGGGGCCATGGAGCATTGTGATGACAAAGGCCATGGAGCATTTTGATGAAAAGTGTCATGGAGAATTGTGTTGAGACGGTCATGGAGCATTATGATGACAAGGGTTCTGGAGCATTGCGTTGACAAGGGAATGGAGCATTGTGATTACAGGGTCCATGGAGGATAGTGATGACATCTGTCATGGAACATTGTGCTGACAGGGGCCATGGAGCATTGTGATGACAGGTATAATGTGGCATTGTGATGACAGTGGCCATAGAGCATTGTGATGAAATGAATCATGGAGCAATGTGATTACAGGGACCGTGTAGCATTGCGAATGCGTAGCCTATGGAGCATTGTGATGACAGGAGTCGAGGAGCATTGTGATGTAAGTGGTCATGGATCATTGTGATGACAAGTGTCCTGGACCATTGTGATGACACGGGTCATGGAGCATTGTGATGACAAGGGCCATGGCGAATTGTCATGACATGTGTCTTGGGGCATTGTGATGACAGTGGTCAAATAGAATTGTGATGAAAGGTATCATGGAGCACTGTGATGACAGGGGCCATGGAACATGGTGATGACAAAGGCCAAGGAGCATTGTGATGACAAGTATCATGGACCTTTGTGATGAAATGGGCATACATCATTATGATGACAAGAGTTCTGGAGCATTGTGATGACAAGGGCATGGAGCATTGTGATTACAGGGGTCATGGAGCATTGTGATGACAACTGTCATGGAACATTGTGATGACAGGGTTCATGGAGCATTGTGATTAAAGGGGTCATGGAGCATTTTGATGACAAGGGCAGGCGAACATTTTGATTACATTGGTAATGGAGCATTGTGATGACATGGGCAGGGAACTTTGTGATGACAGGTGTAATAGAATATTGTGTTTACAGGGGACATGGAGCATTTTGATGACATGAGCAGGCAACATTGTGATGACAGGTGTCATGGAGCATTGTGATGACAATTGTCATTTAAAGTTGTGCTGACAGGGATCATGGAGCATTGTGATGAGACGGGCATTGCAGCCTTGTGATGACAGGCGTACTGGAGCCTTCTGAGGAAAGATCTCATGGGTCATTGTGATTACAGTGATCATGGAACATTGTGATGACAGTGGTCATGGAGCATTGTAATGACAGGGGCCATGAAGCATTGTGATGACAGGGGTCATGGGGGATTGTGATGACAGTGGTCATGGAGCATTGTGATGAAAGGGGTCATGGAGCACTGTGATTACAGGTGCCATCTATAATTGTGATGACAAAGGCCATGGAGCATTGTGATGACAGTTGTCATGGAGCATTGTGTTGAAAGGGGCATGGAGCATTGTGACGACAATGGTCATGGAGCATTGTGATGACTGGTATCATGGAGCATTGTTATGAAAAAGGTCATGGGGCAGTGTAATGACAAGTATCATGGAGCATGTGATGAAAGGAGTCATGGAGCATTGTGATTAAATGGATCATGAGGCATTTTGATGACAAGAGTCATGGCACATTGTGATGACAGGGATCATGGAGCATTGTGATGACAAGGGCTATGGAGCATTGTGATGACTGGGGTCATGGGGCATGGTGATGTCAGTGGTCATGGAGCATTGTGATGACGAAGACCACGGAGCATTGTGATGACAGGTGTCATGGAGCATTGTGATGAAATGGGTCATGGATCACTACGATGACATGAGTAATGGAGCATTGTGATGATACGGACATGGAGCATTGTGATGACAGGGGTCATGCAGCATTGTGAAGACAGGGGTCATGCAGCATTGTGATGACATGGGCATGGAGCATAGTGATGACAAAAGTTCTGGAGCATTTTGATGACAAGGGCATGGATCATTGTGATTACAGGGGCCATGAAACAATGAGATGACAAGGGAATGGAGCATTGTGATGAAAGCGGTCCTGGAGAATTGTGAGGAAACAGGTCATGGATTATTGGGCTGGAAGGATTCCTGGAGCATTGTGATGACAAGTGCCATGGAGCATTTTAATGAAAGGGGTACTGGAGCATTGTACGGAAATGGTTCATGGATCATCATGATTACACGGATCATGGAATATTGTGATGACAAGGGTTTTGGAGCATTGTGATGACAGGGGCATGGAGCATTGTGATGACAGAAGTCATAGAATATTGTGATGACAAGGGCCATGGGGCATTGTCATGAAAGGTCTTATCTGGCATTGTGATGAGAGTGGTCATGGAGCATTGTGATAAAAGTTGTCATGAAGCACTGTTATTACAGGGGCCATGTAGAATTTTGATGACAAAGGCATTGGAGCACTGTGATGACAGGCATCATGGAGCAATTTGATGAAAGTGGTCATGGAGCATTGTGATGAAATGCGCCATGGAACATTGTGAAGACAAGTGTCCTGGAGCATTGCTATGACAAGGGCCATGGCCAATTCTGATGACAGGTGTCATGGAGCACTGTGATGACAGTGGTCATCTATCATTATGATGAAAGATATCACGGAGCACTGTGATGACAGGGGTCATGGAGCATTCTGATGAATGTGGTCATAGTTCATTGTGATGATTAGTGTCCAGGAACAGTGCAATGACATGGATCATGGAGCATTGTGATGACAAGGGCCATGGCGAATTGTGATGACAGGTGTCATCGGGCATTGTGATGACAGAGGTTATCAAGCATTGTGATGAATGGTACCATGGATCACTGTGATAACAGGGGCCATGGAGCATTGTGATGACAAAGGCCATGGAGCATTTTGATGAAAAGTGTCATGGAGAATTGTGATGAGACGGTCATGGAGCATTATGATGACAAGAGTTCTGGAGCATTGCGTTGACAAGGGAATGGAGCATTGTGATTACAGGGTCCATGGAGGATAGTGATGACATCTGTCATGGAACATTGTGCTGACAGGGGCCATGGAGCATTGTGATGACAGGTATAATGTGGCATTGTGATGACAGTGGCCATAGATCATTGTGATGAAATGAATCATGGAGCAATGTGATTACAGGGACCGTGTAGCATTGCGAATGCATAGGCTATGGAGCATTGTGATGACAGGAGTCGAGGAGCATTGTGATGTAAGTGGTCATGGATCATTGTGATGACAAGTGTCCTGGACCATTGTGATGACACGGGTCATGGAGCATTGTGATGACAAGGGCCATGGCGAATTGTGATGACATGTGTCTTGGGGCATTGTGATGACAGTGGTCAAATAGAATTGTGATGAAAGGTGTCATGGAGCACTGTGATGACAGGGGCCATGGAATATGGTGATGACAAAGGCCAAGGAGCATTGTGATGACAAGTATCATGGAACTTTGTGATGAAATGGGCATACATCATTATGATGACAAGAGTTCTGGAGCATTGTGATGACAAGGGCATGGAGCATTGTGATTACAGGGGTCATGGAGCATTGTGATGACAACTGTCATGGAACATTGTGATGACAGGGTTCATGGAGCATTGTGATTAAAGGGGTCATGGAGCATTTTGATGACAAGGGCAGGCGAACATTTTGATTACATTGGTAATGGAGCATTGTGATGACATGGGCAGGGAACTTTGTGATGACAGGTGTAATAGAATATTGTGATTACAGGGGACATGGAGCATTTTGATGACATGAGCAGGCAACATTGTGATGACAGGTGTCATGGAGCATTGTGATGACAATTGTCATTTAAAGTTGTGCTGACAGGGATCATGGAGCATTGTGATGAGACGGGCATTGCAGCCTTGTGATGACAGGCGTACTGGAGCCTTCTGAGGAAAGATCTCATGGGTCATTGTGATTACAGTGATCATGGAACATTGTGATGACAGTGGTCATGGAGCATTGTAATGACAGGGGCCACGAAGCATTGTGATGACAGGGGTCATGGGGGATTGTGATGACAGTGGTCATGGAGCATTGTGATGAAAGGGGTCATGGAGCACTGTGATTACAGGTGCCATCTATAATTGTGATGACAAAGGCCATGGAGCATTGTGATGACAGTTGTCATGGAGCATTGTGTTGAAAGGGGCATGGAGCATTGTGACGACAATGGTCATGGAGCATTGTGATGACTGGTATCATGGAGCATTGTTATGAAAAAGGTCATGGGGCAGTGTAATGACAAGTATCATGGAGCATGTGATGAAAGGAGTCATGGAGCATTGTGATTAAATGGATCATGAGGCATTTTGATGACAAGAGTCATGGCACATTGTGATGACAGGGATCATGGAGCATTGTGATGACAAGGGCTATGGAGCATTGTGATGACTGGGGTCATGGGGCATGGTGATGTCAGTGGTCATGGAGCATTGTGATGACGAAGACCACGGAGCATTGTGATGACAGGTGTCATGGAGCATTGTGATGAAATGGGTCATGGATCACTACGATGACATGAGTAATGGAGCATTGTGATGATACGGACATGGAGCATTGTGATGACAGGGGTCATGCAGCATTGTGAAGACAGGGGTCATGCAGCATTGTGATGACATGGGCATGGAGCATAGTGATGACAAAAGTTCTGGAGCATTTTGATGACAAGGGCATGGATCATTGTGATTACAGGGGCCATGAAACAATGAGATGACAAGGGAATGGAGCATTGTGATGAAAGCGGTCCTGGAGAATTGTGAGGAAACAGGTCATGGATTATTGGGCTGGAAGGATTCCTGGAGCATTGTGATGACAAGTGCCATGGAGCATTTTAATGAAAGGGGTACTGGAGCATTGTACGGAAATGGTTCATGGATCATCATGATTACACGGATCATGGAATATTGTGATGACAAGGGTTTTGGAGCATTGTGATGACAGGGGCATGGAGCATTGTGATGACAGAAGTCATAGAATATTGTGATGACAAGGGCCATGGGGCATTGTCATGAAAGGTCTTATCTGGCATTGTGATGAGAGTGGTCATGGAGCATTGTGATAAAAGTTGTCATGAAGCACTGTTATTACAGGGGCCATGTAGAATTTTGATGACAAAGGCATTGGAGCACTGTGATGACAGGCATCATGGAGCAATTTGATGAAAGTGGTCATGGAGCATTGTGATGAAATGCGCCATGGAACATTGTGAAGACAAGTGTCCTGGAGCATTGCTATGACAAGGGCCATGGCCAATTCTGATGACAGGTGTCATGGAGCACTGTGATGACAGTGGTCATCTATCATTATGATGAAAGATATCACGGAGCACTGTGATGACAGGGGTCATGGAGCATTCTGATGAATGTGGTCATAGTTCATTGTGATGATTAGTGTCCAGGAACAGTGCAATGACATGGATCATGGAGCATTGTGATGACAAGGGCCATGGCGAATTGTGATGACAGGTGTCATCGGGCATTGTGATGACAGAGGTTATCAAGCATTGTGATGAATGGTACCATGGATCACTGTGATAACAGGGGCCATGGAGCATTGTGATGACAAAGGCCATGGAGCATTTTGATGAAAAGTGTCATGGAGAATTGTGATGAGACGGTCATGGAGCATTATGATGACAAGAGTTCTGGAGCATTGCGTTGACAAGGGAATGGAGCATTGTGATTACAGGGTCCATGGAGGATAGTGATGACATCTGTCATGGAACATTGTGCTGACAGGGGCCATGGAGCATTGTGATGACAGGTATAATGTGGCATTGTGATGACAGTGGCCATAGATCATTGTGATGAAATGAATCATGGAGCAATGTGATTACAGGGACCGTGTAGCATTGCGAATGCATAGGCTATGGAGCATTGTGATGACAGGAGTCGAGGAGCATTGTGATGTAAGTGGTCATGGATCATTGTGATGACAAGTGTCCTGGACCATTGTGATGACACGGGTCATGGAGCATTGTGATGACAAGGGCCATGGCGAATTGTGATGACATGTGTCTTGGGGCATTGTGATGACAGTGGTCAAATAGAATTGTGATGAAAGGTGTCATGTAGCACTGTGATGACAGGGGCCATGGAATATGGTGATGACAAAGGCCAAGGAGCATTGTGATGACAAGTATCATGGAACTTTGTGATGAAATGGGCATACATCATTATGATGACAAGAGTTCTGGAGCATTGTGATGACAAGGGCATGGAGCATTGTGATTACAGGGGTCATGGAGCATTGTGATGACAACTGTCATGGAACATTGTGATGACAGGGTTCATGGAGCATTGTGATTAAAGGGGTCATGGAGCATTTTGATGACAAGGGCAGGCGAACATTTTGATTACATTGGTAATGGAGCATTGTGATGACATGGGCAGGGAACTTTGTGATGACAGGTGTAATAGAATATTGTGATTACAGGGGACATGGAGCATTTTGATGACATGAGCAGGCAACATTGTGATGACAGGTGTCATGGAGCATTGTGATGACAATTGTCATTTAAAGTTGTGCTGACAGGGATCATGGAGCATTGTGATGAGACGGGCATTGCAGCCTTGTGATGACAGGCGTACTGGAGCCTTCTGAGGAAAGATCTCATGGGTCATTGTGATTACAGTGATCATGGAACATTGTGATGACAGTGGTCATGGAGCATTGTAATGACAGGGGCCACGAAGCATTGTGATGACAGGGGTCATGGGGGATTGTGATGACAGTGGTCATGGAGCATTGTGATGAAAGGGGTCATGGAGCACTGTGATTACAGGTGCCATCTATAATTGTGATGACAAAGGCCATGGAGCATTGTGATGACAGTTGTCATGGAGCATTGTGTTGAAAGGGGCATGGAGCATTGTGACGACAATGGTCATGGAGCATTGTGATGACTGGTATCATGGAGCATTGTTATGAAAAAGGTCATGGGGCAGTGTAATGACAAGTATCATGGAGCATGTGATGAAAGGAGTCATGGAGCATTGTGATTAAATGGATCATGAGGCATTTTGATGACAAGAGTCATGGCACATTGTGATGACAGGGATCATGGAGCATTGTGATGACAAGGGCTATGGAGCATTGTGATGACTGGGGTCATGGGGCATGGTGATGACAGTGGTCATGGAGCATTGTGATGACGAAGACCACGGAGCATTGTGATGACAGGTGTCATGGAGCATTGTGATGAAATGGGTCATGGATCACTACGATGACATGAGTAATGGAGCATTGTGATGATACGGACATGGAGCATTGTGATGACAGGGGTCATGCTGCATTGTGAAGACAGGGGTCAGGCAGCATTGTGATGACATGGGCATGGAGCATAGTGATGACAAAAGTTCTGGAGCATTTTGATGACAAGGGCATGGATCATTGTGATTACAGGGGCCATGAAACAATGAGATGACAAGGGAATGGAGCATTGTGATGAAAGCGGTCCTGGAGAATTGTGAGGAAACAGGTCATGGATTATTGGGCTGGAAGGATTCCTGGAGCATTGTGATGACAAGTGTCATGGAGCATTTTAATGAAAGGGGTACTGGAACATTGTACGGAAATGGTTCATGGATCATCATGATTACACGGATCATGGAATATTGTGATGACAAGGGTTTTGGAGCATTGTGATGACAGGGGCATGGAGCATTGTGATGACAGAAGTCATAGAATATTGTGATGACAAGGGCCATGGGGCATTGTCATGAAAGGTCTTATCTGGCATTGTGATGAGAGTGGTCATGGAGCATTGTGATAAATGTTGTCATGAAGCACTGTTATTACAGGGGCCATGTAGAATTTTGATGACAAAGGCATTGGAGCACTGTGATGACAGGCATCATGGAGCAATTTGATGAAAGTGGTCATGGAGGATTGTGATGAAATGCGCCATGGAACATTGTGAAGACAAGTGTCCTGGAGCATTGTTATGACAAGGGCCATGGCCAATTCTGATGACAGGTGTCATGGAGCACTGTGATGACAGTGGTCATCTATCATTATGATGAAAGATATCACGGAGCACTGTGATGACAGGGGTCATGGAGCATTCTGATGAATGTGGTCATAGTTCATTGTGATGATTAGTGTCCAGGAACAGTGCAATGACATGGATCATGGAGCATTGTGATGACAAGGGCCATGGCGAATTGTGATGACATGTGTCATCGGGCATTGTGATGACAGAGGTTATCAAGCATTGTGATGAATGGTACCATGGATCACTGTGATAACAGGGGCCATGGAGCATTGTGATGACAAAGGCCATGGAGCATTTTGATGAAAAGTGTCATGGAGAATTGTGTTGAGACGGTCATGGAGCATTATGATGACAAGGGTTCTGGAGCATTGCGTTGACAAGGGAATGGAGCATTGTGATTACAGGGTCCATGGAGGATAGTGATGACATCTGTCATGGAACATTGTGCTGACAGGGGCCATGGAGCATTGTGATGACAGGTATAATGTGGCATTGTGATGACAGTGGCCATAGAGCATTGTGATGAAATGAATCATGGAGCAATGTGATTACAGGGACCGTGTAGCATTGCGAATGCGTAGCCTATGGAGCATTGTGATGACAGGAGTCGAGGAGCATTGTGATGTAAGTGGTCATGGATCATTGTGATGACAAGTGTCCTGGACCATTGTGATGACACGGGTCATGGAGCATTGTGATGACAAGGGCCATGGCGAATTGTCATGACATGTGTCTTGGGGCATTGTGATGACAGTGGTCAAATAGAATTGTGATGAAAGGTATCATGGAGCACTGTGATGACAGGGGCCATGGAACATGGTGATGACAAAGGCCAAGGAGCATTGTGATGACAAGTATCATGGACCTTTGTGATGAAATGGGCATACATCATTATGATGACAAGAGTTCTGGAGCATTGTGATGACAAGGGCATGGAGCATTGTGATTACAGGGGTCATGGAGCATTGTGATGACAACTGTCATGGAACATTGTGATGACAGGGTTCATGGAGCATTGTGATTAAAGGGGTCATGGAGCATTTTGATGACAAGGGCAGGCGAACATTTTGATTACATTGGTAATGGAGCATTGTGATGACATGGGCAGGGAACTTTGTGATGACAGGTGTAATAGAATATTGTGATTACAGGGGACATGGAGCATTTTGATGACATGAGCAGGCAACATTGTGATGACAGGTGTCATGGAGCATTGTGATGACAATTGTCATTTAAAGTTGTGCTGACAGGGATCATGGAGCATTGTGATGAGACGGGCATTGCAGCCTTGTGATGACAGGCGTACTGGAGCCTTCTGAGGAAAGATCTCATGGGTCATTGTGATTACAGTGATCATGGAACATTGTGATGACAGTGGTCATGGAGCATTGTAATGACAGGGGCCACGAAGCATTGTGATGACAGGGGTCATGGGGGATTGTGATGACAGTGGTCATGGAGCATTGTGATGAAAGGGGTCATGGAGCACTGTGATTACAGGTGCCATCTATAATTGTGATGACAAAGGCCATGGAGCATTGTGATGACAGTTGTCATGGAGCATTGTGTTGAAAGGGGCATGGAGCATTGTGACGACAATGGTCATGGAGCATTGTGATGACTGGTATCATGGAGCATTGTTATGAAAAAGGTCATGGGGCAGTGTAATGACAAGTATCATGGAGCATGTGATGAAAGGAGTCATGGAGCATTGTGATTAAATGGATCATGAGGCATTTTGATGACAAGAGTCATGGCACATTGTGATGACAGGGATCATGGAGCATTGTGATGACAAGGGCTATGGAGCATTGTGATGACTGGGGTCATGGGGCATGGTGATGTCAGTGGTCATGGAGCATTGTGATGACGAAGACCACGGAGCATTGTGATGACAGGTGTCATGGAGCATTGTGATGAAATGGGTCATGGATCACTACGATGACATGAGTAATGGAGCATTGTGATGATACGGACATGGAGCATTGTGATGACAGGGGTCATGCAGCATTGTGAAGACAGGGGTCATGCAGCATTGTGATGACATGGGCATGGAGCATAGTGATGACAAAAGTTCTGGAGCATTTTGATGACAAGGGCATGGATCATTGTGATTACAGGGGCCATGAAACAATGAGATGACAAGGGAATGGAGCATTGTGATGAAAGCGGTCCTGGAGAATTGTGAGGAAACAGGTCATGGGTTATTGGGCTGGAAGGATTCCTGGAGCATTGTGATGACAAGTGCCATGGAGCATTTTAATGAAAGGGGTACTGGAGCATTGTACGGAAATGGTTCATGGATCATCATGATTACACGGATCATGGAATATTGTGATGACAAGGGTTTTGGAGCATTGTGATGACAGGGGCATGGAGCATTGTGATGACAGAAGTCATAGAATATTGTGATGACAAGGGCCATGGGGCATTGTCATGAAAGGTCTTATCTGACATTGTGATGAGAGTGGTCATGGAGCATTGTGATAAAAGTTGTCAGGAAGCACTGTTATTACAGGGGCCATGTAGAATTTTGATGACAAAGGCATTGGAGCACTGTGATGACAGGCATCATGGAGCAATTTGATGAAAGTGGTCATGGAGCATTGTGATGAAATGCGCCATGGAACATTGTGAAGACAAGTGTCCTGGAGCATTGCTATGACAAGGGCCATGGCCAATTCTGATGACAGGTGTCATGGAGCACTGTGATGACAGTGGTCATCTATCATTATGATGAAAGATATCACGGAGCACTGTGATGACAGGGGTCATGGAGCATTCTGATGAATGTGGTCATAGTTCATTGTGATGATTAGTGTCCAGGAACAGTGCAATGACATGGATCATGGAGCATTGTGATGACAAGGGCCATGGCGAATTGTGATGACAGGTGTCATCGGGCATTGTGATGACAGAGGTTATCAAGCATTGTGATGAATGGTACCATGGATCACTGTGATAACAGGGGCCATGGAGCATTGTGATGACAAAGGCCATGGAGCATTTTGATGAAAAGTGTCATGGAGAATTGTGATGAGACGGTCATGGAGCATTATGATGACAAGGGTTCTGGAGCATTGCGTTGACAAGGGAATGGAGCATTGTGATTACAGGGTCCATGGAGGATAGTGATGACATCTGTCATGGAACATTGTGCTGACAGGGGCCATGGAGCATTGTGATGACAGGTATAATGTGGCATTGTGATGACAGTGGCCATAGAGCATTGTGATGAAATGAATCATGGAGCAATGTGATTATAGGGACCGTGTAGCATTGCGAATGCGTAGCCTATGGAGCATTGTGATGACAGGAGTCGAGGAGCATTGTGATGTAAGTGGTCATGGATCATTGTGATGACAAGTGTCCTGGACCATTGTGATGACACGGTTCATGGAGCATTGTGATGACAAGGGCCATGGCGAATTGTGATGACATTTGTCTTGGGGCATTGTGATGACAGTGGTCAAATAGAATTGTGATGAAAGGTATCATGGAGCACTGTGATGACAGGGGCCATGGAACATGGTGATGACAAAGGCCAAGGAGCATTGTGATGACAAGTATCATGGACCTTTGTGATGAAATGGGCATACATCATTATGATGACAAGAGTTCCGGAGCATTGTGATGACAAGGGCATGGAGCATTGTGATTACAGGGGTCATGGAGCATTGTGATGACAACTGTCATGGAACATTGTGATGACAGGGTTCATGGAGCATTGTGATTAAAGGGGTCATGGAGCATTTTGATGACAAGGGCAGGCGAACATTTTGATTACATTAGTAATGGAGCATTGTGATGACATGTGCAGGGAACTTTGTGATGACAGGTGTAATAGAACATTGTGATTACAGGGGACATGGAGCATTTTGATGACATGGGCAGGCAACATTGTGATGACAGGTGTCATGGAGCATTGTGATGACAATTGTCATTTAAAGTTGTGCTGACAGGGATCATGGAGCATTGTGATGAGACGGGCATTGCAGCCTTGTAATGACAGGCGCACTGGAGCTTTCTGAGGAAAGATCTCATGGGTCATTGTGATTACAGTGATCATGGAACATTGTGATGACAGTGGTCATGGAGCATTTTAATGACAGGGGCCATGAAGCATTGTGATGACAGGGGTCATGGGGGATTGTGATGACAGTGGTCATGGAGCATTGTGATGAAAGGGGTCATGGAGCACTGTGATTACAGGTGCCATTTATAATTGTGATGACAAAGGCCATGGAGCATTGTGATGACAGTTGTCATGGAGCATTGTGTTGAAAGGGGCATGGAGCATTGTGACGACAATGGTCATGGAGCATTGTGATGACCGGTATCATGGAGCATTGTTATGAAGAAGGTCATGGGGCAGTGTAATGACAAGTATCATGGAGCATGTGATGAAAGGAGTCATGGAGCATTGTGATTAAATGGATCATGAGGCATTTTGATGACAAGAGTCATGGAGCATTGTGATGACAAGGGCTATGGAGCATTGTGATGACTGGGGTCATGGGGCATGGTGATGACAGTGGTCATGGAGCATTGTGATGACGAAGACCACGGAGCATTAAGATGACAGGTGTCATGGAGCATTGTGATGAAATGGGTCATGGATCACTACGATGACATGAGTAATGGAGCATTGTGATGATACGGACATGGAGCATTGTGATGACAGGGGTCATGCTGCATTGTGAAGACAGGGGTCAGGCAGCATTGTGATGACATGGGCATGGAGCATAGTGATGACAAAAGTTCTGGAGCATTTTGATGACAAGGGCATGGATCATTGTGATTACAGGGGCCATGAAACAATGAGATGACAAGGGAATGGAGCATTGTGATGAAAGCGGTCCTGGAGAATTGTGAGGAAACAGGTCATGGATTATTGGGCTGGAAGGATTCCTGGAGCATTGTGATGACAAGTGTCATGGAGCATTTTAATGAAAGGGGTACTGGAACATTGTACGGAAATGGTTCATGGATCATCATGATTACACGGATCATGGAATATTGTGATGACAAGGGTTTTGGAGCATTGTGATGACAGGGGCATGGAGCATTGTGATGACAGAAGTCATAGAATATTGTGATGACAAGGGCCATGGGGCATTGTCATGAAAGGTCTTATCTGGCATTGTGATGAGAGTGGTCATGGAGCATTGTGATAAAAGTTGTCATGAAGCACTGTTATTACAGGGGCCATGTAGAATTTTGATGACAAAGGCATTGGAGCACTGTGATGACAGGCATCATGGAGCAATTTGATGAAAGTGGTCATGGAGCATTGTGATGAAATGCGCCATGGAACATTGTGAAGACAAGTGTCCTGGAGCATTGTTATGACAAGGGCCATGGCCAATTCAGATGACAGGTGTCATGGAGCACTGTGATGACAGTGGTCATCTATCATTATGATGAAAGATATCACGGAGCACTGTGATGACAGGGGTCATGGAGCATTCTGATGAATGTGGTCATAGTTCATTGTGATGATTAGTGTCCAGGAACAGTGCAATGACATGGATCATGGAGCATTGTGATGACAAGGGCCATGGCGAATTGTGATGACATGTGTCATCGGGCATTGTGATGACAGAGGTTATCAAGCATTGTGATGAATGGTACCATGGATCACTGTGATAACAGGGGCCATGGAGCATTGTGATGACAAAGGCCATGGAGCATTTTGATGAAAAGTGTCATGGAGAATTGTGTTGAGACGGTCATGGAGCATTATGATGACAAGGGTTCTGGAGCATTGCGTTGACAAGGGAATGGAGCATTGTGATTACAGGGTCCATGGAGGATAGTGATGACATCTGTCATGGAACATTGTGCTGACAGGGGCCATGGAGCATTGTGATGACAGGTATAATGTGGCATTGTGATGACAGTGGCCATAGAGCATTGTGATGAAATGAATCATGGAGCAATGTGATTACAGGGACCGTGTAGCATTGCGAATGCGTAGCCTATGGAGCATTGTGATGACAGGAGTCGAGGAGCATTGTGATGTAAGTGGTCATGGATCATTGTGATGACAAGTGTCCTGGACCATTGTGATGACACGGGTCATGGAGCATTGTAATGACAAGGGCCATGGCGAATTGTCATGACATGTGTCTTGGGGCATTGTGATGACAGTGGTCAAATAGAATTGTGATGAAAGGTATCATGGAGCACTGTGATGACAGGGGCCATGGAACATGGTGATGACAAAGGCCAAGGAGCATTGTGATGACAAGTATCATGGACCTTTGTGATGAAATGGGCATACATCATTATGATGACAAGAGTTCCGGAGCATTGTGATGACAAGGGCATGGAGCATTGTGATTACAGGGGTCATGGAGCATTGTGATGACAACTGTCATGGAACATTGTGATGACAGGGTTCATGGAGCATTGTGATTAAAGGGGTCATGGAGCATTTTGATGACAAGGGCAGGCGAACATTTTGATTACATTAGTAATGGAGCATTGTGATGACATGTGCAGGGAACTTTGTGATGACAGGTGTAATAGAACATTGTGATTACAGGGGACATGGAGCATTTTGATGACATGGGCAGGCAACATTGTGATGACAGGTGTCATGGAGCATTGTGATGACAATTGTCATTTAAAGTTGTGCTGACAGGGATCATGGAGCATTGTGATGAGACGGGCATTGCAGCCTTGTAATGACAGGCGCACTGGAGCTTTCTGAGGAAAGATCTCATGGGTCATTGTGATTACAGTGATCATGGAACATTGTGATGACAGTGGTCATGGAGCATTTTAATGACAGGGGCCATGAAGCATTGTGATGACAGGGGTCATGGGGGATTGTGATGACAGTGGTCATGGAGCATTGTGATGAAAGGGGTCATGGAGCACTGTGATTACAGGTGCCATTTATAATTGTGATGACAAAGGCCATGGAGCATTGTGATGACAGTTGTCATGGAGCATTGTGTTGAAAGGGGCATGGAGCATTGTGACGACAATGGTCATGGAGCATTGTGATGACCGGTATCATGGAGCATTGTTATGAAGAAGGTCATGGGGCAGTGTAATGACAAGTATCATGGAGCATGTGATGAAAGGAGTCATGGAGCATTGTGATTAAATGGATCATGAGGCATTTTGATGACAAGAGTCATGGAGCATTGTGATGACAAGGGCTATGGAGCATTGTGATGACTGGGGTCATGGGGCATGGTGATGACAGTGGTCATGGAGCATTGTGATGACGAAGACCACGGAGCATTGTGATGACAGGTGTCATGGAGCATTGTGATGAAATGGGTCATGGATCACTACGATGACATGAGTAATGGAGCATTGTGATGATACGGACATGGAGCATTGTGATGACAGGGGTCATGCTGCATTGTGAAGACAGGGGTCAGGCAGCATTGTGATGACATGGGCATGGAGCATAGTGATGACAAAAGTTCTGGAGCATTTTGATGACAAGGGCATGGATCATTGTGATTACAGGGGCCATGAAACAATGAGATGACAAGGGAATGGAGCATTGTGATGAAAGCGGTCCTGGAGAATTGTGAGGAAACAGGTCATGGATTATTGGGCTGGAAGGATTCCTGGAGCATTGTGATGACAAGTGTCATGGAGCATTTTAATGAAAGGGGTACTGGAACATTGTACGGAAATGGTTCATGGATCATCATGATTACACGGATCATGGAATATTGTGATGACAAGGGTTTTGGAGCATTGTGATGACAGGGGCATGGAGCATTGTGATGACAGAAGTCATAGAATATTGTGATGACAAGGGCCATGGGGCATTGTCATGAAAGGTCTTATCTGGCATTGTGATGAGAGTGGTCATGGAGCATTGTGATAAATGTTGTCATGAAGCACTGTTATTACAGGGGCCATGTAGAATTTTGATGACAAAGGCATTGGAGCACTGTGATGACAGGCATCATGGAGCAATTTGATGAAAGTGGTCATGGAGCATTGTGATGAAATGCGCCATGGAACATTGTGAAGACAAGTGTCCTGGAGCATTGTTATGACAAGGGCCATGGCCAATTCTGATGACAGGTGTCATGGAGCACTGTGATGACAGTGGTCATCTATCATTATGATGAAAGATATCACGGAGCACTGTGATGACAGGGGTCATGGAGCATTCTGATGAATGTGGTCATAGTTCATTGTGATGATTAGTGTCCAGGAACAGTGCAATGACATGGATCATGGAGCATTGTGATGACAAGGGCCATGGCGAATTGTGATGACATGTGTCATCGGGCATTGTGATGACAGAGGTTATCAAGCATTGTGATGAATGGTACCATGGATCACTGTGATAACAGGGGCCATGGAGCATTGTGATGACAAAGGCCATGGAGCATTTTGATGAAAAGTGTCATGGAGAATTGTGTTGAGACGGTCATGGAGCATTATGATGACAAGGGTTCTGGAGCATTGCGTTGACAAGGGAATGGAGCATTGTGATTACAGGGTCCATGGAGGATAGTGATGACATCTGTCATGGAACATTGTGCTGACAGGGGCCATGGAGCATTGTGATGACAGGTATAATGTGGCATTGTGATGACAGTGGCCATAGAGCATTGTGATGAAATGAATCATGGAGCAATGTGATTACAGGGACCGTGTAGCATTGCGAATGCGTAGCCTATGGAGCATTGTGATGACAGGAGTCGAGGAGCATTGTGATGTAAGTGGTCATGGATCATTGTGATGACAAGTGTCCTGGACCATTGTGATGACACGGGTCATGGAGCATTGTGATGACAAGGGCCATGGCGAATTGTCATGACATGTGTCTTGGGGCATTGTGATGACAGTGGTCAAATAGAATTGTGATGAAAGGTATCATGGAGCACTGTGATGACAGGGGCCATGGAACATGGTGATGACAAAGGCCAAGGAGCATTGTGATGACAAGTATCATGGACCTTTGTGATGAAATGGGCATACATCATTATGATGACAAGAGTTCTGGAGCATTGTGATGACAAGGGCATGGAGCATTGTGATTACAGGGGTCATGGAGCATTGTGATGACAACTGTCATGGAACATTGTGATGACAGGGTTCATGGAGCATTGTGATTAAAGGGGTCATGGAGCATTTTGATGACAAGGGCAGGCGAACATTTTGATTACATTGGTAATGGAGCATTGTGATGACATGGGCAGGGAACTTTGTGATGACAGGTGTAATAGAATATTGTGATTACAGGGGACATGGAGCATTTTGATGACATGAGCAGGCAACATTGTGATGACAGGTGTCATGGAGCATTGTGATGACAATTGTCATTTAAAGTTGTGCTGACAGGGATCATGGAGCATTGTGATGAGACGGGCATTGCAGCCTTGTGATGACAGGCGTACTGGAGCCTTCTGAGGAAAGATCTCATGGGTCATTGTGATTACAGTGATCATGGAACATTGTGATGACAGTGGTCATGGAGCATTGTAATGACAGGGGCCATGAAGCATTGTGATGACAGGGGTCATGGGGGATTGTGATGACAGTGGTCATGGAGCATTGTGATGAAAGGGGTCATGGAGCACTGTGATTACAGGTGCCATCTATAATTGTGATGACAAAGGCCATGGAGCATTGTGATGACAGTTGTCATGGAGCATTGTGTTGAAAGGGGCATGGAGCATTGTGACGACAATGGTCATGGAGCATTGTGATGACTGGTATCATGGAGCATTGTTATGAAAAAGGTCATGGGGCAGTGTAATGACAAGTATCATGGAGCATGTGATGAAAGGAGTCATGGAGCATTGTGATTAAATGGATCATGAGGCATTTTGATGACAAGAGTCATGGCACATTGTGATGACAGGGATCATGGAGCATTGTGATGACAAGGGCTATGGAGCATTGTGATGACTGGGGTCATGGGGCATGGTGATGTCAGTGGTCATGGAGCATTGTGATGACGAAGACCACGGAGCATTGTGATGACAGGTGTCATGGAGCATTGTGATGAAATGGGTCATGGATCACTACGATGACATGAGTAATGGAGCATTGTGATGATACGGACATGGAGCATTGTGATGACAGGGCTCATGCAGCATTGTGAAGACAGGGGTCAGGCAGCATTGTGATGACATGGGCATGGAGCATAGTGATGACAAAAGTTCTGGAGCATTTTGATGACAAGGGCATGGATCATTGTGATTACAGGGGCCATGAAACAATGAGATGACAAGGGAATGGAGCATTGTGATGAAAGCGGTCCTGGAGAATTGTGAGGAAACAGGTCATGGATTATTGGGCTGGAAGGATTCCTGGAGCATTGTGATGACAAGTGCCATGGAGCATTTTAATGAAAGGGGTACTGGAGCATTGTACGGAAATGGTTCATGGATCATCATGATTACACGGATCATGGAATATTGTGATGACAAGGGTTTTGGAGCATTGTGATGACAGGGGCATGGAGCATTGTGATGACAGAAGTCATAGAATATAGTGATGACAAGGGCCATGGGGCATTGTCATGAAAGGTCTTATCTGGCATTGTGATGAGAGTGGTCATGGAGCATTGTGATAAAAGTTGTCATGAAGCACTGTTATTACAGGGGCCATGTAGAATTTTGATGACAAAGGCATTGGAGCACTGTGATTACAGGCATCATGGAGCAATTTGATGAAAGTGGTCATGGAGCATTGTGATGAAACGCGCCATGGAACATTGTGAAGACAAGTGTCCTGGAGCATTGTTATGACAAGGGCCATGGCCAATTCTGATGAGAGGTGTCATGGAGCACTGTGATGACAGTGGTCATCTATCATTATGATGAAAGATATCACGGAGCACTGTGATGACAGGGGTCATGGAGCATTCTGATGAATGTGGTCATAGTTCATTGTGATGATTAGTGTCCAGGAACAGTGCAATGACATGGATCATGGAGCATTGTGATGACAAGGGCCATGGCGAATTGTGATGACAGGTGTCATCGGGCATTGTGATGACAGAGGTTATCAAGCATTGTGATGAATGGTACCATGGATCACTGTGATAACAGGGGCCATGGAGCATTGTGATGACAAAGGCCATGGAGCATTTTGATGAAAAGTGTCATGGAGAATTGTGATGAGACGGTCATGGAGCATTATGATGACAAGGGTTCTGGAGCATTGCGTTGACAAGGGAATGGAGCATTGTGATTACAGGGTCCATGGAGGATAGTGATGACATCTGTCATGGAACATTGTGCTGACAGGGGCCATGGAGCATTGTGATGACAGGTATAATGTGGCATTGTGATGACAGTGGCCATAGAGCATTGTGATGAAATGAATCATGGAGCAATGTGATTACGGGGACCGTGTAGCATTGCGAATGCGTAGCCTATGGAGCATTGTGATGACAGGAGTCGAGGAGCATTGTGATGTAAGTGGTCATGGATCATTGTGATGACAAGTGTCCTGGACCATTGTGATGACACGGGTCATGGAGCATTGTGATGACAAGGGCCATGGCGAATTGTCATGACATGTGTCTTGGGGCATTGTGATGACAGTGGTCAAATAGAATTGTGATGAAAGGTATCATGGAGCACTGTGATGACAGGGGCCATGGAATATGGTGATGACAAAGGCCAAGGAGCATTGTGATGACAAGTATCATGGAACTTTGTGATGAAATGGGCATACATCATTATGATGACAAGAGTTCTGGAGCATTGTGATGACAAGGGCATGGAGCATTGTGATTACAGGGGTCATGGAGCATTGTGATGACAACTGTCATGGAACATTGTGATGACAGGGTTCATGGAGCATTGTGATTAAAGGGGTCATGGAGCATTTTGATGACAAGGGCAGGCGAACATTTTGATTACATTGGTAATGGAGCATTGTGATGACATGGGCAGGGAACTTTGTGATGACAGGTGTAATAGAATATTGTGATTACAGGGGACATGGAGCATTTTGATGACATGAGCAGGCAACATTGTGATGACAGGTGTCATGGAGCATTGTGATGACAATTGTCATTTAAAGTTGTGCTGACAGGGATCATGGAGCATTGTGATGAGACGGGCATTGCAGCCTTGTGATGACAGGCGTACTGGAGCCTTCTGAGGAAAGATCTCATGGGTCATTGTGATTACAGTGATCATGGAACATTGTGATGACAGTGGTCATGGAGCATTGTAATGACAGGGGCCACGAAGCATTGTGATGACAGGGGTCATGGGGGATTGTGATGACAGTGGTCATGGAGCATTGTGATGAAAGGGGTCATGGAGCACTGTGATTACAGGTGCCATCTATAATTGTGATGACAAAGGCCATGGAGCATTGTGATGACAGTTGTCATGGAGCATTGTGTTGAAAGGGGCATGGAGCATTGTGACGACAATGGTCATGGAGCATTGTGATGACTGGTATCATGGAGCATTGTTATGAAAAAGGTCATGGGGCAGTGTAATGACAAGTATCATGGAGCATGTGATGAAAGGAGTCATGGAGCATTGTGATTAAATGGATCATGAGGCATTTTGATGACAAGAGTCATGGCACATTGTGATGACAGGGATCATGGAGCATTGTGATGACAAGGGCTATGGAGCATTGTGATGACTGGGGTCATGGGGCATGGTGATGTCAGTGGTCATGGAGCATTGTGATGACGAAGACCACGGAGCATTGTGATGACAGGTGTCATGGAGCATTGTGATGAAATGGGTCATGGATCACTACGATGACATGAGTAATGGAGCATTGTGATGATACGGACATGGAGCATTGTGATGACAGGGCTCATGCAGCATTGTGAAGACAGGGGTCATGCAGCATTGTGATGACATGGGCATGGAGCATAGTGATGACAAAAGTTCTGGAGCATTTTGATGACAAGGGCATGGATCATTGTGATTACAGGGGCCATGAAACAATGAGATGACAAGGGAATGGAGCATTGTGATGAAAGCGGTCCTGGAGAATTGTGAGGAAACAGGTCATGGATTATTGGGCTGGAAGGATTCCTGGAGCATTGTGATGACAAGTGCCATGGAGCATTTTAATGAAAGGGGTACTGGAGCATTGTACGGAAATGGTTCATGGATCATCATGATTACACGGATCATGGAATATTGTGATGACAAGGGTTTTGGAGCATTGTGATGACAGGGGCATGGAGCATTGTGATGACAGAAGTCATAGAATATTGTGATGACAAGGGCCATGGGGCATTGTCATGAAAGGTCTTATCTGGCATTGTGATGAGAGTGGTCATGGAGCATTGTGATAAAAGTTGTCATGAAGCACTGTTATTACAGGGGCCATGTAGAATTTTGATGACAAAGGCATTGGAGCACTGTGATGACAGGCATCATGGAGCAATTTGATGAAAGTGGTCATGGAGCATTGTGATGAAACGCGCCATGGAACATTGTGAAGACAAGTGTCCTGGAGCATCGTTATGACAAGGGCCATGGCCAATTCTGATGACAGGTGTCATGGAGCACTGTGATGACAGTGCTCATCTATCATTATGATGAAAGATATCACGGAGCACTGTGATGACAGGGGTCATGGAGCATTCTGATGAATGTGGTCATAGTTCATTGTGATGATTAGTGTCCAGGAACAGTGCAATGACATGGATCATGGAGCATTGTGATGACAAGGGCCATGGCGAATTGTGATGACAGGTGTCATCGGGCATTGTGATGACAGAGGTTATCAAGCATTGTGATGAATGGTACCATGGATCACTGTGATAACAGGGGCCATGGAGCATTGTGATGACAAAGGCCATGGAGCATTTTGATGAAAAGTGTCATGGAGAATTGTGATGAGACGGTCATGGAGCATTATGATGACAAGGGTTCTGGAGCATTGCGTTGACAAGGGAATGGAGCATTGTGATTACAGGGTCCATGGAGGATAGTGATGACATCTGTCATGGAACATTGTGCTGACAGGGGCCATGGAGCATTGTGATGACAGGTATAATGTGGCATTGTGATGACAGTGGCCATAGAGCATTGTGATGAAATGAATCATGGAGCAATGTGATTACAGGGACCGTGTAGCATTGCGAATGCGTAGCCTATGGAGCATTGTGATGACAGGAGTCGAGGAGCATTGTGATGTAAGTGGTCATGGATCATTGTGATGACAAGTGTCCTGGACCATTGTGATGACACGGGTCATGGAGCATTGTGATGACAAGGGCCATGGCGAATTGTCATGACATGTGTCTTGGGGCATTGTGATGACAGTGGTCAAATAGAATTGTGATGAAAGGTATCATGGAGCACTGTGATGACAGGGGCCATGGAACATGGTGATGACAAAGGCCAAGGAGCATTGTGATGACAAGTATCATGGACCTTTGTGATGAAATGGGCATACATCATTATGATGACAAGAGTTCTGGAGCATTGTGATGACAAGGGCATGGAGCATTGTGATTACAGGGGTCATGGAGCATTGTGATGACAACTGTCATGGAACATTGTGATGACAGGGTTCATGGAGCATTGTGATTAAAGGGGTCATGGAGCATTTTGATGACAAGGGCAGGCGAACATTTTGATTACATTAGTAATGGAGCATTGTGATGACATGTGCAGGGAACTTTGTGATGACAGGTGTAATAGAACATTGTGATTACAGGGGACATGGAGCATTTTGATGACATGGGCAGGCAACATTGTGATGACAGGTGTCATGGAGCATTGTGATGACAACTGTCATTTAAAGTTGTGCTGACAGGGATCATGGAGCATTGTGATGAGACGGGCATTGCAGCCTTGTGATGACAGGCGTACTGGAGCCTTCTGAGGAAAGATCTCATGGGTCATTGTGATTACAGTGATGATGGAACATTGTGATGACAGTGGTCATGGAGCATTGTAATGACAGGGGCCATGAAGCATTGTGATGACAGGGGTCATGGGGGATTGTGATGACAGTGGTCATGGAGCATTGTGATGAAAGGGGTCATGGAGCACTGTGATTACAGGTGCCATCTATAATTGTGATGACAAAGGCCATGGAGCATTCTGATGACAGTTGTCATGGAGCATTGTGTTGAAAGGGGCATGGAGCATTGTGACGACAATGGTCATGGAGCATTGTGATGACTGGTATCATGGAGCATTGTTATGAAAAAGGTCATGGGGCAGTGTAATGACAAGTATCATGGAGCATGTGATGAAAGGAGTCATGGAGCATTGTGATTAAATGGATCATGAGGCATTTTGATGACAAGAGTCATGGCACTTTGTGATGACAGGGATCATGGAGCATTGTGATGACAAGGGCTATGGAGCATTGTGATGACTGGGGTCATGGGGCATGGTGATGTCAGTGGTCATGGAGCATTGTGATGACGAAGACCACGGAGCATTGTGATGACAGATGTCATGGAGCATTGTGATGAAATGGGTCATGGATCACTACGATGACATGAGTAATGGAGCATTGTGATGATACGGACATGGAGCATTGTGATGACAGGGCTCATGCAGCATTGTGAAGACAGGGGTCAGGCAGCATTGTGATGACATGGGCATGGAGCATAGTGATGACAAAAGTTCTGGAGCATTTTGATGACAAGGGCATGGATCATTGTGATTACAGGGGCCATGAAACAATGAGATGACAAGGGAATGGAGCATTGTGATGAAAGCGGTCCTGGAGAATTGTGAGGAAACAGGTCATGGATTATTGGGCTGGAAGGATTCCTGGAGCATTGTGATGACAAGTGCCATGGAGCATTTTAATGAAAGGGGTACTGGAGCATTGTACGGAAATGGTTCATGGATCATCATGATTACACGGATCATGGAATATTGTGATGACAAGGGTTTTGGAGCATTGTGATGACAGGGGCATGGAGCATTGTGATGACAGAAGTCATAGAATATTGTGATGACAAGGGCCATGGGGCATTGTCATGAAAGGTCTTATCTGGCATTGTGATGAGAGTGGTCATGGAGCATTGTGATAAAAGTTGTCATGAAGCACTGTTATTACAGGGGCCATGTAGAATTTTGATGACAAAGGCATTGGAGCACTGTGATGACAGGCATCATGGAGCAATTTGATGAAAGTGGTCATGGAGCATTGTGATGAAACGCGCCATGGAACATTGTGAAGACAAGTGTCCTGGAGCATTGTTATGACAAGGGCCATGGCCAATTCTGATGAGAGGTGTCATGGAGCACTGTGATGACAGTGGTCATCTATCATTATGATGAAAGATATCACGGAGCACTGTGATGACAGGGGTCATGGAGCATTCTGATGAATGTGGTCATAGTTCATTGTGATGATTAGTGTCCAGGAACAGTGCAATGACATGGATCATGGAGCATTGTGATGACAAGGGCCATGGCGAATTGTGATGACAGGTGTCATCGGGCATTGTGATGACAGAGGTTATCAAGCATTGTGATGAATGGTACCATGGATCACTGTGATAACAGGGGCCATGGAGCATTGTGATGACAAAGGCCATGGAGCATTTTGATGAAAAGTGTCATGGAGAATTGTGATGAGACGGTCATGGAGCATTGTGATGAATTGTACCATGGATCACTGTGATAACAGGGGCCATGGAGCATTGTGATGACAAAGGCCATGGAGCATTTTGATGAAAAGTGTCATGGAGAATTGTGATGAGACGGTCATGGAGCATTATGATGACAAGGGTTCTGGAGCATTGCGTTGACAAGGGAATGGAGCATTGTGATTACAGGGTCCATGGAGGATAGTGATGACATCTGTCATGGAACATTGTGCTGACAGGGGCCATGGAGCATTGTGATGACAGGTATAATGTGGCATTGTGATGACAGTGGCCATAGAGCATTGTGATGAAATGAATCATGGAGCAATGTGATTACAGGGACCGTGTAGCATTGCGAATGCGTAGCCTATGGAGCATTGTGATGACAGGAGTCGAGGAGCATTGTGATGTAAGTGGTCATGGATCATTGTGATGACAAGTGTCCTGGACCATTGTGATGACACGGGTCATGGAGCATTGTGATGACAAGGGCCATGGCGAATTGTCATGACATGTGTCTTGGGGCATTGTGATGACAGTGGTCAAATAGAATTGTGATGAAAGGTATCATGGAGCACTGTGATGACAGGGGCCATGGAACATGGTGATGACAAAGGCCAAGGAGCATTGTGATGACAAGTATCATGGACCTTTGTGATGAAATGGGCATACATCATTATGATGACAAGAGTTCTGGAGCATTGTGATGACAAGGGCATGGAGCATTGTGATTACAGGGGTCATGGAGCATTGTGATGACAACTGTCATGGAACATTGTGATGACAGGGTTCATGGAGCATTGTGATTAAAGGGGTCATGGAGCATTTTGATGACAAGGGCAGGCGAACATTTTGATTACATTGGTAATGGAGCATTGTGATGACATGGGCAGGGAACTTTGTGATGACAGGTGTAATAGAATATTGTGATTACAGGGGACATGGAGCATTTTGATGACATGAGCAGGCAACATTGTGATGACAGGTGTCATGGAGCATTGTGATGACAATTGTCATTTAAAGTTGTGCTGACAGGGATCATGGAGCATTGTGATGAGACGGGCATTGCAGCCTTGTGATGACAGGCGTACTGGAGCCTTCTGAGGAAAGATCTCATGGGTCATTGTGATTACAGTGATCATGGAACATTGTGATGACAGTGGTCATGGAGCATTGTAATGACAGGGGCCATGAAGCATTGTGATGACAGGGGTCATGGGGGATTGTGATGACAGTGGTCATGGAGCATTGTGATGAAAGGGGTCATGGAGCACTGTGATTACAGGTGCCATCTATAATTGTGATGACAAAGGCCATGGAGCATTGTGATGACAGTTGTCATGGAGCATTGTGTTGAAAGGGGCATGGAGCATTGTGACGACAATGGTCATGGAGCATTGTGATGACTGGTATCATGGAGCATTGTTATGAAAAAGGTCATGGTGCAGTGTAATGACAAGTATCATGGAGCATGTGATGAAAGGAGTCATGGAGCATTGTGATTAAATGGATCATGAGGCATTTTGATGACAAGAGTCATGGCACATTGTGATGACAGGGATCATGGAGCATTGTGATGACAAGGGCTATGGAGCATTGTGATGACTGGGGTCATGGGGCATGGTGATGTCAGTGGTCATGGAGCATTGTGATGACGAAGACCACGGAGCATTGTGATGACAGGTGTCATGGAGCATTGTGATGAAATGGGTCATGGATCACTACGATGACATGAGTAATGGAGCATTGTGATGATACGGACATGGAGCATTGTGATGACAGGGGTCATGCAGCATTGTGAAGACAGGGGTCATGCAGCATTGTGATGACATGGGCATGGAGCATAGTGATGAAATGCGCCATGGAACATTGTGAAGACAAGTGTCCTGGAGCATTGTTATGACAAGGGCCATGGCCAATTCTGATGACAGGTGTCATGGAGCACTGTGATGACAGTGGTCATCTATCATTATGATGAAAGATATCACGGAGCACTGTGATGACAGGGGTCATGGAGCATTCTGATGAATGTGGTCATAGTTCATTGTGATGATTAGTGTCCAGGAACAGTGCAATGACATGGATCATGGAGCATTGTGATGACAAGGGCCATGGCGAATTGTGATGACAGGTGTCATCGGGCATTGTGATGACAGAGGTTATCAAGCATTGTGATGAATGGTACCATGGATCACTGTGATAACAGGGGCCATGGAGCATTGTGATGACAAAGGCCATGGAGCATTTTGATGAAAAGTGTCATGGAGAATTGTGATGAGACGGTCATGGAGCATTATGATGACAAGGGTTCTGGAGCATTGCGTTGACAAGGGAATGGAGCATTGTGATTACAGGGTCCATGGAGGATAGTGATGACATCTGTCATGGAACATTGTGCTGACAGGGGCCATGGAGCATTGTGATGACAGGTATAATGTGGCATTGTGATGACAGTGGCCATAGAGCATTGTGATGAAATGAATCATGGAGCAATGTGATTACGGGGACCGTGTAGCATTGCGAATGCGTAGCCTATGGAGCATTGTGATGACAGGAGTCGAGGAGCATTGTGATGTAAGTGGTCATGGATCATTGTGATGACAAGTGTCCTGGACCATTGTGATGACACGGGTCATGGAGCATTGTGATGACAAGGGCCATGGCGAATTGTGATGACATGTGTCTTGGGGCATTGTGATGACAGTGGTCAAATAGAATTGTGATGAAAGGTATCATGGAGCACTGTGATGACAGGGGCCATGGAACATGGTGATGACAAAGGCCAAGGAGCATTGTGATGACAAGTATCATGGACCTTTGTGATGAAATGGGCATACATCATTATGATGACAAGAGTTCTGGAGCATTGTGATGACAAGGGCATGGAGCATTGTGATTACAGGGGTCATGGAGCATTGTGATGACAACTGTCATGGAACATTGTGATGACAGGGTTCATGGAGCATTGTGATTAAAGGGGTCATGGAGCATTTTGATGACAAGGGCAGGCGAACATTTTGATTACATTAGTAATGGAGCATTGTGATGACATGTGCAGGGAACTTTGTGATGACAGGTGTAATAGAACATTGTGATTACAGGGGACATGGAGCATTTTGATGACATGGGCAGGCAACATTGTGATGACAGGTGTCATGGAGCATTGTGATGACAATTGTCATTTAAAGTTGTGCTGACAGGGATCATGGAGCATTGTGATGAGACGGGCATTGCAGCCTTGTGATGACAGGCGTACTGGAGCCTTCTGAGGAAAGATCTCATGGGTCATTGTGATTACAGTGATCATGGAACATTGTGATGACAGTGGTCATGGAGCATTGTAATGACAGGGGCCATGAAGCATTGTGATGACAGGGGTCATGGGGGATTGTGATGACAGTGGTCATGGAGCATTGTGATGAAAGGGGTCATGGAGCACTGTGATTACAGGTGCCATCTATAATTGTGATGACAAAGGCCATGGAGCATTGTGATGACAGTTGTCATGGAGCATTGTGTTGAAAGGGGCATGGAGCATTGTGACGACAATGGTCATGGAGCATTGTGATGACTGGTATCATGGAGCATTGTTATGAAAAAGGTCTTGGGGCAGTGTAATGACAAGTATCATGGAGCATGTGATGAAAGGAGTCATGGAGCATTGTGATTAAATGGATCATGAGGCATTTTGATGACAAGAGTCATGGCACATTGTGATGACAGGGATCATGGAGCATTGTGATGACAAGGGCTATGGAGCATTGTGATGACTGGGGTCATGGGGCATGGTGATGTCAGTGGTCATGGAGCATTGTGATGACGAAGACCACGGAGCATTGTGATGACAGGTGTCATGGAGCATTGTGATGAAATGGGTCATGGATCACTACGATGACATGAGTAATGGAGCATTGTGATGATACGGACATGGAGCATTGTGATGACAGGGCTCATGCAGCATTGTGAAGACAGGGGTCATGCAGCATTGTGATGACATGGGCATGGAGCATAGTGATGACAAAAGTTCTGGAGCATTTTGATGACAAGGGCATGGATCATTGTGATTACAGGGGCCATGAAACAATGAGATGACAAGGGAATGGAGCATTGTGATGAAAGCGGTCCTGGAGAATTGTGAGGAAACAGGTCATGGATTATTGGGCTGGAAGGATTCCTGGAGCATTGTGATGACAAGTGCCATGGAGCATTTTAATGAAAGGGGTACTGGAGCATTGTACGGAAATGGTTCATGGATCATCATGATTACACGGATCATGGAATATTGTGATGACAAGGGTTTTGGAGCATTGTGATGACAGGGGCATGGAGCATTGTGATGACAGAAGTCATAGAATATTGTGATGACAAGGGCCATGGGGCATTGTCATGAAAGGTCTTATCTGGCATTGTGATGAGAGTGGTCATGGAGCATTGTGATAAAAGTTGTCATGAAGCACTGTTATTACAGGGGCCATGTAGAATTTTGATGACAAAGGCATTGGAGCACTGTGATGACAGGCATCATGGAGCAATTTGATGAAAGTGGTCATGGAGCATTGTGATGAAACGCGCCATGGAACATTGTGAAGACAAGTGTCCTGGAGCATTGTTATGACAAGGGCCATGGCCAATTCTGATGAGAGGTGTCATGGAGCACTGTGATGACAGTGGTCATCTATCATTATGATGAAAGATATCACGGAGCACTGTGATGACAGGGGTCATGGAGCATTCTGATGAATGTGGTCATAGTTCATTGTGATGATTAGTGTCCAGGAACAGTGCAATGACATGGATCATGGAGCATTGTGATGACAAGGGCCATGGCGAATTGTGATGACAGGTGTCATCGGGCATTGTGATGACAGAGGTTATCAAGCATTGTGATGAATGGTACCATGGATCACTGTGATAACAGGGGCCATGGAGCATTGTGATGACAAAGGCCATGGAGCATTTTGATGAAAAGTGTCATGGAGAATTGTGATGAGACGGTCATGGAGCATTATGATGACAAGGGTTCTGGAGCATTGCGTTGACAAGGGAATGGAGCATTGTGATTACAGGGTCCATGGAGGATAGTGATGACATCTGTCATGGAACATTGTGCTGACAGGGGCCATGGAGCATTGTGATGACAGGTATAATGTGGCATTGTGATGACAGTGGCCATAGAGCATTGTGATGAAATGAATCATGGAGCAATGTGATTACAGGGACCGTGTAGCATTGCGAATGCGTAGCCTATGGAGCATTGTGATGACAGGAGTCGAGGAGCATTGTGATGTAAGTGGTCATGGATCATTGTGATGACAAGTGTCCTGGACCATTGTGATGACACGGGTCATGGAGCATTGTGATGACAAGGGCCATGGCGAATTGTCATGACATGTGTCTTGGGGCATTGTGATGACAGTGGTCAAATAGAATTGTGATGAAAGGTATCATGGAGCACTGTGATGACAGGGGCCATGGAACATGGTGATGACAAAGGCCAAGGAGCATTGTGATGACAAGTATCATGGACCTTTGTGATGAAATGGGCATACATCATTATGATGACAAGAGTTCTGGAGCATTGTGATGACAAGGGCATGGAGCATTGTGATTACAGGGGTCATGGAGCATTGTGATGACAACTGTCATGGAACATTGTGATGACAGGGTTCATGGAGCATTGTGATTAAAGGGGTCATGGAGCATTTTGATGACAAGGGCAGGCGAACATTTTGATTACATTGGTAATGGAGCATTGTGATGACATGGGCAGGGAACTTTGTGATGACAGGTGTAATAGAATATTGTGATTACAGGGGACATGGAGCATTTTGATGACATGAGCAGGCAACATTGTGATGACAGGTGTCATGGAGCATTGTGATGACAATTGTCATTTAAAGTTGTGCTGACAGGGATCATGGAGCATTGTGATGAGACGGGCATTGCAGCCTTGTGATGACAGGCGTACTGGAGCCTTCTGAGGAAAGATCTCATGGGTCATTGTGATTACAGTGATCATGGAACATTGTGATGACAGTGGTCATGGAGCATTGTAATGACAGGGGCCATGAAGCATTGTGATGACAGGGGTCATGGGGGATTGTGATGACAGTGGTCATGGAGCATTGTGATGAAAGGGGTCATGGAGCACTGTGATTACAGGTGCCATCTATAATTGTGATGACAAAGGCCATGGAGCATTGTGATGACAGTTGTCATGGAGCATTGTGTTGAAAGGGGCATGGAGCATTGTGACGACAATGGTCATGGAGCATTGTGATGACTGGTATCATGGAGCATTGTTATGAAAAAGGTCATGGTGCAGTGTAATGACAAGTATCATGGAGCATGTGATGAAAGGAGTCATGGAGCATTGTGATTAAATGGATCATGAGGCATTTTGATGACAAGAGTCATGGCACATTGTGATGACAGGGATCATGGAGCATTGTGATGACAAGGGCTATGGAGCATTGTGATGACTGGGGTCATGGGGCATGGTGATGTCAGTGGTCATGGAGCATTGTGATGACGAAGACCACGGAGCATTGTGATGACAGGTGTCATGGAGCATTGTGATGAAATGGGTCATGGATCACTACGATGACATGAGTAATGGAGCATTGTGATGATACGGACATGGAGCATTGTGATGACAGGGGTCATGCAGCATTGTGAAGACAGGGGTCATGCAGCATTGTGATGACATGGGCATGGAGCATAGTGATGAAATGCGCCATGGAACATTGTGAAGACAAGTGTCCTGGAGCATTGTTATGACAAGGGCCATGGCCAATTCTGATGACAGGTGTCATGGAGCACTGTGATGACAGTGGTCATCTATCATTATGATGAAAGATATCACGGAGCACTGTGATGACAGGGGTCATGGAGCATTCTGATGAATGTGGTCATAGTTCATTGTGATGATTAGTGTCCAGGAACAGTGCAATGACATGGATCATGGAGCATTGTGATGACAAGGGCCATGGCGAATTGTGATGACAGGTGTCATCGGGCATTGTGATGACAGAGGTTATCAAGCATTGTGATGAATGGTACCATGGATCACTGTGATAACAGGGGCCATGGAGCATTGTGATGACAAAGGCCATGGAGCATTTTGATGAAAAGTGTCATGGAGAATTGTGATGAGACGGTCATGGAGCATTATGATGACAAGGGTTCTGGAGCATTGCGTTGACAAGGGAATGGAGCATTGTGATTACAGGGTCCATGGAGGATAGTGATGACATCTGTCATGGAACATTGTGCTGACAGGGGCCATGGAGCATTGTGATGACAGGTATAATGTGGCATTGTGATGACAGTGGCCATAGAGCATTGTGATGAAATGAATCATGGAGCAATGTGATTACGGGGACCGTGTAGCATTGCGAATGCGTAGCCTATGGAGCATTGTGATGACAGGAGTCGAGGAGCATTGTGATGTAAGTGGTCATGGATCATTGTGATGACAAGTGTCCTGGACCATTGTGATGACACGGGTCATGGAGCATTGTGATGACAAGGGCCATGGCGAATTGTGATGACATGTGTCTTGGGGCATTGTGATGACAGTGGTCAAATAGAATTGTGATGAAAGGTATCATGGAGCACTGTGATGACAGGGGCCATGGAACATGGTGATGACAAAGGCCAAGGAGCATTGTGATGACAAGTATCATGGACCTTTGTGATGAAATGGGCATACATCATTATGATGACAAGAGTTCTGGAGCATTGTGATGACAAGGGCATGGAGCATTGTGATTACAGGGGTCATGGAGCATTGTGATGACAACTGTCATGGAACATTGTGATGACAGGGTTCATGGAGCATTGTGATTAAAGGGGTCATGGAGCATTTTGATGACAAGGGCAGGCGAACATTTTGATTACATTAGTAATGGAGCATTGTGATGACATGTGCAGGGAACTTTGTGATGACAGGTGTAATAGAACATTGTGATTACAGGGGACATGGAGCATTTTGATGACATGGGCAGGCAACATTGTGATGACAGGTGTCATGGAGCATTGTGATGACAATTGTCATTTAAAGTTGTGCTGACAGGGATCATGGAGCATTGTGATGAGACGGGCATTGCAGCCTTGTGATGACAGGCGTACTGGAGCCTTCTGAGGAAAGATCTCATGGGTCATTGTGATTACAGTGATCATGGAACATTGTGATGACAGTGGTCATGGAGCATTGTAATGACAGGGGCCATGAAGCATTGTGATGACAGGGGTCATGGGGGATTGTGATGACAGTGGTCATGGAGCATTGTGATGAAAGGGGTCATGGAGCACTGTGATTACAGGTGCCATCTATAATTGTGATGACAAAGGCCATGGAGCATTGTGATGACAGTTGTCATGGAGCATTGTGTTGAAAGGGGCATGGAGCATTGTGACGACAATGGTCATGGAGCATTGTGATGACTGGTATCATGGAGCATTGTTATGAAAAAGGTCTTGGGGCAGTGTAATGACAAGTATCATGGAGCATGTGATGAAAGGAGTCATGGAGCATTGTGATTAAATGGATCATGAGGCATTTTGATGACAAGAGTCATGGCACATTGTGATGACAGGGATCATGGAGCATTGTGATGACAAGGGCTATGGAGCATTGTGATGACTGGGGTCATGGGGCATGGTGATGTCAGTGGTCATGGAGCATTGTGATGACGAAGACCACGGAGCATTGTGATGACAGGTGTCATGGAGCATTGTGATGAAATGGGTCATGGATCACTACGATGACATGAGTAATGGAGCATTGTGATGATACGGACATGGAGCATTGTGATGACAGGGCTCATGCAGCATTGTGAAGACAGGGGTCATGCAGCATTGTGATGACATGGGCATGGAGCATAGTGATGACAAAAGTTCTGGAGCATTTTGATGACAAGGGCATGGATCATTGTGATTACAGGGGCCATGAAACAATGAGATGACAAGGGAATGGAGCATTGTGATGAAAGCGGTCCTGGAGAATTGTGAGGAAACAGGTCATGGATTATTGGGCTGGAAGGATTCCTGGAGCATTGTGATGACAAGTGCCATGGAGCATTTTAATGAAAGGGGTACTGGAGCATTGTACGGAAATGGTTCATGGATCATCATGATTACACGGATCATGGAATATTGTGATGACAAGGGTTTTGGAGCATTGTGATGACAGGGGCATGGAGCATTGTGATGACAGAAGTCATAGAATATTGTGATGACAAGGGCCATGGGGCATTGTCATGAAAGGTCTTATCTGGCATTGTGATGAGAGTGGTCATGGAGCATTGTGATAAAAGTTGTCATGAAGCACTGTTATTACAGGGGCCATGTAGAATTTTGATGACAAAGGCATTGGAGCACTGTGATGACAGGCATCATGGAGCAATTTGATGAAAGTGGTCATGGAGCATTGTGATGAAATGCGCCATGGAACATTGTGAAGACAAGTGTCCTGGAGCATTGCTATGACAAGGGCCATGGCCAATTCTGATGAGAGGTGTCATGGAGCACTGTGATGACAGTGGTCATCTATCATTATGATGAAAGATATCATGGAGCACTGTGATGACAGGGGTCATGGAGCATTCTGATGAATGTGGTCATAGTTCATTGTGATGATTAGTGTCCAGGAACAGTGCAATGACATGGATCATGGAGCATTGTGATGACAAGGGCCATGGCGAATTGTGATGACAGGTGTCATCGGGCATTGTGATGACAGAGGTTATCAAGCATTGTGATGAATGGTACCATGGATCACTGTGATAACAGGGGCCATGGAGCATTGTGATGACAAAGGCCATGGAGCATTTTGATGAAAAGTGTCATGGAGAATTGTGATGAGACGGTCATGGAGCATTATGATGACAAGAGTTCTGGAGCATTGCGTTGACAAGGGAATGGAGCATTGTGATTACAGGGTCCATGGAGGATAGTGATGACATCTGTCATGGAACATTGTGCTGACAGGGGCCATGGAGCATTGTGATGACAGGTATAATGTGGCATGGTGATGACAGTGGCCATAGATCATTGTGATGAAATGAATCATGGAGCAATGTGATTACAGGGACCGTGTAGCATTGCGAATGCATAGGCTATGGAGCATTGTGATGACAGGAGTCGAGGAGCATTGTGATGTAAGTGGTCATGGATCATTGTGATGACAAGTGTCCTGGACCATTGTGATGACACGGGTCATGGAGCATTGTGATGACAAGGGCCATGGCGAATTGTCATGACATGTGTCTTGGGGCATTGTGATGACAGTGGTCAAATAGAATTGTGATGAAAGGTGTCATGGAGCACTGTGATGACAGGGGCCATGGAATATGGTGATGACAAAGGCCAAGGAGCATTGTGATGACAAGTATCATGGAACTTTGTGATGAAATGGGCATACATCATTATGATGACAAGAGTTCTGGAGCATTGTGATGACAAGGGCATGGAGCATTGTGATTACAGGGGTCATGGAGCATTGTGATGACAACTGTCATGGAACATTGTGATGACAGGGTTCATGGAGCATTGTGATTAAAGGGGTCATGGAGCATTTTGATGACAAGGGCAGGCGAACATTTTGATTACATTGGTAATGGAGCATTGTGATGACATGGGCAGGGAACTTTGTGATGACAGGTGTAATAGAATATTGTGATTACAGGGGACATGGAGCATTTTGATGACATGAGCAGGCAACATTGTGATGACAGGTGTCATGGAGCATTGTGATGACAATTGTCATTTAAAGTTGTGCTGACAGGGATCATGGAGCATTGTGATGAGACGGGCATTGCAGCCTTGTGATGACAGGCGTACTGGAGCCTTCTGAGGAAAGATCTCATGGGTCATTGTGATTACAGTGATCATGGAACATTGTGATGACAGTGGTCATGGAGCATTGTAATGACAGGGGCCACGAAGCATTGTGATGACAGGGGTCATGGGGGATTGTGATGACAGTGGTCATGGAGCATTGTGATGAAAGGGGTCATGGAGCACTGTGATTACAGGTGCCATCTATAATTGTGATGACAAAGGCCATGGAGCATTGTGATGACAGTTGTCTTGGAGCATTGTGTTGAAAGGGGCATGGAGCATTGTGACGACAATGGTCATGGAGCATTGTGATGACTGGTATCATGGAGCATTGTTATGAAAAAGGTCATGGGGCAGTGTAATGACAAGTATCATGGAGCATGTGATGAAAGGAGTCATGGAGCATTGTGATTAAATGGATCATGAGGCATTTTGATGACAAGAGTCATGGCACATTGTGATGACAGGGATCATGGAGCATTGTGATGACAAGGGCTATGGGGCATTGTGATGACTGGGGTCATGGGGCATGGTGATGTCAGTGGTCATGGAGCATTGTGATGACGAAGACCACGGAGCATTGTGATGACAGGTGTCATGGAGCATTGTGATGAAATGGGTCATGGATCACTACGATGACATGAGTAATGGAGCATTGTGATGATACGGACATGGAGCATTGTGATGACAGGGGTCATGCAGCATTGTGAAGACAGGGGTCATGCAGCATTGTGATGACATGGGCATGGAGCATAGTGATGACAAAATTTCTGGAGCATTTTGATGACAAGGGCATGGATCATTGTGATTACAGGGGCCATGAAACAATGAGATGACAAGGGAATGGAGCATTGTGATGAAAGCGGTCCTGGAGAATTGTGAGGAAACAGGTCATGGATTATTGGGCTGGAAGGATTCCTGGAGCATTGTGATGACAAGTGCCATGGAGCATTTTAATGAAAGGGGTACTGGAGCATTGTACGGAAATGGTTCATGGATCATCATGATTACACGGATCATGGAATATTGTGATGACAAGGGTTTTGGAGCATTGTGATGACAGGGGCATGGAGCATTGTGATGACAGAAGTCATAGAATATTGTGATGACAAGGGCCATGGGGCATTGTCATGAAAGGTCTTATCTGGCATTGTGATGAGAGTGGTCATGGAGCATTGTGATAAAAGTTGTCATGAAGCACTGTTATTACAGGGGCCATGTAGAATTTTGATGACAAAGGCATTGGAGCACTGTGATGACAGGCATCATGGAGCAATTTGATGAAAGTGGTCATGGAGCATTGTGATGAAATGCGCCATGGAACATTGTGAAGACAAGTGTCCTGGAGCATTGTTATGACAAGGGCCATGGCCAATTCTGATGACAGGTGTCATGGAGCACTGTGATGACAGTGGTCATCTATCATTATGATGAAAGATATCACGGAGCACTGTGATGACAGGGGTCATGGAGCATTCTGATGAATGTGGTCATAGTTCATTGTGATGATTAGTGTCCAGGAACAGTGCAATGACATGGATCATGGAGCATTGTGATGACAAGGGCCATGGCGAATTGTGATGACAGGTGTCATCGGGCATTGTGATGACAGAGGTTATCAAGCATTGTGATGAATGGTACCATGGATCACTGTGATAACAGGGGCCATGGAGCATTGTGATGACAAAGGCCATGGAGCATTTTGATGAAAAGTGTCATGGAGAATTGTGATGAGACGGTCATGGAGCATTATGATGACAAGGGTTCTGGAGCATTGCGTTGACAAGGGAATGGAGCATTGTGATTACAGGGTCCATGGAGGATAGTGATGACATCTGTCATGGAACATTGTGCTGACAGGGGCCATGGAGCATTGTGATGACAGGTATAATGTGGCATTGTGATGACAGTGGCCATAGAGCATTGTGATGAAATGAATCATGGAACAATGTGATTACAGGGACCGTGTAGCATTGCGAATGCATAGGCTATGGAGCATTGTGATGACAGGAGTCGAGGAGCATTGTGATGTAAGTGGTCATGGATCATTGTGATGACAAGTGTCCTGGACCATTGTGATGACACGGGTCATGGAGCATTGTGATGACAAGGGCCATGGCGAATTGTCATGACATGTGTCTTGGGGCATTGTGATGACAGTGGTCAAATAGAATTGTGATGAAAGGTGTCATGGAGCACTGTGATGACAGGGGCCATGGAATATGGTGATGACAAAGGCCAAGGAGCATTGTGATGACAAGTATCATGGAACTTTGTGATGAAATGGGCATACATCATTATGATGACAAGAGTTCTGGAGCATTGTGATGACAAGGGCATGGAGCATTGTGATTACAGGGGTCATGGAGCATTGTGATGACAACTGTCATGGAACATTGTGATGACAGGGTTCATGGAGCATTGTGATTAAAGGGGTCATGGAGCATTTTGATGACAAGGGCAGGCGAACATTTTGATTACATTGGTAATGGAGCATTGTGATGACATGGGCAGGGAACTTTGTGATGACAGGTGTAATAGAATATTGTGATTACAGGGGACATGGAGCATTTTGATGACATGAGCAGGCAACATTGTGATGACAGGTGTCATGGAGCATTGTGATGACAATTGTCATTTAAAGTTGTGCTGACAGGGATCATGGAGCATTGTGATGAGACGGGCATTGCAGCCTTGTGATGACAGGCGTACTGGAGCCTTCTGAGGAAAGATCTCATGGGTCATTGTGATTACAGTGATCATGGAACATTGTGATGACAGTGGTCATGGAGCATTGTAATGACAGGGGCCACGAAGCATTGTGATGACAGGGGTCATGGGGGATTGTGATGACAGTGGTCATGGAGCATTGTGATGAAAGGGGTCATGGAGCACTGTGATTACAGGTGCCATCTATAATTGTGATGACAAAGGCCATGGAGCATTGTGATGACAGTTGTCTTGGAGCATTGTGTTGAAAGGGGCATGGAGCATTGTGACGACAATGGTCATGGAGCATTGTGATGACTGGTATCATGGAGCATTGTTATGAAAAAGGTCATGGGGCAGTGTAATGACAAGTATCATGGAGCATGTGATGAAAGGAGTCATGGAGCATTGTGATTAAATGGATCATGAGGCATTTTGATGACAAGAGTCATGGCACATTGTGATGACAGGGATCATGGAGCATTGTGATGACAAGGGCTATGGGGCATTGTGATGACTGGGGTCATGGGGCATGGTGATGTCAGTGGTCATGGAGCATTGTGATGACGAAGACCACGGAGCATTGTGATGACAGGTGTCATGGAGCATTGTGATGAAATGGGTCATGGATCACTACGATGACATGAGTAATGGAGCATTGTGATGATACGGACATGGAGCATTGTGATGACAGGGGTCATGCAGCATTGTGAAGACAGGGGTCATGCAGCATTGTGATGACATGGGCATGGAGCATAGTGATGACAAAATTTCTGGAGCATTTTGATGACAAGGGCATGGATCATTGTGATTACAGGGGCCATGAAACAATGAGATGACAAGGGAATGGAGCATTGTGATGAAAGCGGTCCTGGAGAATTGTGAGGAAACAGGTCATGGATTATTGGGCTGGAAGGATTCCTGGAGCATTGTGATGACAAGTGCCATGGAGCATTTTAATGAAAGGGGTACTGGAGCATTGTACGGAAATGGTTCATGGATCATCATGATTACACGGATCATGGAATATTGTGATGACAAGGGTTTTGGAGCATTGTGATGACAGGGGCATGGAGCATTGTGATGACAGAAGTCATAGAATATTGTGATGACAAGGGCCATGGGGCATTGTCATGAAAGGTCTTATCTGGCATTGTGATGAGAGTGGTCATGGAGCATTGTGATAAAAGTTGTCATGAAGCACTGTTATTACAGGGGCCATGTAGAATTTTGATGACAAAGGCATTGGAGCACTGTGATGACAGGCATCATGGAGCAATTTGATGAAAGTGGTCATGGAGCATTGTGATGAAATGCGCCATGGAACATTGTGAAGACAAGTGTCCTGGAGCATTGTTATGACAAGGGCCATGGCCAATTCTGATGACAGGTGTCATGGAGCACTGTGATGACAGTGGTCATCTATCATTATGATGAAAGATATCACGGAGCACTGTGATGACAGGGGTCATGGAGCATTCTGATGAATGTGGTCATAGTTCATTGTGATGATTAGTGTCCAGGAACAGTGCAATGACATGGATCATGGAGCATTGTGATGACAAGGGCCATGGCGAATTGTGATGACAGGTGTCATCGGGCATTGTGATGACAGAGGTTATCAAGCATTGTGATGAATGGTACCATGGATCACTGTGATAACAGGGGCCATGGAGCATTGTGATGACAAAGGCCATGGAGCATTTTGATGAAAAGTGTCATGGAGAATTGTGATGAGACGGTCATGGAGCATTATGATGACAAGGGTTCTGGAGCATTGCGTTGACAAGGGAATGGAGCATTGTGATTACAGGGTCCATGGAGGATAGTGATGACATCTGTCATGGAACATTGTGCTGACAGGGGCCATGGAGCATTGTGATGACAGGTATAATGTGGCATTGTGATGACAGTGGCCATAGAGCATTGTGATGAAATGAATCATGGAACAATGTGATTACAGGGACCGTGTAGCATTGCGAATGCGTAGCCTATGGAGCATTGTGATGACAGTAGTCGAGGAGCATTGTGATGTAAGTGGTCATGGATCATTGTGATGACAAGTGTCCTGGACCATTGTGATGACACGGGTCATGGAGCATTGTGATGACAAGGGCCATGGTGAATTGTGATGACATATGTCTTGGGGCATTGTGATGACAGTGGTCAAATAGAATTGTGATGAAAGGTGTCATGGAGCACTGTGATGACAGGGGCCATGGAATATGGTGATGACAAAGGCCAAGGAGCATTGTGATGACAAGTATCATGGAACTTTGTGATGAAATGGGCATACATCATTATGATGACAAGAGTTCTGGAGCATTGTGATGACAAGGGCATGGAGCATTGTGATTACAGGGGTCATGGAGCATTGTGATGACAACTGTCATGGAACATTGTGATGACAGGGTTCATGGAGCATTGTGATTAAAGGGGTCATGGAGCATTTTGATGACAAGGGCAGGCGAACATTTTGATTACATTGGTAATGGAGCATTGTGATGACATGGGCAGGGAACTTTGTGATGACAGGTGTAATAGAATATTGTGATTACAGGGGACATGGAGCATTTTGATGACATGAGCAGGCAACATTGTGATGACAGGTGTCATGGAGCATTGTGATGACAATTGTCATTTAAAGTTGTGCTGACAGGGATCATGGAGCATTGTGATGAGACGGGCATTGCAGCCTTGTGATGACAGGCGTACTGGAGCCTTCTGAGGAAAGATCTCATGGGTCATTGTGATTACAGTGATCATGGAACATTGTGATGACAGTGGTCATGGAGCATTGTAATGAGAGGGGCCATGAAGCATTGTGATGACAGGGGTCATGGGGGATTGTGATGACAGTGGTCATGGAGCATTGTGATGAAAGGGGTCATGGAGCACTGTGATTACAGGTGCCATCTATAATTGTGATGACAAAGGCCATGGAGCATTGTGATGACAGTTGTCATGGAGCATTGTGTTGAAAGGGGCATGGAGCATTGTGACGACAATGGTCATGGAGCATTGTGATGACTGGTATCATGGAGCATTGTTATGAAAAAGGTCATGGGGCAGTGTAATGACAAGTATCATGGAGCATGTGATGAAAGGAGTCATGGAGCATTGTGATTAAATGGATCATGAGGCATTTTGATGACAAGAGTCATGGAACATTGTGATGACAGGGATCATGGAGCATTGTGATGACAAGGGCTATGGAGCATTGTGATGACTGGGGTCATGGGGCATGGTGATGTCAGTGGTCATGGAGCATTGTGATGACGAAGACCACGGAGCATTGTGATGACAGGTGTCATGGAGCATTGTGATGAAATGGGTCATGGATCACTACGATGACATGAGTAATGGAGCATTGTGATGATACGGACATGGAGCATTGTGATGACAGGGCTCATGCAGCATTGTGAAGACAGGGGTCATGCAGCATTGTGATGACATGGGCATGGAGCATAGTGATGACAAAAGTTCTGGAGCATTTTGATGACAAGGGCATGGATCATTGTGATTACAGGGGCCATGAAACAATGAGATGACAAGGGAATGGAGCATTGTGATGAAAGCGGTCCTGGAGAATTGTGAGGAAACAGGTCATGGATTATTGGGCTGGAAGGATTCCTGGAGCATTGTGATGACAAGTGCCATGGAGCATTTTAATGAAAGGGGTACTGGAGCATTGTACGGAAATGGTTCATGGATCATCATGATTACACGGATCATGGAATATTGTGATGACAAGGGTTTTGGAGCATTGTGATGACAGGGGCATGGAGCATTGTGATGACAGAAGTCATAGAATATTGTGATGACAAGGGCCATGGGGCATTGTCATGAAAGGTCTTATCTGGCATTGTGATGAGAGTGGTCATGGAGCATTGTGATAAAAGTTGTCATGAAGCACTGTTATTACAGGGGCCATGTAGAATTTTGATGACAAAGGCATTGGAGCACTGTGATGACAGGCATCATGGAGCAATTTGATGAAAGTGGTCATGGAGCATTGTGATGAAACGCGCCATGGAACATTGTGAAGACAAGTGTCCTGGAGCATCGTTATGACAAGGGCCATGGCCAATTCTGATGACAGGTGTCATGGAGCACTGTGATGACAGTGGTCATCTATCATTATGATGAAAGATATCACGGAGCACTGTGATGACAGGGGTCATGGAGCATTCTGATGAATGTGGTCATAGTTCATTGTGATGATTAGTGTCCAGGAACAGTGCAATGACATGGATCATGGAGCATTGTGATGACAAGGGCCATGGCGAATTGTGATGACAGGTGTCATCGGGCATTGTGATGACAGAGGTTATCAAGCATTGTGATGAATGGTACCATGGATCACTGTGATAACAGGGGCCATGGAGCATTGTGATGACAAAGGCCATGGAGCATTTTGATGAAAAGTGTCATGGAGAATTGTGATGAGACGGTCATGGAGCATTATGATGACAAGGGTTCTGGAGCATTGCGTTGACAAGGGAATGGAGCATTGTGATTACAGGGTCCATGGAGGATAGTGATGACATCTGTCATGGAACATTGTGCTGACAGGGGCCATGGAGCATTGTGATGACAGGTATAATGTGGCATTGTGATGACAGTGGCCATAGAGCATTGTGATGAAATGAATCATGGAGCAATGTGATTACAGGGACCGTGTAGCATTGCGAATGCGTAGCCTATGGAGCATTGTGATGACAGGAGTCGAGGAGCATTGTGATGTAAGTGGTCATGGATCATTGTGATGACAAGTGTCCTGGACCATTGTGATGACACGGGTCATGGAGCATTGTGATGACAAGGGCCATGGCGAATTGTCATGACATGTGTCTTGGGGCATTGTGATGACAGTGGTCAAATAGAATTGTGATGAAAGGTATCATGGAGCACTGTGATGACAGGGGCCATGGAACATGGTGATGACAAAGGCCAAGGAGCATTGTGATGACAAGTATCATGGACCTTTGTGATGAAATGGGCATACATCATTATGATGACAAGAGTTCTGGAGCATTGTGATGACAAGGGCATGGAGCATTGTGATTACAGGGGTCATGGAGCATTGTGATGACAACTGTCATGGAACATTGTGATGACAGGGTTCATGGAGCATTGTGATTAAAGGGGTCATGGAGCATTTTGATGACAAGGGCAGGCGAACATTTTGATTACATTAGTAATGGAGCATTGTGATGACATGTGCAGGGAACTTTGTGATGACAGGTGTAATAGAACATTGTGATTACAGGGGACATGGAGCATTTTGATGACATGGGCAGGCAACATTGTGATGACAGGTGTCATGGAGCATTGTGATGACAACTGTCATTTAAAGTTGTGCTGACAGGGATCATGGAGCATTGTGATGAGACGGGCATTGCAGCCTTGTGATGACAGGCGTACTGGAGCCTTCTGAGGAAAGATCTCATGGGTCATTGTGATTACAGTGATCATGGAACATTGTGATGACAGTGGTCATGGAGCATTGTAATGACAGGGGCCATGAAGCATTGTGATGACAGGGGTCATGGGGGATTGTGATGACAGTGGTCATGGAGCATTGTGATGAAAGGGGTCATGGAGCACTGTGATTACAGGTGCCATCTATAATTGTGATGACAAAGGCCATGGAGCATTGTGATGACAGTTGTCATGGAGCATTGTGTTGAAAGGGGCATGGAGCATTGTGACGACAATGGTCATGGAGCATTGTGATGACTGGTATCATGGAGCATTGTTATGAAAAAGGTCATGGGGCAGTGTAATGACAAGTATCATGGAGCATGTGATGAAAGGAGTCATGGAGCATTGTGATTAAATGGATCATGAGGCATTTTGATGACAAGAGTCATGGCACTTTGTGATGACAGGGATCATGGAGCATTGTGATGACAAGGGCTATGGAGCATTGTGATGACTGGGGTCATGGGGCATGGTGATGTCAGTGGTCATGGAGCATTGTGATGACGAAGACCACGGAGCATTGTGATGACAGGTGTCATGGAGCATTGTGATGAAATGGGTCATGGATCACTACGATGACATGAGTAATGGAGCATTGTGATGATACGGACATGGAGCATTGTGATGACAGGGCTCATGCAGCATTGTGAAGACAGGGGTCAGGCAGCATTGTGATGACATGGGCATGGAGCATAGTGATGACAAAAGTTCTGGAGCATTTTGATGACAAGGGCATGGATCATTGTGATTACAGGGGCCATGAAACAATGAGATGACAAGGGAATGGAGCATTGTGATGAAAGCGGTCCTGGAGAATTGTGAGGAAACAGGTCATGGATTATTGGGCTGGAAGGATTCCTGGAGCATTGTGATGACAAGTGCCATGGAGCATTTTAATGAAAGGGGTACTGGAGCATTGTACGGAAATGGTTCATGGATCATCATGATTACACGGATCATGGAATATTGTGATGACAAGGGTTTTGGAGCATTGTGATGACAGGGGCATGGAGCATTGTGATGACAGAAGTCATAGAATATTGTGATGACAAGGGCCATGGGGCATTGTCATGAAAGGTCTTATCTGGCATTGTGATGAGAGTGGTCATGGAGCATTGTGATAAAAATTGTCATGAAGCACTGTTATTACAGGGGCCATGTAGAATTTTGATGACAAAGGCATTGGAGCACTGTGATGACAGGCATCATGGAGCAATTTGATGAAAGTGGTCATGGAGCATTGTGATGAAACGCGCCATGGAACATTGTGAAGACAAGTGTCCTGGAGCATTGTTATGACAAGGGCCATGGCCAATTCTGATGAGAGGTGTCATGGAGCACTGTGATGACAGTGGTCATCTATCATTATGATGAAAGATATCACGGAGCACTGTGATGACAGGGGTCATGGAGCATTCTGATGAATGTGGTCATAGTTCATTGTGATGATTAGTGTCCAGGAACAGTGCAATGACATGGATCATGGAGCATTGTGATGACAAGGGCCATGGCGAATTGTGATGACAGGTGTCATCGGGCATTGTGATGACAGAGGTTATCAAGCATTGTGATGAATGGTACCATGGATCACTGTGATAACAGGGGCCATGGAGCAATGTGATGACAAAGGCCATGGAGCATTTTGATGAAAAGTGTCATGGAGAATTGTGATGAGACGGTCATGGAGCATTATGATGACAAGGGTTCTGGAGCATTGCGTTGACAAGGGAATGGAGCATTGTGATTACAGGGTCCATGGAGGATAGTGATGACATCTGTCATGGAACATTGTGCTGACAGGGGCCATGGAGCATTGTGATGACAGGTATAATGTGGCATTGTGATGACAGTGGCCATAGAGCATTGTGATGAAATGAATCATGGAGCAATGTGATTACAGGGACCGTGTAGCATTGCGAATGCGTAGCCTATGGAGCATTGTGATGACAGGAGTCGAGGAGCATTGTGATGTAAGTGGTCATGGATCATTGTGATGACAAGTGTCCTGGACCATTGTGATGACACGGGTCATGGAGCATTGTGATGACAAGGGCCATGGCGAATTGTCATGACATGTGTCTTGGGGCATTGTGATGACAGTGGTCAAATAGAATTGTGATGAAAGGTATCATGGAGCACTGTGATGACAGGGGCCATGGAACATGGTGATGACAAAGGCCAAGGAGCATTGTGATGACAAGTATCATGGACCTTTGTGATGAAATGGGCATACATCATTATGATGACAAGAGTTCTGGAGCATTGTGATGACAAGGGCATGGAGCATTGTGATTACAGGGGTCATGGAGCATTGTGATGACAACTGTCATGGAACATTCTGATGACAGGGTTCATGGAGCATTGTGATTAAAGGGGTCATGGAGCATTTTGATGACAAGGGCAGGCGAACATTTTGATTACATTAGTAATGGAGCATTGTGATGACATGTGCAGGGAACTTTGTGATGACAGGTGTAATAGAACATTGTGATTACAGGGGACATGGAGCATTTTGATGACATGGGCAGGCAACATTGTGATGACAGGTGTCATGGAGCATTGTGATGACAATTGTCATTTAAAGTTGTGCTGACAGGGATCATGGAGCATTGTGATGAGACGGGCATTGCAGCCTTGTGATGACAGGCGTACTGGAGCCTTCTGAGGAATGATCTCATGGGTCATTGTGATTACAGTGATCATGGAACATTGTGATGACAGTGGTCATGGAGCATTGTAATGAGAGGGGCCATGAAGCATTGTGATGACAGGGGTCATGGGGGATTGTGATGACAGTGGTCATGGAGCATTGTGATGAAAGGGGTCATGGAGCACTGTGATTACAGGTGCCATCTATAATTGTGATGACAAAGGCCATGGAGCATTGTGATGACAGTTGTCATGGAGCATTGTGTTGAAAGGGGCATGGAGCATTGTGACGACAATGGTCATGGAGCATTGTGATGACTGGTATCATGGAGCATTGTTATGAAAAAGGTCATGGGGCAGTGTAATGACAAGTATCATGGAGCATGTGATGAAAGGAGTCATGGAGCATTGTGATTAAATGGATCATGAGGCATTTTGATGACAAGAGTCATGGCACATTGTGATGACAGGGATCATGGAGCATTGTGATGACAAGGGCTATGGAGCATTGTGATGACTGGGGTCATGGGGCATGGTGATGTCAGTGGTCATGGAGCATTGTGATGACGAAGACCACGGAGCATTGTGATGACAGGTGTCATGGAGCATTGTGATGAAATGGGTCATGGATCACTACGATGACATGAGTAATGGAGCATTGTGATGATACGGACATGGAGCATTGTGATGACAGGGCTCATGCAGCATTGTGAAGACAGGGGTCAGGCAGCATTGTGATGACATGGGCATGGAGCATAGTGATGACAAAAGTTCTGGAGCATTTTGATGACAAGGGCATGGATCATTGTGATTACAGGGGCCATGAAACAATGAGATGACAAGGGAATGGAGCATTGTGATGAAAGCGGTCCTGGAGAATTGTGAGGAAACAGGTCATGGATTATTGGGCTGGAAGGATTCCTGGAGCATTGTGATGACAAGTGCCATGGAGCATTTTAATGAAAGGGGTACTGGAGCATTGTACGGAAATGGTTCATGGATCATCATGATTACACGGATCATGGAATATTGTGATGACAAGGGTTTTGGAGCATTGTGATGACAGGGGCATGGAGCATTGTGATGACAGAAGTCATAGAATATTGTGATGACAAGGGCCATGGGGCATTGTCATGAAAGGTCTTATCTGGCATTGTGATGAGAGTGGTCATGGAGCATTGTGATAAAAGTTGTCATGAAGCACTGTTATTACAGGGGCCATGTAGAATTTTGATGACAAAGGCATTGGAGCACTGTGATGACAGGCATCATGGAGCAATTTGATGAAAGTGGTCATGGAGCATTGTGATGAAACGCGCCATGGAACATTGTGAAGACAAGTGTCCTGGAGCATTGTTATGACAAGGGCCATGGCCAATTCTGATGAGAGGTGTCATGGAGCACTGTGATGACAGTGGTCATCTATCATTATGATGAAAGATATCACGGAGCACTGTGATGACAGGGGTCATGGAGCATTCTGATGAATGTGGTCATAGTTCATTGTGATGATTAGTGTCCAGGAACAGTGCAATGACATGGATCATGGAGCATTGTGATGACAAGGGCCATGGCGAATTGTGATGACAGGTGTCATCGGGCATTGTGATGACAGAGGTTATCAAGCATTGTGATGAATGGTACCATGGATCACTGTGATAACAGGGGCCATGGAGCATTGTGATGACAAAGGCCATGGAGCATTTTGATGAAAAGTGTCATGGAGAATTGTGATGAGACGGTCATGGAGCATTATGATGACAAGGGTTCTGGAGCATTGCGTTGACAAGGGAATGGAGCATTGTGATTACAGGGTCCATGGAGGATAGTGATGACATCTGTCATGGAACATTGTGCTGACAGGGGCCATGGAGCATTGTGATGACAGGTATAATGTGGCATTGTGATGACAGTGGCCATAGAGCATTGTGATGAAATGAATCATGGAGCAATGTGATTACAGGGACCGTGTAGCATTGCGAATGCGTAGCCTATGGAGCATTGTGATGACAGGAGTCGAGGAGCATTGTGATGTAAGTGGTCATGGATCATTGTGATGACAAGTGTCCTGGACCATTGTGATGACACGGGTCATGGAGCATTGTGATGACAAGGGCCATGGCGAATTGTCATGACATGTGTCTTGGGGCATTGTGATGACAGTGGTCAAATAGAATTGTGATGAAAGGTATCATGGAGCACTGTGATGACAGGGGCCATGGAACATGGTGATGACAAAGGCCAAGGAGCATTGTGATGACAAGTATCATGGACCTTTGTGATGAAATGGGCATACATCATTATGATGACAAGAGTTCTGGAGCATTGTGATGACAAGGGCATGGAGCATTGTGATTACAGGGGTCATGGAGCATTGTGATGACAACTGTCATGGAACATTGTGATGACAGGGTTCATGGAGCATTGTGATTAAAGGGGTCATGGAGCATTTTGATGACAAGGGCAGGCGAACATTTTGATTACATTAGTAATGGAGCATTGTGATGACATGTGCAGGGAACTTTGTGATGACAGGTGTAATAGAACATTGTGATTACAGGGGACATGGAGCATTTTGATGACATGGGCAGGCAACATTGTGATGACAGGTGTCATGGAGCATTGTGATGACAACTGTCATTTAAAGTTGTGCTGACAGGGATCATGGAGCATTGTGATGAGACGGGCATTGCAGCCTTGTGATGACAGGCGTACTGGAGCCTTCTGAGGAAAGATCTCATGGGTCATTGTGATTACAGTGATGATGGAACATTGTGATGACAGTGGTCATGGAGCATTGTAATGACAGGGGCCATGAAGCATTGTGATGACAGGGGTCATGGGGGATTGTGATGACAGTGGTCATGGAGCATTGTGATGAAAGGGGTCATGGAGCACTGTGATTACAGGTGCCATCTATAATTGTGATGACAAAGGCCATGGAGCATTCTGATGACAGTTGTCATGGAGCATTGTGTTGAAAGGGGCATGGAGCATTGTGACGACAATGGTCATGGAGCATTGTGATGACTGGTATCATGGAGCATTGTTATGAAAAAGGTCATGGGGCAGTGTAATGACAAGTATCATGGAGCATGTGATGAAAGGAGTCATGGAGCATTGTGATTAAATGGATCATGAGGCATTTTGATGACAAGAGTCATGGCACTTTGTGATGACAGGGATCATGGAGCATTGTGATGAAAAGGGCTATGGAGCATTGTGATGACTGGGGTCATGGGGCATGGTGATGTCAGTGGTCATGGAGCATTGTGATGACGAAGACCACGGAGCATTGTGATGACAGGTGTCATGGAGCATTGTGATGAAATGGGTCATGGATCACTACGATGACATGAGTAATGGAGCATTGTGATGATACGGACATGGAGCATTGTGATGACAGGGCTCATGCAGCATTGTGAAGACAGGGGTCAGGCAGCATTGTGATGACATGGGCATGGAGCATAGTGATGACAAAAGTTCTGGAGCATTTTGATGACAAGGGCATGGATCATTGTGATTACAGGGGCCATGAAACAATGAGATGACAAGGGAATGGAGCATTGTGATGAAAGCGGTCCTGGAGAATTGTGAGGAAACAGGTCATGGATTATTGGGCTGGAAGGATTCCTGGAGCATTGTGATGACAAGTGCCATGGAGCATTTTAATGAAAGGGGTACTGGAGCATTGTACGGAAATGGTTCATGGATCATCATGATTACACGGATCATGGAATATTGTGATGACAAGGGTTTTGGAGCATTGTGATGACAGGGGCATGGAGCATTGTGATGACAGAAGTCATAGAATATTGTGATGACAAGGGCCATGGGGCATTGTCATGAAAGGTCTTATCTGGCATTGTGATGAGAGTGGTCATGGAGCATTGTGATAAAAGTTGTCATGAAGCACTGTTATTACAGGGGCCATGTAGAATTTTGATGACAAAGGCATTGGAGCACTGTGATGACAGGCATCATGGAGCAATTTGATGAAAGTGGTCATGGAGCATTGTGATGAAACGCGCCATGGAACATTGTGAAGACAAGTGTCCTGGAGCATCGTTATGACAAGGGCCATGGCCAATTCTGATGAGAGGTGTCATGGAGCACTGTGATGACAGTGGTCATCTATCATTATGATGAAAGATATCACGGAGCACTGTGATGACAGGGGTCATGGAGCATTCTGATGAATGTGGTCATAGTTCATTGTGATGATTAGTGTCCAGGAACAGTGCAATGACATGGATCATGGAGCATTGTGATGACAAGGGCCATGGCGAATTGTGATGACAGGTGTCATCGGGCATTGTGATGACAGAGGTTATCAAGCATTGTGATGAATGGTACCATGGATCACTGTGATAACAGGGGCCATGGAGCATTGTGATGACAAAGGCCATGGAGCATTTTGATGAAAAGTGTCATGGAGAATTGTGATGAGACGGTCATGGAGCATTATGATGACAAGGGTTCTGGAGCATTGCGTTGACAAGGGAATGGAGCATTGTGATTACAGGGTCCATGGAGGATAGTGATGACATCTGTCATGGAACATTGTGCTGACAGGGGCCATGGAGCATTGTGATGACAGGTATAATGTGGCATTGTGATGACAGTGGCCATAGATCATTGTGATGAAATGAATCATGGAGCAATGTGATTACAGGGACCGTGTAGCATTGCGAATGCGTAGCCTATGGAGCATTGTGATGACAGGAGTCGAGGAGCATTGTGATGTAAGTGGTCATGGATCATTGTGATGACAAGTGTCCTGGACCATTGTGATGACACGGGTCATGGAGCATTGTGATGACAAGGGCCATGGCGAATTGTCATGACATGTGTCTTGGGGCATTGTGATGACAGTGGTCAAATAGAATTGTGATGAAAGGTATCATGGAGCACTGTGATGACAGGGGCCATGGAACATGGTGATGACAAAGGCCAAGGAGCATTGTGATGACAAATATCATGGACCTTTGTGATGAAATGGGCATACATCATTATGATGACAAGAGTTCTGGAGCATTGTGATGACAAGGGCATGGAGCATTGTGATTACAGGGGTCATGGAGCATTGTGATGACAACTGTCATGGAACATTGTGATGACAGGGTTCATGGAGCATTGTGATTAAAGGGGTCATGGAGCATTTTGATGACAAGGGCAGGCGAACATTTTGATTACATTAGTAATGGAGCATTGTGATGACATGTGCAGGGAACTTTGTGATGACAGGTGTAATAGAACATTGTGATTACAGGGGACATGGAGCATTTTGATGACATGGGCAGGCAACATTGTGATGACAGGTGTCATGGAGCATTGTGATGACAATTGTCATTTAAAGTTGTGCTGACAGGGATCATGGAGCATTGTGATGAGACAGGCATTGCAGCCTTGTGATGACAGGCGTACTGGAGCCTTCTGAGGAAAGATCTCATGGGTCATTGTGATTACAGTGATCATGGAACATTGTGATGACAGTGGTCATGGAGCATTGTAATGACAGGGGCCATGAAGCATTGTGATGACAGGGGTCATGGAGCACTGTGATTACAGGTGCCATCTATAATTGTGATGACAAAGGCCATGGAGCATTGTGATGACAGTTGTCATGGAGCATTGTGTTGAAAGGGGCATGGAGCATTGTGACGACAATGGTCATGGAGCATTTTGATGACTGGTATCATGGAGCATTGTTATGAAAAAGGTCATGGGGCAGTGTAATGACAAGTATCATGGAGCATGTGATGAAAGGAGTCATGGAGCATTGTGATTAAATGGATCATGAGGCATTTTGATGACAAGAGTCATGGCACATTGTGATGACAGGGATCATGGAGCATTGTGATGACAAGGGCTATGGAGCATTGTGATGACTGGGGTCATGGGGCATGGTGATGTCAGTGGTCATGGAGCATTGTGATGACGAAGACCACGGAGCATTGTGATGACAGGTGTCATGGAGCATTGTGGTGAAATGGGTCATGGATCACTACGATGACATGAGTAATGGAGCATTGTGATGATACGGACATGGAGCATTGTGATGACAGGGGTCATGCAGCATTGTGAAGACAGGGGTCATGCCGCATTGTGATGACATGGGCATGGAGCATAGTGATGACAAAAGTTCTGGAGCATTTTGATGACAAGGGCATGGATCATTGTGATTACAGGGGCCATGAAACAATGAGATGACAAGGGAATGGAGCATTGTGATGAAAGCGGTCCTGGAGAATTGTGAGGAAACAGGTCATGGATTATTGGGCTGGAAGGATTCCTGGAGCATTGTGATGACAAGTGCCATGGAGCATTTTAATGAAAGGGGTACTGGAGCATTTTACGGAAATGGTTCATGGATCATCATGATTACACGGATCATGGAATATTGTGATGACAAGGGTTTTGGAGCATTGTGATGACAGGGGCATGGAGCATTGTGATGACAGAAGTCATAGAATATTGTGATGACAAGGGCCATGGGGCATTGTCATGAAAGGTCTTATCTGGCATTGTGATGAGAGTGGTCATGGAGCATTGTGATAAAAGTTGTCATGAAGCACTGTTATTACAGGGGCCATGTAGAATTTTGATGACAAAGGCATTGGAGCACTGTGATGACAGGCATCATGGAGCAATTTGATGAAAGTGGTCATGGAGCATTGTGATGAAATGCGCCATGGAACATTGTGAAGACAAGTGTCCTGGAGCATTGTTATGACAAGGGCCATGGCCAATTCTGATGAGAGGTGTCATGGAGCACTGTGATGACAGTGGTCATCTATCATTATGATGAAAGATATCACGGAGCACTGTGATGACAGGGGTCATGGAGCATTCTGATGAATGTGGTCATAGTTCATTGTGATGATTAGTGTCCAGGAACAGTGCAATGACATGGATCATGGAGCATTGTGATGACAAGGGCCATGGCGAATTGTGATGACAGGTGTCATCGGGCATTGTGATGACAGAGGTTATCAAGCATTGTGATGAATGGTACCATGGATCACTGTGATAACAGGGGCCATGGAGCATTGTGATGACAAAGGCCATGGAGCATTTTGATGAAAAGTGTCATGGAGAATTGTGATGAGACGGTCATGGAGCATTATGATGACAAGGGTTCTGGAGCATTGCGTTGACAAGGGAATGGAGCATTGTGATTACAGGGTCCATGGAGGATAGTGATGACATCTGTCATGGAACATTGTGCTGACAGGGGCCATGGAGCATTGTGATGACAGGTATAATGTGGCATTGTGATGACAGTGGCCATAGAGCATTGTGATGAAATGAATCATGGAGCAATGTGATTACAGGGACCGTGTAGCAGTGCGAATGCGTAGCCTATGGAGCATTGTGATGACAGGAGTCGAGGAGCATTGTGATGTAAGTGGTCATGGATCATTGTGATGACAAGTGTCCTGGACCATTGTGATGACACGGGTCATGGAGCATTGTGATGACAAGGGCCATGGCGAATTGTGATGACATGTGTCTTGGGGCATTGTGATGACAGTGGTCAAATAGAATTGTGATGAAAGGTATCATGGAGCACTGTGATGACAGGGGCCATGGAACATGGTGATGACAAAGGCCAAGGAGCATTGTGATGACAAGTATCATGGACCTTTGTGATGAAATGGGCATACATCATTATGATGACAAGAGTTCTGGAGCATTGTGATGACAAGGGCATGGAGCATTGTGATTACAGGGGTCATGGAGCATTGTGATGACAACTGTCATGGAACATTCTGATGACAGGGTTCATGGAGCATTGTGATTAAAGGGGTCATGGAGCATTTTGATGACAAGGGCAGGCGAACATTTTGATTACATTAGTAATGGAGCATTGTGATGACATGTGCAGGGAACTTTGTGATGACAGGTGTAATAGAACATTGTGATTACAGGGGACATGGAGCATTTTGATGACATGGGCAGGCAACATTGTGATGACAGGTGTCATGGAGCATTGCGATGACAATTGTCATTTAAAGTTGTGCTGACAGGGATCATGGAGCATTGTGATGAGACGGGCATTGCAGCCTTGTGATGACAGTCGTACTGGAGCCTTCTGAGGAAAGATCTCATGGGTCATTGTGATTACAGTGATCATGGAACATTGTGATGACAGTGGTCATGGAGCATTGTAATGACAGGGGCCATGAAGCATTGTGATGACAGGGGTCATGGGGGATTGTGATGACAGTGGTCATGGAGCATTGTGATGAAAGGGGTCATGGAGCACTGTGATTACAGGTGCCATCTATAATTGTGATGACAAAGGCCATGGAGCATTGTGATGACAGTTGTCATGGAGCATTGTGTTGAAAGGGGCATGGAGCATTGTGACGACAATGGTCATGGAGCATTGTGATGACTGGTATCATGGAGCATTGTTATGATAAAGGTCATGGGGCAGTGTAATGACAAGTATCATGGAGCATGAGATGAAAGGAGTCATGGAGCATTGTGATTAAATGGATCATGAGGCATTTTGATGACAAGAGTCATGGCACATTGTGATGACAGGGATCATGGAGCATTGTGATGACAAGGGTTATGGAGCATTGTGATGACTGGGGTCATGGGGCATGGTGATGTCAGTGGTCATGGAGCATTGTGATGACGAAGACCACGGAGCATTGTGATGACAGGTGTCATGGAGCATTGTGATGACAGGTGTCATGGAGCATTGTGGTGAAATGGGTCATGGATCACTACGATGACATGAGTAATGGAGCATTGTGATGATACGGACATGGAGCATTGTGATGACAGGGGTCATGCAGCATTGTGAAGACAGGGGTCATGCCGCATTGTGATGACATGGGCATGGAGCATAGTGATGACAAAAGTTCTGGAGCATTTTGATGACAAGGGCATGGATCATTGTGATTACAGGGGCCATGAAACAATGAGATGACAAGGGAATGGAGCATTGTGATGAAAGCGGTCCTGGAGAATTGTGAGGAAACAGGTCATGGATTATTGGGCTGGAAGGATTCCTGGAGCATTGTGATGACAAGTGCCATGGAGCATTTTAATGAAAGGGGTACTGGAGCATTTTACGGAAATGGTTCATGGATCATCATGATTACACGGATCATGGAATATTGTGATGACAAGGGTTTTGGAGCATTGTGATGACAGGGGCATGGAGCATTGTGATGACAGAAGTCATAGAATATTGTGATGACAAGGGCCATGGGGCATTGTCATGAAAGGTCTTATCTGGCATTGTGATGAGAGTGGTCATGGAGCATTGTGATAAAAGTTGTCATGAAGCACTGTTATTACAGGGGCCATGTAGAATTTTGATGACAAAGGCATTGGAGCACTGTGATGACATGCATCATGGAGCAATTTGATGAAAGTGGTCATGGAGCATTGTGATGAAATGCGCCATGGAACATTGTGAAGACAAGTGTCCTGGAGCATTGTTATGACAAGGGCCATGGCCAATTCTGATGAGAGGTGTCATGGAACACTGTGATGACAGTGGTCATCTATCATTATGATGAAAGATATCACGGAGCACTGTGATGACAGGGGTCATGGAGCATTCTGATGAATGTGGTCATAGTTCATTGTGATGATTAGTGTCCAGGAACAGTGCAATGACATGGATCATGGAGCATTGTGATGACAAGGGCCATGGCGAATTGTGATGACAGGTGTCATCGGGCATTGTGATGACAGAGGTTATCAAGCATTGTGATGAATGGTACCATGGATCACTGTGATAACAGGGGCCATGGAGCATTGTGATGACAAAGGCCATGGAGCATTTTGATGAAAAGTGTCATGGAGAATTGTGATGAGACGGTCATGGAGCATTATGATGACAAGTGTTCTGGAGCATTGCGTTGACAAGGGAATGGAGCATTTTGATTACAGGGTCCATGGAGGATAGTGATGACATCTGTCATGGAACATTGTGCTGACAGGGGCCATGGAGCATTGTGATGACAGGTATAATGTGGCATTGTGATGACAGTGGCCATAGAGCATTGTGATGAAATGAATCATGGAGCAATGTGATTACAGGGACCGTGTAGCAGTGCGAATGCGTAGCCTATGGAGCATTGTGATGACAGGAGTCGAGGAGCATTGTGATGTAAGTGGTCATGGATCATTGTGATGACAAGTGTCCTGGACCATTGTGATGACACGGGTCATGGAGCATTGTGATGACAAGGGCCATGGCGAATTGTCATGACATGCGTCTTGGGGCATTGTGATGACAGTGGTCAAATAGAATTGTGATGAAAGGTATCATGGAGCACTGTGATGACAGGGGCCATGGAACATGGTGATGACAAAGGCCAAGGAGCATTGTGATGACAAGTATCATGGACCTTTGTGATGAAATGGGCATACATCATTATGATGACAAGAGTTCTGGAGCATTGTGATGACAAGGGCATGGAGCATTGTGATTACAGGGGTCATGGAGCATTGTGATGACAACTGTCATGGAACATTGTGATGACAGGGTTCATGGAGCATTGTGATTAAAGGGGTCATGGAGCATTTTGATGACAAGGGCAGGCGAACATTTTGATTACATTAGTAATGGAGCATTGTGATGACATGTGCAGGGAACTTTGTGATGACAGGTGTAATAGAACATTGTGATTACAGGGGACATGGAGCATTTTGATGACATGGGCAGGCAACATTGTGATGACAGGTGTCATGGAGCATTGTGATGACAATTGTCATTTAAAGTTGTGCTGACAGGGATCATGGAGCATTGTGATGAGACGGGCATTGCAGCCTTGTGATGACAGGCGTACTGGAGCCTTCTGAGGAAAGATCTCATGGGTCATTGTGATTACAGTGATCATGGAACATTGTGATGACAGTGGTCATGGAGCATTGTAATGACAGGGGCCATGAAGCATTGTGATGACAGGGGTCATGGGGGATTGTGATGACAGTGGTCATGGAGCATTGTGATGAAAGGGGTCATGGAGCACTGTGATTACAGGTGCCATCTATAATTGTGATGACAAAGGCCATGGAGCATTGTGATGACAGTTGTCATGGAGCATTGTGTTGAAAGGGGCATGGAGCATTGTGACGACAATGGTCATGGAGCATTGTGATGACTGGTATCATGGAGCATTGTTATGAAAAAGGTCATGGGGCAGTGTAATGACAAGTATCATGGAGCATGTGATGAAAGGAGTCATGGAGCATTGTGATTAAATGGATCATGAGGCATTTTGATGACAAGAGTCATGGCACATTGTGATGACAGGGATCATGGAGCATTGTGATGACAAGGGCTATGGAGCATTGTGATGACTGGGGTCATGGGGCATGGTGATGTCAGTGGTCATGGAGCATTGTGATGACGAAGACCACGGAGCATTGTGATGACAGGTGTCATGGAGCATTGTGATGAAATGGGTCATGGATCACTACGATGACATGAGTAATGGAGCATTGTGATGATACGGACATGGAGCATTGTGATGACAGGGCTCATGCAGCATTGTGAAGACAGGGGTCAGGCAGCATTGTGATGACATGGGCATGGAGCATAGTGATGACAAAAGTTCTGGAGCATTTTGATGACAAGGGCATGGATCATTGTGATTACAGGGGCCATGAAACAATGAGATGACAAGGGAATGGAGCATTGTGATGAAAGCGGTCCTGGAGAATTGTGAGGAAACAGGTCATGGATTATTGGGCTGGAAGGATTCCTGGAGCATTGTGATGACAAGTGCCATGGAGCATTTTAATGAAAGGGGTACTGGAGCATTGTACGGAAATGGTTCATGGATCATCATGATTACACGGATCATGGAATATTGTGATGACAAGGGTTTTGGAGCATTGTGATGACAGGGGCATGGAGCATTGTGATGACAGAAGTCATAGAATATTGTGATGACAAGGGCCATGGGGCATTGTCATGAAAGGTCTTATCTGGCATTGTGATGAGAGTGGTCATGGAGCATTGTGATAAAAGTTGTCATGAAGCACTGTTATTACAGGGGCCATGTAGAATTTTGATGACAAAGGCATTGGAGCACTGTGATGACAGGCATCATGGAGCAATTTGATGAAAGTGGTCATGGAGCATTGTGATGAAACGCGCCATGGAACATTGTGAAGACAAGTGTCCTGGAGCATTGTTATGACAAGGGCCATGGCCAATTCTGATGAGAGGTGTCATGGAGCACTGTGATGACAGTGGTCATCTATCATTATGATGAAAGATATCACGGAGCACTGTGATGACAGGGGTCATGGAGCATTCTGATGAATGTGGTCATAGTTCATTGTGATGATTAGTGTCCAGGAACAGTGCAATGACATGGATCATGGAGCATTGTGATGACAAGGGCCATGGCGAATTGTGATGACAGGTGTCATCGGGCATTGTGATGACAGAGGTTATCAAGCATTGTGATGAATGGTACCATGGATCACTGTGATAACAGGGGCCATGGAGCATTGTGATGACAAAGGCCATGGAGCATTTTGATGAAAAGTGTCATGGAGAATTGTGATGAGACGGTCATGGAGCATTATGATGACAAGGGTTCTGGAGCATTGCGTTGACAAGGGAATGGAGCATTGTGATTACAGGGTCCATGGAGGATAGTGATGACATCTGTCATGGAACATTGTGCTGACAGGGGCCATGGAGCATTGTGATGACAGGTATAATGTGGCATTGTGATGACAGTGGCCATAGAGCATTGTGATGAAATGAATCATGGAGCAATGTGATTACAGGGACCGTGTAGCATTGCGAATGCGTAGCCTATGGAGCATTGTGATGACAGGAGTCGAGGAGCATTGTGATGTAAGTGGTCATGGATCATTGTGATGACAAGTGTCCTGGACCATTGTGATGACACGGGTCATGGAGCATTGTGATGACAAGGGCCATGGCGAATTGTCATGACATGTGTCTTGGGGCATTGTGATGACAGTGGTCAAATAGAATTGTGATGAAAGGTATCATGGAGCACTGTGATGACAGGGGCCATGGAACATGGTGATGACAAAGGCCAAGGAGCATTGTGATGACAAGTATCATGGACCTTTGTGATGAAATGGGCATACATCATTATGATGACAAGAGTTCTGGAGCATTGTGATGACAAGGGCATGGAGCATTGTGATTACAGGGGTCATGGAGCATTGTGATGACAACTGTCATGGAACATTGTGATGACAGGGTTCATGGAGCATTGTGATTAAAGGGGTCATGGAGCATTTTGATGACAAGGGCAGGCGAACATTTTGATTACATTGGTAATGGAGCATTGTGATGACATGGGCAGGGAACTTTGTGATGACAGGTGTAATAGAATATTGTGATTACAGGGGACATGGAGCATTTTGATGACATGAGCAGGCAACATTGTGATGACAGGTGTCATGGAGCATTGTGATGACAATTGTCATTTAAAGTTGTGCTGACAGGGATCATGGAGCATTGTGATGAGACGGGCATTGCAGCCTTGTGATGACAGGCGTACTGGAGCCTTCTGAGGAAAGATCTCATGGGTCATTGTGATTACAGTGATCATGGAACATTGTGATGACAGTGGTCATGGAGCATTGTAATGACAGGGGCCATGAAGCATTGTGATGACAGGGGTCATGGGGGATTGTGATGACAGTGGTCATGGAGCATTGTGATGAAAGGGGTCATGGAGCACTGTGATTACAGGTGCCATCTATAATTGTGATGACAAAGGCCATGGAGCATTGTGATGACAGTTGTCATGGAGCATTGTGTTGAAAGGGGCATGGAGCATTGTGACGACAATGGTCATGGAGCATTGTGATGACTGGTATCATGGAGCATTGTTATGAAAAAGGTCATGGTGCAGTGTAATGACAAGTATCATGGAGCATGTGATGAAAGGAGTCATGGAGCATTGTGATTAAATGGATCATGAGGCATTTTGATGACAAGAGTCATGGCACATTGTGATGACAGGGATCATGGAGCATTGTGATGACAAGGGCTATGGAGCATTGTGATGACTGGGGTCATGGGGCATGGTGATGTCAGTGGTCATGGAGCATTGTGATGACGAAGACCACGGAGCATTGTGATGACAGGTGTCATGGAGCATTGTGATGAAATGGGTCATGGATCACTACGATGACATGAGTAATGGAGCATTGTGATGATACGGACATGGAGCATTGTGATGACAGGGGTCATGCAGCATTGTGAAGACAGGGGTCATGCCGCATTGTGATGACATGGGCATGGAGCATAGTGATGACAAAAGTTCTGGAGCATTTTGATGACAAGGGCATGGATCATTGTGATTACAGGGGCCATGAAACAATGAGATGACAAGGGAATGGAGCATTGTGATGAAAGCGGTCCTGGAGAATTGTGAGGAAACAGGTCATGGATTATTGGGCTGGAAGGATTCCTGGAGCATTGTGATGACAAGTGCCATGGAGCATTTTAATGAAAGGGGTACTGGAGCATTTTACGGAAATGGTTCATGGATCATCATGATTACACGGATCATGGAATATTGTGATGACAAGGGTTTTGGAGCATTGTGATGACAGGGGCATGGAGCATTGTGATGACAGAAGTCATAGAATATTGTGATGACAAGGGCCATGGGGCATTGTCATGAAAGGTCTTATCTGGCATTGTGATGAGAGTGGTCATGGAGCATTGTGATAAAAGTTGTCATGAAGCACTGTTATTACAGGGGCCATGTAGAATTTTGATGACAAAGGCATTGGAGCACTGTGATGACATGCATCATGGAGCAATTTGATGAAAGTGGTCATGGAGCATTGTGATGAAATGCGCCATGGAACATTGTGAAGACAAGTGTCCTGGAGCATTGTTATGACAAGGGCCATGGCCAATTCTGATGAGAGGTGTCATGGAACACTGTGATGACAGTGGTCATCTATCATTATGATGAAAGATATCACGGAGCACTGTGATGACAGGGGTCATGGAGCATTCTGATGAATGTGGTCATAGTTCATTGTGATGATTAGTGTCCAGGAACAGTGCAATGACATGGATCATGGAGCATTGTGATGACAAGGGCCATGGCGAATTGTGATGACAGGTGTCATCGGGCATTGTGATGACAGAGGTTATCAAGCATTGTGATGAATGGTACCATGGATCACTGTGATAACAGGGGCCATGGAGCATTGTGATGACAAAGGCCATGGAGCATTTTGATGAAAAGTGTCATGGAGAATTGTGATGAGACGGTCATGGAGCATTATGATGACAAGTGTTCTGGAGCATTGCGTTGACAAGGGAATGGAGCATTTTGATTACAGGGTCCATGGAGGATAGTGATGACATCTGTCATGGAACATTGTGCTGACAGGGGCCATGGAGCATTGTGATGACAGGTATAATGTGGCATTGTGATGACAGTGGCCATAGAGCATTGTGATGAAATGAATCATGGAGCAATGTGATTACAGGGACCGTGTAGCAGTGCGAATGCGTAGCCTATGGAGCATTGTGATGACAGGAGTCGAGGAGCATTGTGATGTAAGTGGTCATGGATCATTGTGATGACAAGTGTCCTGGACCATTGTGATGACACGGGTCATGGAGCATTGTGATGACAAGGGCCATGGCGAATTGTCATGACATGCGTCTTGGGGCATTGTGATGACAGTGGTCAAATAGAATTGTGATGAAAGGTATCATGGAGCACTGTGATGACAGGGGCCATGGAACATGGTGATGACAAAGGCCAAGGAGCATTGTGATGACAAGTATCATGGACCTTTGTGATGAAATGGGCATACATCATTATGATGACAAGAGTTCTGGAGCATTGTGATGACAAGGGCATGGAGCATTGTGATTACAGGGGTCATGGAGCATTGTGATGACAACTGTCATGGAACATTGTGATGACAGGGTTCATGGAGCATTGTGATTAAAGGGGTCATGGAGCATTTTGATGACAAGGGCAGGCGAACATTTTGATTACATTAGTAATGGAGCATTGTGATGACATGTGCAGGGAACTTTGTGATGACAGGTGTAATAGAACATTGTGATTACAGGGGACATGGAGCATTTTGATGACATGGGCAGGCAACATTGTGATGACAGGTGTCATGGAGCATTGTGATGACAATTGTCATTTAAAGTTGTGCTGACAGGGATAATGGAGCATTGTGATGAGACGGGCATTGCAGCCTTGTGATGACAGGCGTACTGGAGCCTTCTGAGGAAAGATCTCATGGGTCATTGTGATTACAGTGATCATGGAACATTGTGATGACAGTGGTCATGGAGCATTGTAATGACAGGGGCCATGAAGCATTGTGATGACAGGGGTCATGGGGGATTGTGATGACAGTGGTCATGGAGCATTGTGATGAAAGGGGTCATGGAGCACTGTGATTACAGGTGCCATCTATAATTGTGATGACAAAGGCCATGGAGCATTGTGATGACAGTTGTCATGGAGCATTGTGTTGAAAGGGGCATGGAGCATTGTGACGACAATGGTCATGGAGCATTGTGATGACTGGTATCATGGAGCATTGTTATGAAAAAGGTCATGGGGCAGTGTAATGACAAGTATCATGGAGCATGTGATGAAAGGAGTCATGGAGCATTGTGATTAAATGGATCATGAGGCATTTTGATGACAAGAGTCATGGCACATTGTGATGACAGGGATCATGGAGCATTGTGATGACAAGGGCTATGGAGCATTGTGATGACTGGGGTCATGGGGCATGGTGATGTCAGTGGTCATGGAGCATTGTGATGACGAAGACCACGGAGCATTGTGATGACAGGTGTCATGGAGCATTGTGATGAAATGGGTCATGGATCACTACGATGACATGAGTAATGGAGCATTGTGATGATACGGACATGGAGCATTGTGATGACAGGGCTCATGCAGCATTGTGAAGACAGGGGTCAGGCAGCATTGTGATGACATGGGCATGGAGCATAGTGATGACAAAAGTTCTGGAGCATTTTGATGACAAGGGCATGGATCATTGTGATTACAGGGGCCATGAAACAATGAGATGACAAGGGAATGGAGCATTGTGATGAAAGCGGTCCTGGAGAATTGTGAGGAAACAGGTCATGGATTATTGGGCTGGAAGGATTCCTGGAGCATTGTGATGACAAGTGCCATGGAGCATTTTAATGAAAGGGGTACTGGAGCATTGTACGGAAATGGTTCATGGATCATCATGATTACACGGATCATGGAATATTGTGATGACAAGGGTTTTGGAGCATTGTGATGACAGGGGCATGGAGCATTGTGATGACAGAAGTCATAGAATATTGTGATGACAAGGGCCATGGGGCATTGTCATGAAAGGTCTTATCTGGCATTGTGATGAGAGTGGTCATGGAGCATTGTGATAAAAGTTGTCATGAAGCACTGTTATTACAGGGGCCATGTAGAATTTTGATGACAAAGGCATTGGAGCACTGTGATGACAGGCATCATGGAGCAATTTGATGAAAGTGGTCATGGAGCATTGTGATGAAACGCGCCATGGAACATTGTGAAGACAAGTGTCCTGGAGCATTGTTATGACAAGGGCCATGGCCAATTCTGATGAGAGGTGTCATGGAGCACTGTGATGACAGTGGTCATCTATCATTATGATGAAAGATATCACGGAGCACTGTGATGACAGGGGTCATGGAGCATTCTGATGAATGTGGTCATAGTTCATTGTGATGATTAGTGTCCAGGAACAGTGCAATGACATGGATCATGGAGCATTGTGATGACAAGGGCCATGGCGAATTGTGATGACAGGTGTCATCGGGCATTGTGATGACAGAGGTTATCAAGCATTGTGATGAATGGTACCATGGATCACTGTGATAACAGGGGCCATGGAGCATTGTGATGACAAAGGCCATGGAGCATTTTGATGAAAAGTGTCATGGAGAATTGTGATGAGACGGTCATGGAGCATTATGATGACAAGGGTTCTGGAGCATTGCGTTGACAAGGGAATGGAGCATTGTGATTACAGGGTCCATGGAGGATAGTGATGACATCTGTCATGGAACATTGTGCTGACAGGGGCCATGGAGCATTGTGATGACAGGTATAATGTGGCATTGTGATGACAGTGGCCATAGAGCATTGTGATGAAATGAATCATGGAGCAATGTGATTACAGGGACCGTGTAGCATTGCGAATGCGTAGCCTATGGAGCATTGTGATGACAGGAGTCGAGGAGCATTGTGATGTAAGTGGTCATGGATCATTGTGATGACAAGTGTCCTGGACCATTGTGATGACACGGGTCATGGAGCATTGTGATGACAAGGGCCATGGCGAATTGTCATGACATGTGTCTTGGGGCATTGTGATGACAGTGGTCAAATAGAATTGTGATGAAAGGTATCATGGAGCACTGTGATGACAGGGGCCATGGAACATGGTGATGACAAAGGCCAAGGAGCATTGTGATGACAAGTATCATGGACCTTTGTGATGAAATGGGCATACATCATTATGATGACAAGAGTTCTGGAGCATTGTGATGACAAGGGCATGGAGCATTGTGATTAAAGGGGTCATGGAGCATTTTGATGACAAGGGCAGGCGAACATTTTGATTACATTAGTAATGGAGCATTGTGATGACATGTGCAGGGAACTTTGTGATGACAGGTGTAATAGAACATTGTGATTACAGGGGACATGGAGCATTTTGATGACATGGGCAGGCAACATTGTGATGACAGGTGTCATGGAGCATTGTGATGACAAATGTCATTTAAAGTTGTGCTGGCAGGGATCATGGAGCATTGTGATGAGACGGGCATTGCAGCCTTGTGATGACAGGCGTACTGGAGCCTTCTGAGGAAAGATCTCATGGGTCATTGTGATTACAGTGATCATGGAACATTGTGATGACAGTGGTCATGGAGCATTGTAATGACAGGGGCCATGAAGCATTGTGATGACAGGGGTCATGGGGGATTGTGATGACAGTGGTCATGGAGCATTGTGATGAAAGGGGTCATGGAGCACTGTGATTACAGGTGCCATCTATAATTGTGATGACAAAGGCCATGGAGCATTGTGATGACAGTTGTCATGGAGCATTGTGTTGAAAGGGGCATGGAGCATTGTGACGACAATGGTCATGGCGCATTGTGATGACTGGTATCATGGAGCATTGTTATGAAAAAGGTCATGGGGCAGTGTAATGACAAGTATCATGGAGCATGTGATGAAAGGAGTCCTGGAGCATTGTGATTAAATGGATCATGAGGCATTTTGATGACAAGAGTCATGGCACATTGTGATGACAGGGATCATGGAGCATTGTGATGACAAGGGCTATGGAGCATTGTGATGACTGGGGTCATGGGGCATGGTGATGTCAGTGGTCATGGAGCATTGTGATGACGAAGACCACGGAGCATTGTGATGACAGGTGTCATGGAGCATTGTGATGAAATGGGTCATGGATCACTACGATGACATGAGTAATGGAGCATTGTGATGATACGGACATGGAGCATTGTGATGACAGGGCTCATGCAGCATTGTGAAGACAGGGGTCATGCAGCATTGTGATGACATGGGCATGGAGCATAGTGATGACAAAAGTTCTGGAGCATTTTGATGACAAGGGCATGGATCATTGTGATTACAGGGGCCATGAAACAATGAGATGACAAGGGAATGGAGCATTGTGATGAAAGCGGTCCTGGAGAATTGTGAGGAAACAGGTCATGGATTATTGGGCTGGAAGGATTCCTGGAGCATTGTGATGACAAGTGCCATGGAGCATTTTAATGAAAGGGGTACTGGAGCATTGTACGGAAATGGTTCATGGATCATCATGATTACACGGATCATGGAATATTGTGATGACAAGGGTTTTGGAGCATTGTGATGACAGGGGCATGGAGCATTGTGATGACAGAAGTCATAGAATATTGTGATGACAAGGGCCATGGGGCATTGTCATGAAAGGTCTTATCTGGCATTGTGATGAGAGTGGTCATGGAGCATTGTGATAAAAGTTGTCATGAAGCACTGTTATTACAAGGGCCATGTAGAATTTTGATGACAAAGGCATTGGAGCACTGTGATGACAGGCATCATGGAGCAATTTGATGAAAGTGGTCATGGAGCATTGTGATGAAATGCGCCATGGAACATTGTGAAGACAAGTGTCCTGGAGCATTGTTATGACAAGGGCCATGGCCAATTCTGATGAGAGGTGTCATGGAGCACTGTGATGACAGTGGTCATCTATCATTATGATGAAAGATATCACGGAGCACTGTGATGACAGGGGTCATGGAGCATTCTGATGAATGTGGTCATAGTTCATTGTGATGATTAGTGTCCAGGAACAGTGCAACGACATGGATCATGGAGCATTGTGATGACAAGGGCCATGGCGAATTGTGATGACAGGTGTCATCGGGCATTGTGATGACAGAGGTTATCAAGCATTGTGATGAATGGTACCATGGATCACTGTGATAACAGGGGCCATGGAGCATTGTGATGACAAAGGCCATGGAGCATTTTGATGAAAAGTGTCATGGAGAATTGTGATGAGACGGTCATGGAGCATTATGATGACAAGGGTTCTGGAGCATTGCGTTGACAAGGGAATGGAGCATTGTGATTACAGGGTCCATGGAGGATAGTGATGACATCTGTCATGGAACATTGTGCTGACAGGGGCCATGGAGCATTGTGATGACAGGTATAATGTGGCATTGTGATGACAGTGGCCATAGAGCATTGTGATGAAATGAATCATGGAGCAATGTGATTACAGGGACCGTGTAGCATTGCGAATGCGTAGCCTATGGAGCATTGTGATGACAGGAGTCGAGGAGCATTGTGATGTAAGTGGTCATGGATCATTGTGATGACAAGTGTCCTGGACCATTGTGATGACACGGGTCATGGAGCATTGTGATGACAAGGGCCATGGCGAATTGTGATGACATGTGTCTTGGGGCATTGTGATGACAGTGGTCAAATAGAATTGTGATGAAAGGTATCATGGAGCACTGTGATGACAGGGGCCATGGAACATGGTGATGACAAAGGCCAAGGAGCATTGTGATGACAAGTATCATGGACCTTTGTGATGAAATGTGCATACATCATTATGATGACAAGAGTTCTGGAGCATTGTGATGACAAGGGCATGGAGCATTGTGATTACAGGGGTCATGGAGCATTGTGATGACAACTGTCATGGAACATTGTGATGACAGGGTTCATGGAGCATTGTGATTAAAGGGGTCATGGAGCATTTTGATGACAAGGGCAGGCGAACATTTTGATTACATTAGTAATGGAGCATTGTGATGACATGTACAGGGAACTTTGTGATGACAGGTGTAATAGAACATTGTGATTACAGGGGACATGGAGCATTTTGATGACATGGGCAGGCAACATTGTGATGACAGGTGTCATGGAGCATTGTGATGACAATTGTCATTTAAAGTTGTGCTGACAGGGATCATGGAGCATTGTGATGAGACGGGCATTGCAGCCTTGTGATGACAGGCGTACTGGAGCCTTCTGAGGAAAGATCTCATGGGTCATTGTGATTACAGTGATCATGGAACATTGTGATGACAGTGGTCATGGAGCATTGTAATGAGAGGGGCCATGAAGCATTGTGATGACAGGGGTCATGGGGGATTGTGATGACAGTGGTCATGGAGCATTGTGATGAAAGGGGTCATGGAGCACTGTGATTACAGGTGCCATCTATAATTGTGATGACAAAGGCCATGGAGCATTGTGATGACAGTTGTCATGGAGCATTGTGTTGAAAGGGGCATGGAGCATTGTGACGACAATGGTCATGGAGCATTGTGATGACTGGTATCATGGAGCATTGTTATGAAAAAGGTCATGGGGCAGTGTAATGACAAGTATCATGGAGCATGTGATGAAAGGAGTCATGGAGCATTGTGATTAAATGGATCATGAGGCATTTTGATGACAAGAGTCATGGCACATTGTGATGACAGGGATCATGGAGCATTGTGATGACAAGGGCTATGGAGCATTGTGATGACTGGGGTCATGGGGCATGGTGATGTCAGTGGTCATGGAGCATTGTGATGACGAAGACCACGGAGCATTGTGATGACAGGTGTCATGGAGCATTGTGATGAAATGGGTCATGGATCACTACGATGACATGAGTAATGGAGCATTGTGATGATACGGACATGGAGCATTGTGATGACAGGGCTCATGCAGCATTGTGAAGACAGGGGTCAGGCAGCATTGTGATGACATGGGCATGGAGCATAGTGATGACAAAAGTTCTGGAGCATTTTGATGACAAGGGCATGGATCATTGTGATTACAGGGGCCATGAAACAATGAGATGACAAGGGAATGGAGCATTGTGATGAAAGCGGTCCTGGAGAATTGTGAGGAAACAGGTCATGGATTATTGGGCTGGAAGGATTCCTGGAGCATTGTGATGACAAGTGCCATGGAGCATTTTAATGAAAGGGGTACTGGAGCATTTTACGGAAATGGTTCATGGATCATCATGATTACACGGATCATGGAATATTGTGATGACAAGGGTTTTGGAGCATTGTGATGACAGGGGCATGGAGCATTGTGATGACAGAAGTCATAGAATATTGTGATGACAAGGGCCATGGGGCATTGTCATGAAAGGTCTTATCTGGCATTGTGATGAGAGTGGTCATGGAGCATTGTGATAAAAGTTGTCATGAAGCACTGTTATTACAGGGGCCATGTAGAATTTTGATGACAAAGGCATTGGAGCACTGTGATGACAGGCATCATGGAGCAATTTGATGAAAGTGGTCATGGAGCATTGTGATGAAATGCGCCATGGAACATTGTGAAGACAAGTGTCCTGGAGCATTGTTATGACAAGGGCCATGGCCAATTCTGATGAGAGGTGTCATGGAGCACTGTGATGACAGTGGTCATCTATCATTATGATGAAAGATATCACGGAGCACTGTGATGACAGGGGTCATGGAGCATTCTGATGAATGTGGTCATAGTTCATTGTGATGATTAGTGTCCAGGAACAGTGCAATGACATGGATCATGGAGCATTGTGATGACAAGGGCCATGGCGAATTGTGATGACAGGTGTCATCGGGCATTGTGATGACAGAGGTTATCAAGCATTGTGATGAATGGTACCATGGATCACTGTGATAACAGGGGCCATGGAGCATTGTGATGACAAAGGCCATGGAGCATTTTGATGAAAAGTGTCATGGAGAATTGTGATGAGACGGTCATGGAGCATTATGATGACAAGGGTTCTGGAGCATTGCGTTGACAAGGGAATGGAGCATTGTGATTACAGGGTCCATGGAGGATAGTGATGACATCTGTCATGGAACATTGTGCTGACAGGGGCCATGGAGCATTGTGATGACAGGTATAATGTGGCATTGTGATGACAGTGGCCATAGAGCATTGTGATGAAATGAATCATGGAGCAATGTGATTACAGGGACCGTGTAGCAGTGCGAATGCGTAGCCTATGGAGCATTGTGATGACAGGAGTCGAGGAGCATTGTGATGTAAGTGGTCATGGATCATTGTGATGACAAGTGTCCTGGACCATTGTGATGACACGGGTCATGGAGCATTGTGATGACAAGGGCCATGGCGAATTGTCATGACATGTGTCTTGGGGCATTGTGATGACAGTGGTCAAATAGAATTGTGATGAAAGGTATCATGGAGCACTGTGATGACAGGGGCCATGGAACATGGTGATGACAAAGGCCAAGGAGCATTGTGATGACAAGTATCATGGACCTTTGTGATGAAATGGGCATACATCATTATGATGACAAGAGTTCTGGAGCATTGTGATGACAAGGGCATGGAGCATTGTGATTACAGGGGTCATGGAGCATTGTGATGACAACTGTCATGGAACATTCTGATGACAGGGTTCATGGAGCATTGTGATTAAAGGGGTCATGGAGCATTTTGATGACAAGGGCAGGCGAACATTTTGATTACATTAGTAATGGAGCATTGTGATGACATGTGCAGGGAACTTTGTGATGACAGGTGTAATAGAACATTGTGATTACAGGGGACATGGAGCATTTTGATGACATGGGCAGGCAACATTGTGATGACAGGTGTCATGGAGCATTGTGATGACAATTGTCATTTAAAGTTGTGCTGACAGGGATCATGGAGCATTGTGATGAGACGGGCATTGCAGCCTTGTGATGACAGGCGTACTGGAGCCTTCTGAGGAAAGATCTCATGGGTCATTGTGATTACAGTGATCATGGAACATTGTGATGACAGTGGTCATGGAGCATTGTAATGACAGGGGCCATGAAGCATTGTGATGACAGGGGTCATGGAGCACTGTGATTACAGGTGCCATCTATAATTGTGATGACAAAGGCCATGGAGCATTGTGATGACAGTTGTCATGGAGCATTGTGTTGAAAGGGGCATGGAGCATTGTGACGACAATGGTCATGGAGCATTGTGATGACTGGTATCATGGAGCATTGTTATGAAAAAGGTCATGGGGCAGTGTAATGACAAGTATCATGGAGCATGTGATGAAAGGAGTCATGGAGCATTGTGATTAAATGGATCATGAGGCATTTTAATGACAAGAGTCATGGCACATTGTGATGACAGGGATCATGGAGCATTGTGATGACAAGGGCTATGGAGCATTGTGATGACTGGGGTCATGGGGCATGGTGATGTCAGTGGTCATGGAGCATTGTGATGACGAAGACCACGGAGCATTGTGATGACAGGTGTCATGGAGCATTGTGGTGAAATGGGTCATGGATCACTACGATGACATGAGTAATGGAGCATTGTGATGATACGGACATGGAGCATTGTGATGACAGGGGTCATGCAGCATTGTGAAGACAGGGGTCATGCCGCATTGTGATGACATGGGCATGGAGCATAGTGATGACAAAAGTTCTGGAGCATTTTGATGACAAGGGCATGGATCATTGTGATTACAGGGGCCATGAAACAATGAGATGACAAGGGAATGGAGCATTGTGATGAAAGCGGTCCTGGAGAATTGTGAGGAAACAGGTCATGGATTATTGGGCTGGAAGGATTCCTGGAGCATTGTGATGACAAGTGCCATGGAGCATTTTAATGAAAGGGGTACTGGAGCATTTTACGGAAATGGTTCATGGATCATCATGATTACACGGATCATGGAATATTGTGATGACAAGGGTTTTGGAGCATTGTGATGACAGGGGCATGGAGCATTGTGATGACAGAAGTCATAGAATATTGTGATGACAAGGGCCATGGGGCATTGTCATGAAAGGTCTTATCTGGCATTGTGATGAGAGTGGTCATGGAGCATTGTGATAAAAGTTGTCATGAAGCACTGTTATTACAGGGGCCATGTAGAATTTTGATGACAAAGGCATTGGAGCACTGTGATGACAGGCATCATGGAGCAATTTGATGAAAGTGGTCATGGAGCATTGTGATGAAATGCGCCATGGAACATTGTGAAGACAAGTGTCCTGGAGCATTGTTATGACAAGGGCCATGGCCAATTCTGATGAGAGGTGTCATGGAACACTGTGATGACAGTGGTCATCTATCATTATGATGAAAGATATCACGGAGCACTGTGATGACAGGGGTCATGGAGCATTCTGATGAATGTGGTCATAGTTCATTGTGATGATTAGTGTCCAGGAACAGTGCAATGACATGGATCATGGAGCATTGTGATGACAAGGGCCATGGCGAATTGTGATGACAGGTGTCATCGGGCATTGTGATGACAGAGGTTATCAAGCATTGTGATGAATGGTACCATGGATCACTGTGATAACAGGGGCCATGGAGCATTGTGATGACAAAGGCCATGGAGCATTTTGATGAAAAGTGTCATGGAGAATTGTGATGAGACGGTCATGGAGCATTATGATGACAAGGGTTCTGGAGCATTGCGTTGACAAGGGAATGGAGCATTTTGATTACAGGGTCCATGGAGGATAGTGATGACATCTGTCATGGAACATTGTGCTGACAGGGGCCATGGAGCATTGTGATGACAGGTATAATGTGGCATTGTGATGACAGTGGCCATAGAGCATTGTGATGAAATGAATCATGGAGCAATGTGATTACAGGGACCGTGTAGCAGTGCGAATGCATAGCCTATGGAGCATTGTGATGACAGGAGTCGAGGAGCATTGTGATGTAAGTGGTCATGGATCATTGTGATGACAAGTGTCCTGGACCATTGTGATGACACGGGTCATGGAGCATTGTGATGACAAGGGCCATGGCGAATTGTCATGACATGTGTCTTGGGGCATTGTGATGACAGTGGTCAAATAGAATTGTGATGAAAGGTATCATGGAGCACTGTGATGACAGGGGCCATGGAACATGGTGATGACAAAGGCCAAGGAGCATTGTGATGACAAGTATCATGGACCTTTGTGATGAAATGGGCATACATCATTATGATGACAAGAGTTCTGGAGCATTGTGATGACAAGGGCATGGAGCATTGTGATTACAGGGGTCATGGAGCATTGTGATGACAACTGTCATGGAACATTGTGATGACAGGGTTCATGGAGCATTGTGATTAAAGGGGTCATGGAGCATTTTGATGACAAGGGCAGGCGAACATTTTGATTACATTAGTAATGGAGCATTGTGATGACATGTGCAGGGAACTTTGTGATGACAGGTGTAATAGAACATTGTGATTACAGGGGACATGGAGCATTTTGATGACATGGGCAGGCAACATTGTGATGACAGGTGTCATGGAGCATTGTGATGACAATTGTCATTTAAAGTTGTGCTGACAGGGATCATGGAGCATTGTGATGAGACGGGCATTGCAGCCTTGTGATGACAGGCGTACTGGAGCCTTCTGAGGAAAGATCTCATGGGTCATTGTGATTACACTGATGATGGAACATTGTGATGACAGTGGTCATGGAGCATTGTAATGAGACGGGCCATGAAGAATTGTGATGACAGGGGTCATGGGGGATTGTGATGACAGTGGTCATGGAGCATTGTGATGAAAGGGGTCATGGAGCACTGTGATTACAGGTGCCATCTATAATTGTGATGACAAAGGCCATGGAGCATTCTGATGACAGTTGTCATGGAGCATTGTGTTGAAAGGGGCATGGAGCATTGTGACGACAATGGTCATGGCGCATTGTGATGACTGGTATCATGGAGCATTGTTATGAAAAAGGTCATGGGGCAGTGTAATGACAAGTATCATGGAGCATGTGATGAAAGGAGTCCTGGAGCATTGTGATTAAATGGATCATGAGGCATTTTGATGACAAGAGTCATGGCACATTGTGATGACAGGGATCATGGAGCATTGTGATGACAAGGGCTATGGAGCATTGTGATGACTGGGGTCATGGGGCATGGTGATGTCAGTGGTCATGGAGCATTGTGATGACGAAGACCACGGAGCATTGTGATGACAGGTGTCATGGAGCATTGTGATGAAATGGGTCATGGATCACTACGATGACATGAGTAATGGAGCATTGTGATGATACGGACATGGAGCCTTGTGATGACAGGGCTCATGCAGCATTGTGAAGACAGGGGTCATGCAGCATTGTGATGACATGGGCATGGAGCATAGTGATGACAAAAGTTCTGGAGCATTTTGATGACAAGGGCATGGATCATTGTGATTACAGGGGCCATGAAACAATGAGATGACAAGGGAATGGAGCATTGTGATGAAAGCTGTCCTGGAGAATTGTGAGGAAACAGGTCATGGATTATTGGGCTGGAAGGATTCCTGGAGCATTGTGATGACAAGTGCCATGGAGCATTTTAATGAAAGGGGTTCTGGAACATTGTACGGAAATGGTTCATGGATCATCATGATTACACGGATCATGGAATATTGTGATGACAAGGGTTTTGGAGCATTGTGATGACAGGGGCATGGAGCATTGTGATGACAGAAGTCATAGAATATTGTGATGACAAGGGCCATGGGGCATTGTCATGAAAGGTCTTATCTGGCATTGTGATGAGAGTGGTCATGGAGCATTGTGATAAAAGTTGTCATGAAGCACTGTTATTACAGGGGCCATGTAGAATTTTGATGACAAAGGCATTGGAGCACTGTGATGACAGGCATCATGGAGCAATTTGATGAAAGTGGTCATGGAGCATTGTGATGAAACGCGCCATGGAACATTGTGAAGACAAGTGTCCTGGAGCATTGTTATGACAAGGGCCATGGCCAATTCTGATGAGAGGTGTCATGGAGCACTGTGATGACAGTGGTCATCTATCATTATGATGAAAGATATCACGGAGCACTGTGATGACAGGGGTCATGGAGCATTCTGATGAATGTGGTCATAGTTCATTGTGATGATTAGTGTCCAGGAACAGTGCAATGACATGGATCATGGAGCATTGTGATGACAAGGGCCATGGCGAATTGTGATGACAGGTGTCATCGGGCATTTTGATGACAGAGGTTATCAAGCATTGTGATGAATGGTACCATGGATCACTGTGATAACAGGGGCCATGGAGCATTGTGATGACAAAGGCCATGGAGCATTTTGATGAAAAGTGTCATGGAGAATTGTGATGAGACGGTCATGGAGCATTATGATGACAAGGGTTCTGGAGCATTGCGTTGACAAGGGAATGGAGCATTGTGATTACAGGGTCCATGGAGGATAGTGATGACATCTGTCATGGAACATTGTGCTGACAGGGGCCATGGAGCATTGTGATGACAGGTATAATGTGGCATTGTGATGACAGTGGCCATAGAGCATTGTGATGAAATGAATCATGGAGCAATGTGATTACAGGGACCGTGTAGCATTGCGAATGCGTAGCCTATGGAGCATTGTGATGACAGGAGTCGAGGAGCATTGTGATGTAAGTGGTCATGGATCATTGTGATGACAAGTGTCCTGGACCATTGTGATGACACGGGTCATGGAGCATTGTGATGACAAGGGCCATGGCGAATTGTGATGACATGTGTCTTGGGGCATTGTGATGACAGTGGTCAAATAGAATTGTGATGAAAGGTATCATGGAGCACTGTGATGACAGGGGCCATGGAACATGGTGATGACAAAGGCCAAGGAGCATTGTGATGACAAGTATCATGGACTTTTGTGATGAAATGTGCATACATCATTATGATGACAAGAGTTCTGGAGCTTTGTGATGACAAGGGCATGGAGCATTGTGATTACAGGGGTCATGGAGCATTGTGATGACAACTGTCATGGAACATTGTGATGACAGGGTTCATGGAGCATTGTGATTAAAGGGGTCATGGAGCATTTTGATGACAAGGGCAGGCGAACATTTTGATTACATTAGTAATGGAGCATTGTGATGACATGTGCAGGGAACTTTGTGATGACAGGTGTAATAGAACATTGTGATTACAGGGGACATGGAGCATTTTGATGACATGGGCAGGCAACATTGTGATGACAGGTGTCATGGAGCATTGTGATGACAACTGTCATTTAAAGTTGTGCTGACAGGGATCATGGAGCATTGTGATGAGACGGGCATTGCAGCCTTGTGATGACAGGCGTACTGGAGCCTTCTGAGGAAAGATCTCATGGGTCATTGTGATTACAGTGATGATGGAACATTGTGATGACAGGGGCCATGAAGCATTGTGATGACAGGGGTCATGGGGGATTGTGATGACAGTGGTCATGGAGCATTGTGATGAAAGGGGTCATGGAGCACTGTGATTACAGGTGCCATCTATAATTGTGATGACAAAGGCCATGGAGCATTGTGATGACAGTTGTCATGGAGCATTGTGTTGAAAGGGGCATGGAGCATTGTGACGACAATGGTCATGGAGCATTATGATGACTGGTATCATGGAGCATTGTTATGAAAAAGGTCATGGGGCAGTGTAATGACAAGTATCATGGAGCATGTGATGAAAGGAGTCATGGAGCATTGTGATTAAATGGATCATGAGGCATTTTGATGACAAGAGTCATGGCACATTGTGATGACAGGGATCATGGAGCATTGTGATGACAAGGGCTATGGAGCATTGTGATGACTGGGGTCATGGGGCATGGTGATGTCAGTGGTCATGGAGCATTGTGATGACGAAGACCATGGAGCATTGTGATGACAGGTGTCATGGAGCATTGTGATGAAAGGGGTCATGGATCACTACGATGACATGAGTAATGGAGCATTGTGATGATACGGACATGGAGCATTGTGATGACAGGGCTCATGCAGCATTGTGAAGACAGGGGTCAGGCAGCATTGTGATGACATGGGCATGGAGCATAGTGATGACAAAAGTTCTGGAGCATTTTGATGACAAGGGCATGGATCATTGTGATTACAGGGGCCATGAAACAATGAGATGACAAGGGAATGGAGCATTGTGATGAAAGCGGTCCTGGAGAATTGTGAGGAAACAGGTCATGGATTATTGGGCTGGAAGGATTCCTGGAGCATTGTGATGACAAGTGCCATGGAGCATTTTAATGAAAGGGGTACTGGAGCATTGTACGGAAATGGTTCATGGATCATCATGATTACACGGATCATGGAATATTGTGATGACAAGGGTTTTGGAGCATTGTGATGACAGGGGCATGGAGCATTGTGATGACAGAAGTCATAGAATATTGTGATGACAAGGGCCATGGGGCATTGTCATGAAAGGTCTTATCTGGCATTGTGATGAGAGTGGTCATGGAGCATTGTGATAAAAGTTGTCATGAAGCACTGTTATTACAGGGGCCATGTAGAATTTTGATGACAAAGGCATTGGAGCACTGTGATGACAGGCATCATGGAGCAATTTGATGAAAGTGGTCATGGAGCATTGTGATGAAATGTGCCATGGAACATTGTGAAGACAAGTGTCCTGGAGCATTGTTATGACAAGGGCCATGGCCAATTCTGATGAGAGGTGTCATGGAGCACTGTGATGACAGTGGTCATCTATCATTATGATGAAAGATATCACGGAGCACTGTGATGGCAGGTGTCATGGAGCATTCTGATGAATGTGGTCATAGTTCATTGTGATGATTAGTGTCCAGGAACAGTGCAATGACATGGATCATGGAGCATTGTGATGACAAGGGCCATGGCGAATTGTGATGACAGGTGTCATCGGGCATTGTGATGACAGAGGTTATCAAGCATTGTGATGAATGGTACCATGGATCACTGTGATAACAGGGGCCATGGAGCATTGTGATGACAAAGGCCATGGAGCATTTTGATGAAAAGTGTCATGGAGAATTGTGATGAGACGGTCATGGAGCATTATGATGACAAGGGTTCTGGAGCATTGCGTTGACAAGGGAATGGAGCATTGTGATTACAGGGTCCATGGAGGATAGTGATGACATCTGTCATGGAACATTGTGCTGACAGGGGCCATGGAGCATTGTGATGACAGGTATAATGTGGCATTGTGATGACAGTGGCCATAGAGCATTGTGATGAAATGAATCATGGAGCAATGTGATTACAGGGACCGTGTAGCAGTGCGAATGCGTAGCCTATGGAGCATTGTGATGACAGGAGTCGAGGAGCATTGTGATGTAAGTGGTCATGGATCATTGTGATGACAAGTGTCCTGGACCATTGTGATGACACGGGTCATGGAGCATTGTGATGACAAGGGCCATGGCGAATTGTGATGACATGTGTCTTGGGGCATTGTGATGACAGTGGTCAAATAGAATTGTGATGAAAGGTATCATGGAGCACTGTGATGACAGGGGCCATGGAACATGGTGATGACAAAGGCCAAGGAGCATTGTGATGACAAGTATCATGGACCTTTGTGATGAAATGGGCATACATCATTATGATGACAAGAGTTCTGGAGCATTGTGATGACAAGGGCATGGAGCATTGTGATTACAGGGGTCATGGAGCATTGTGATGACAACTGTCATGGAACATTGTGATGACAGGGTTCATGGAGCATTGTGATTAAAGGGGTCATGGAGCATTTTGATGACAAGGGCAGGCGAACATTTTGATTACATTAGTAATGGAGCATTGTGATGACATGTGCAGGGAACTTTGTGATGACAGGTGTAATAGAACATTGTGATTACAGGGGACATGGAGCATTTTGATGACATGGGCAGGCAACATTGTGATGACAGGTGTCATGGAGCATTGTGATGACAATTGTCATTTAAAGTTGTGCTGACAGGGATCATGGAGCATTGTGATGAGACGGGCATTGCAGCCTTGTGATGACAGGCGTACTGGAGCCTTCTGAGGAAAGATCTCATGGGTCATTGTGATTACAGTGATCATGGAACATTGTGATGACAGTGGTCATGGAGCATTGTAATGACAGGGGCCATGAAGCATTGTGATGACAGGGGTCATGGAGCACTGTGATTACAGGTGCCATCTATAATTGTGATGACAAAGGCCATGGAGCATTGTGATGACAGTTGTCATGGAGCATTGTGTTGAAAGGGGCATGGAGCATTGTGACGACAATGGTCATGGAGCATTGTGATGACTGGTATCATGGAGCATTGTTATGAAAAAGGTCATGGGGCAGTGTAATGACAAGTATCATGGAGCATGTGATGAAAGGAGTCATGGAGCATTGTGATTAAATGGATCATGAGGCATTTTAATGACAAGAGTCATGGCACATTGTGATGACAGGGATCATGGAGCATTGTGATGACAAGGGCTATGGAGCATTGTGATGACTGGGGTCATGGGGCATGGTGATGTCAGTGGTCATGGAGCATTGTGATGACGAAGACCACGGAGCATTGTGATGACAGGTGTCATGGAGCATTGTGGTGAAATGGGTCATGGATCACTACGATGACATGAGTAATGGAGCATTGTGATGATACGGACATGGAGCATTGTGATGACAGGGGTCATGCAGCATTGTGAAGACAGGGGTCATGCCGCATTGTGATGACATGGGCATGGAGCATAGTGATGACAAAAGTTCTGGAGCATTTTGATGACAAGGGCATGGATCATTGTGATTACAGGGGCCATGAAACAATGAGATGACAAGGGAATGGAGCATTGTGATGAAAGCGGTCCTGGAGAATTGTGAGGAAACAGGTCATGGATTATTGGGCTGGAAGGATTCCTGGAGCATTGTGATGACAAGTGCCATGGAGCATTTTAATGAAAGGGGTACTGGAGCATTTTACGGAAATGGTTCATGGATCATCATGATTACACGGATCATGGAATATTGTGATGACAAGGGTTTTGGAGCATTGTGATGACAGGGGCATGGAGCATTGTGATGACAGAAGTCATAGAATATTGTGATGACAAGGGCCATGGGGCATTGTCATGAAAGGTCTTATCTGGCATTGTGATGAGAGTGGTCATGGAGCATTGTGATAAAAGTTGTCATGAAGCACTGTTATTACAGGGGCCATGTAGAATTTTGATGACAAAGGCATTGGAGCACTGTGATGACAGGCATCATGGAGCAATTTGATGAAAGTGGTCATGGAGCATTGTGATGAAATGCGCCATGGAACATTGTGAAGACAAGTGTCCTGGAGCATTGTTATGACAAGGGCCATGGCCAATTCTGATGAGAGGTGTCATGGAACACTGTGATGACAGTGGTCATCTATCATTATGATGAAAGATATCACGGAGCACTGTGATGACAGGGGTCATGGAGCATTCTGATGAATGTGGTCATAGTTCATTGTGATGATTAGTGTCCAGGAACAGTGCAATGACATGGATCATGGAGCATTGTGATGACAAGGGCCATGGCGAATTGTGATGACAGGTGTCATCGGGCATTGTGATGACAGAGGTTATCAAGCATTGTGATGAATGGTACCATGGATCACTGTGATAACAGGGGCCATGGAGCATTGTGATGACAAAGGCCATGGAGCATTTTGATGAAAAGTGTCATGGAGAATTGTGATGAGACGGTCATGGAGCATTATGATGACAAGGGTTCTGGAGCATTGCGTTGACAAGGGAATGGAGCATTTTGATTACAGGGTCCATGGAGGATAGTGATGACATCTGTCATGGAACATTGTGCTGACAGGGGCCATGGAGCATTGTGATGACAGGTATAATGTGGCATTGTGATGACAGTGGCCATAGAGCATTGTGATGAAATGAATCATGGAGCAATGTGATTACAGGGACCGTGTAGCAGTGCGAATGCATAGCCTATGGAGCATTGTGATGACAGGAGTCGAGGAGCATTGTGATGTAAGTGGTCATGGATCATTGTGATGACAAGTGTCCTGGACCATTGTGATGACACGGGTCATGGAGCATTGTGATGACAAGGGCCATGGCGAATTGTCATGACATGTGTCTTGGGGCATTGTGATGACAGTGGTCAAATAGAATTGTGATGAAAGGTATCATGGAGCACTGTGATGACAGGGGCCATGGAACATGGTGATGACAAAGGCCAAGGAGCATTGTGATGACAAGTATCATGGACCTTTGTGATGAAATGGGCATACATCATTATGATGACAAGAGTTCTGGAGCATTGTGATGACAAGGGCATGGAGCATTGTGATTACAGGGGTCATGGAGCATTGTGATGACAACTGTCATGGAACATTGTGATGACAGGGTTCATGGAGCATTGTGATTAAAGGGGTCATGGAGCATTTTGATGACAAGGGCAGGCGAACATTTTGATTACATTAGTAATGGAGCATTGTGATGACATGTGCAGGGAACTTTGTGATGACAGGTGTAATAGAACATTGTGATTACAGGGGACATGGAGCATTTTGATGACATGGGCAGGCAACATTGTGATGACAGGTGTCATGGAGCATTGTGATGACAATTGTCATTTAAAGTTGTGCTGACAGGGATCATGGAGCATTGTGATGAGACGGGCATTGCAGCCTTGTGATGACAGGCGTACTGGAGCCTTCTGAGGAAAGATCTCATGGGTCATTGTGATTACACTGATGATGGAACATTGTGATGACAGTGGTCATGGAGCATTGTAATGAGAGGGGCCATGAAGAATTGTGATGACAGGGGTCATGGGGGATTGTGATGACAGTGGTCATGGAGCATTGTGATGAAAGGGGTCATGGAGCACTGTGATTACAGGTGCCATCTATAATTGTGATGACAAAGGCCATGGAGCATTCTGATGACAGTTGTCATGGAGCATTGTGTTGAAAGGGGCATGGAGCATTGTGACGACAATGGTCATGGCGCATTGTGATGACTGGTATCATGGAGCATTGTTATGAAAAAGGTCATGGGGCAGTGTAATGACAAGTATCATGGAGCATGTGATGAAAGGAGTCCTGGAGCATTGTGATTAAATGGATCATGAGGCATTTTGATGACAAGAGTCATGGCACATTGTGATGACAGGGATCATGGAGCATTGTGATGACAAGGGCTATGGAGCATTGTGATGACTGGGGTCATGGGGCATGGTGATGTCAGTGGTCATGGAGCATTGTGATGACGAAGACCACGGAGCATTGTGATGACAGGTGTCATGGAGCATTGTGATGAAATGGGTCATGGATCACTACGATGACATGAGTAATGGAGCATTGTGATGATACGGACATGGAGCCTTGTGATGACAGGGCTCATGCAGCATTGTGAAGACAGGGGTCATGCAGCATTGTGATGACATGGGCATGGAGCATAGTGATGACAAAAGTTCTGGAGCATTTTGATGACAAGGGCATGGATCATTGTGATTACAGGGGCCATGAAACAATGAGATGACAAGGGAATGGAGCATTGTGATGAAAGCTGTCCTGGAGAATTGTGAGGAAACAGGTCATGGATTATTGGGCTGGAAGGATTCCTGGAGCATTGTGATGACAAGTGCCATGGAGCATTTTAATGAAAGGGGTACTGGAGCATTGTACGGAAATGGTTCATGGATCATCATGATTACACGGATCATGGAATATTGTGATGACAAGGGTTTTGGAGCATTGTGATGACAGGGGCATGGAGCATTGTGATGACAGAAGTCATAGAATATTGTGATGACAAGGGCCATGGGGCATTGTCATGAAAGGTCTTATCTGGCATTGTGATGAGAGTGGTCATGGAGCATTGTGATAAAAGTTGTCATGAAGCACTGTTATTACAGGGGCCATGTAGAATTTTGATGACAAAGGCATTGGAGCACTGTGATGACAGGCATCATGGAGCAATTTGATGAAAGTGGTCATGGAGCATTGTGATGAAACGCGCCATGGAACATTGTGAAGACAAGTGTCCTGGAGCATTGTTATGACAAGGGCCATGGCCAATTCTGATGAGAGGTGTCATGGAGCACTGTGATGACAGTGGTCATCTATCATTATGATGAAAGATATCACGGAGCACTGTGATGACAGGGGTCATGGAGCATTCTGATGAATGTGGTCATAGTTCATTGTGATGATTAGTGTCCAGGAACAGTGCAATGACATGGATCATGGAGCATTGTGATGACAAGGGCCATGGCGAATTGTGATGACAGGTGTCATCGGGCATTTTGATGACAGAGGTTATCAAGCATTGTGATGAATGGTACCATGGATCACTGTGATAACAGGGGCCATGGAGCATTGTGATGACAAAGGCCATGGAGCATTTTGATGAAAAGTGTCATGGAGAATTGTGATGAGACGGTCATGGAGCATTATGATGACAAGGGTTCTGGAGCATTGCGTTGACAAGGGAATGGAGCATTGTGATTACAGGGTCCATGGAGGATAGTGATGACATCTGTCATGGAACATTGTGCTGACAGGGGCCATGGAGCATTGTGATGACAGGTATAATGTGGCATTGTGATGACAGTGGCCATAGAGCATTGTGATGAAATGAATCATGGAGCAATGTGATTACAGGGACCGTGTAGCAGTGCGAATGCGTAGCCTATGGAGCATTGTGATGACAGGAGTCGAGGAGCATTGTGATGTAAGTGGTCATGGATCATTGTGATGACAAGTGTCCTGGACCATTGTGATGACACGGGTCATGGAGCATTGTGATGACAAGGGCCATGGCGAATTGTGATGACATGTGTCTTGGGGCATTGTGATGACAGTGGTCAAATAGAATTGTGATGAAAGGTATCATGGAGCACTGTGATGACAGGGGCCATGGAACATGGTGATGACAAAGGCCAAGGAGCATTGTGATGACAAGTATCATGGACCTTTGTGATGAAATGGGCATACATCATTATGATGACAAGAGTTCTGGAGCATTGTGATGACAAGGGCATGGAGCATTGTGATTACAGGGGTCATGGAGCATTGTGATGACAACTGTCATGGAACATTGTGATGACAGGGTTCATGGAGCATTGTGATTAAAGGGGTCATGGAGCATTTTGATGACAAGGGCAGGCGAACATTTTGATTACATTAGTAATGGAGCATTGTGATGACATGTGCAGGGAACTTTGTGATGACAGGTGTAATAGAACATTGTGATTACAGGGGACATGGAGCATTTTGATGACATGGGCAGGCAACATTGTGATGACAGGTGTCATGGAGCATTGTGATGACAATTGTCATTTAAAGTTGTGCTGACAGGGATCATGGAGCATTGTGATGAGACGGGCATTGCAGCCTTGTGATGACAGGCGTACTGGAGCCTTCTGAGGAAAGATCTCATGGGTCATTGTGATTACAGTGATCATGGAACATTGTGATGACAGTGGTCATGGAGCATTGTAATGACAGGGGCCATGAAGCATTGTGATGACAGGGGTCATGGAGCACTGTGATTACAGGTGCCATCTATAATTGTGATGACAAAGGCCATGGAGCATTGTGATGACAGTTGTCATGGAGCATTGTGTTGAAAGGGGCATGGAGCATTGTGACGACAATGGTCATGGAGCATTGTGATGACTGGTATCATGGAGCATTGTTATGAAAAAGGTCATGGGGCAGTGTAATGACAAGTATCATGGAGCATGTGATGAAAGGAGTCATGGAGCATTGTGATTAAATGGATCATGAGGCATTTTAATGACAAGAGTCATGGCACATTGTGATGACAGGGATCATGGAGCATTGTGATGACAAGGGCTATGGAGCATTGTGATGACTGGGGTCATGGGGCATGGTGATGTCAGTGGTCATGGAGCATTGTGATGACGAAGACCACGGAGCATTGTGATGACAGGTGTCATGGAGCATTGTGGTGAAATGGGTCATGGATCACTACGATGACATGAGTAATGGAGCATTGTGATGATACGGACATGGAGCATTGTGATGACAGGGGTCATGCAGCATTGTGAAGACAGGGGTCATGCCGCATTGTGATGACATGGGCATGGAGCATAGTGATGACAAAAGTTCTGGAGCATTTTGATGACAAGGGCATGGATCATTGTGATTACAGGGGCCATGAAACAATGAGATGACAAGGGAATGGAGCATTGTGATGAAAGCGGTCCTGGAGAATTGTGAGGAAACAGGTCATGGATTATTGGGCTGGAAGGATTCCTGGAGCATTGTGATGACAAGTGCCATGGAGCATTTTAATGAAAGGGGTACTGGAGCATTTTACGGAAATGGTTCATGGATCATCATGATTACACGGATCATGGAATATTGTGATGACAAGGGTTTTGGAGCATTGTGATGACAGGGGCATGGAGCATTGTGATGACAGAAGTCATAGAATATTGTGATGACAAGGGCCATGGGGCATTGTCATGAAAGGTCTTATCTGGCATTGTGATGAGAGTGGTCATGGAGCATTGTGATAAAAGTTGTCATGAAGCACTGTTATTACAGGGGCCATGTAGAATTTTGATGACAAAGGCATTGGAGCACTGTGATGACAGGCATCATGGAGCAATTTGATGAAAGTGGTCATGGAGCATTGTGATGAAATGCGCCATGGAACATTGTGAAGACAAGTGTCCTGGAGCATTGTTATGACAAGGGCCATGGCCAATTCTGATGAGAGGTGTCATGGAACACTGTGATGACAGTGGTCATCTATCATTATGATGAAAGATATCACGGAGCACTGTGATGACAGGGGTCATGGAGCATTCTGATGAATGTGGTCATAGTTCATTGTGATGATTAGTGTCCAGGAACAGTGCAATGACATGGATCATGGAGCATTGTGATGACAAGGGCCATGGCGAATTGTGATGACAGGTGTCATCGGGCATTGTGATGACAGAGGTTATCAAGCATTGTGATGAATGGTACCATGGATCACTGTGATAACAGGGGCCATGGAGCATTGTGATGACAAAGGCCATGGAGCATTTTGATGAAAAGTGTCATGGAGAATTGTGATGAGACGGTCATGGAGCATTATGATGACAAGGGTTCTGGAGCATTGCGTTGACAAGGGAATGGAGCATTTTGATTACAGGGTCCATGGAGGATAGTGATGACATCTGTCATGGAACATTGTGCTGACAGGGGCCATGGAGCATTGTGATGACAGGTATAATGTGGCATTGTGATGACAGTGGCCATAGAGCATTGTGATGAAATGAATCATGGAGCAATGTGATTACAGGGACCGTGTAGCAGTGCGAATGCATAGCCTATGGAGCATTGTGATGACAGGAGTCGAGGAGCATTGTGATGTAAGTGGTCATGGATCATTGTGATGACAAGTGTCCTGGACCATTGTGATGACACGGGTCATGGAGCATTGTGATGACAAGGGCCATGGCGAATTGTCATGACATGTGTCTTGGGGCATTGTGATGACAGTGGTCAAATAGAATTGTGATGAAAGGTATCATGGAGCACTGTGATGACAGGGGCCATGGAACATGGTGATGACAAAGGCCAAGGAGCATTGTGATGACAAGTATCATGGACCTTTGTGATGAAATGGGCATACATCATTATGATGACAAGAGTTCTGGAGCATTGTGATGACAAGGGCATGGAGCATTGTGATTACAGGGGTCATGGAGCATTGTGATGACAACTGTCATGGAACATTGTGATGACAGGGTTCATGGAGCATTGTGATTAAAGGGGTCATGGAGCATTTTGATGACAAGGGCAGGCGAACATTTTGATTACATTAGTAATGGAGCATTGTGATGACATGTGCAGGGAACTTTGTGATGACAGGTGTAATAGAACATTGTGATTACAGGGGACATGGAGCATTTTGATGACATGGGCAGGCAACATTGTGATGACAGGTGTCATGGAGCATTGTGATGACAATTGTCATTTAAAGTTGTGCTGACAGGGATCATGGAGCATTGTGATGAGACGGGCATTGCAGCCTTGTGATGACAGGCGTACTGGAGCCTTCTGAGGAAAGATCTCATGGGTCATTGTGATTACACTGATGATGGAACATTGTGATGACAGTGGTCATGGAGCATTGTAATGAGAGGGGCCATGAAGAATTGTGATGACAGGGGTCATGGGGGATTGTGATGACAGTGGTCATGGAGCATTGTGATGAAAGGGGTCATGGAGCACTGTGATTACAGGTGCCATCTATAATTGTGATGACAAAGGCCATGGAGCATTCTGATGACAGTTGTCATGGAGCATTGTGTTGAAAGGGGCATGGAGCATTGTGACGACAATGGTCATGGCGCATTGTGATGACTGGTATCATGGAGCATTGTTATGAAAAAGGTCATGGGGCAGTGTAATGACAAGTATCATGGAGCATGTGATGAAAGGAGTCCTGGAGCATTGTGATTAAATGGATCATGAGGCATTTTGATGACAAGAGTCATGGCACATTGTGATGACAGGGATCATGGAGCATTGTGATGACAAGGGCTATGGAGCATTGTGATGACTGGGGTCATGGGGCATGGTGATGTCAGTGGTCATGGAGCATTGTGATGACGAAGACCACGGAGCATTGTGATGACAGGTGTCATGGAGCATTGTGATGAAATGGGTCATGGATCACTACGATGACATGAGTAATGGAGCATTGTGATGATACGGACATGGAGCCTTGTGATGACAGGGCTCATGCAGCATTGTGAAGACAGGGGTCATGCAGCATTGTGATGACATGGGCATGGAGCATAGTGATGACAAAAGTTCTGGAGCATTTTGATGACAAGGGCATGGATCATTGTGATTACAGGGGCCATGAAACAATGAGATGACAAGGGAATGGAGCATTGTGATGAAAGCTGTCCTGGAGAATTGTGAGGAAACAGGTCATGGATTATTGGGCTGGAAGGATTCCTGGAGCATTGTGATGACAAGTGCCATGGAGCATTTTAATGAAAGGGGTACTGGAGCATTGTACGGAAATGGTTCATGGATCATCATGATTACACGGATCATGGAATATTGTGATGACAAGGGTTTTGGAGCATTGTGATGACAGGGGCATGGAGCATTGTGATGACAGAAGTCATAGAATATTGTGATGACAAGGGCCATGGGGCATTGTCATGAAAGGTCTTATCTGGCATTGTGATGAGAGTGGTCATGGAGCATTGTGATAAAAGTTGTCATGAAGCACTGTTATTACAGGGGCCATGTAGAATTTTGATGACAAAGGCATTGGAGCACTGTGATGACAGGCATCATGGAGCAATTTGATGAAAGTGGTCATGGAGCATTGTGATGAAACGCGCCATGGAACATTGTGAAGACAAGTGTCCTGGAGCATTGTTATGACAAGGGCCATGGCCAATTCTGATGAGAGGTGTCATGGAGCACTGTGATGACAGTGGTCATCTATCATTATGATGAAAGATATCACGGAGCACTGTGATGACAGGGGTCATGGAGCATTCTGATGAATGTGGTCATAGTTCATTGTGATGATTAGTGTCCAGGAACAGTGCAATGACATGGATCATGGAGCATTGTGATGACAAGGGCCATGGCGAATTGTGATGACAGGTGTCATCGGGCATTTTGATGACAGAGGTTATCAAGCATTGTGATGAATGGTACCATGGATCACTGTGATAACAGGGGCCATGGAGCATTGTGATGACAAAGGCCATGGAGCATTTTGATGAAAAGTGTCATGGAGAATTGTGATGAGACGGTCATGGAGCATTATGATGACAAGGGTTCTGGAGCATTGCGTTGACAAGGGAATGGAGCATTGTGATTACAGGGTCCATGGAGGATAGTGATGACATCTGTCATGGAACATTGTGCTGACAGGGGCCATGGAGCATTGTGATGACAGGTATAATGTGGCATTGTGATGACAGTGGCCATAGAGCATTGTGATGAAATGAATCATGGAGCAATGTGATTACAGGGACCGTGTAGCATTG